>NC_080675.1:169984343-170293377 GCF_030445035.2 Dasypus novemcinctus | reverse complement strand
AGCTGGGATCCCGCGCTGGGTTTGCGCCGGCTCCCAGCGCGCTCCCAGGGAAAGCGGGCGTGGGCCTGCGGGGCGCCGATCTGTTGACGCCGCCGATGATTTGCACCCCTCGGGGGTCTGGGCGCTTTCCTCTCGTCGCCGGCTTTTCTCCCGGCCGGGAGGGGAGGGTGAGGCCGCCGCCCGCTCGCCGCCGCGCTGCCAAGACCTGGCGGCCGCAGGAATCCGTCGGGCCCGGCTGGGACCCGGCCCGGGAGGGGCGAGGGGAACTCGCCGTCCCGCCGCCCGCCGCACAAAGCCCGCCCTTGTTCGCCGCCTCGGGGGCGTGCCCGGGGCCCAGACCTCCCGCGTCCCCCGCGCGCGGAGCCGCGCGTCCCGAGCAGCCGGGGGGGTGGGGACGTGCTGCCCGCCGCGGGCTCCTAGGGTGGGGGAGGGGGGGGCGCACGCTCTGTGCAGGGCTCCCAGGCCCAGGCCCCCGAGTGCTTGGCTCCCAGCCGGTGGGATCCGTGGGTTGTGGGTCCACCCGCCACCCACCGAGGCCGTAAAGATGCCCTTGTCACGGTCACCTATGTGGGGGCGCAGCTGGGGTGCTGGAGTGGGGCAGGAGCGGCGGTGGGAGCCTGGCCCCCTCCCTGGGGCTGCTCCCTCTGGGCTGCCCTCAGCCTGCCCTGGCCAGGCCCAGGTGCTGGGCCCTTAGTCCTGGTGGGTGTTGGAGCTCCATCCGGCCCCCTCCCTGCGTGCCTTTTCCCCACCCTCCCTTCTCTCTGCACCCCGCCCCCCTCCAATGTGGGGCCTGTCGTGCCCTCCTCCAAAGCGTGACAAATGGCAGCGGGGCACTCCTGACACTTACGCCGCTGGGGTGAATTCCTTCCTCCACCTGGCAGCCACTGTTTGAGCGCCTGCTGTGTGCAGGCAGGCACCGGGAGCTGGGAATAGGGCAGAGAACCAGGCAGACTCTGTCTCTGCCCCCGTGGTCGCCGAGGCCTGATCGGAAGCCCGGTATCTTATTACATTGCTTTGGGCAAATCACTCCCCGCCGGCCTCAGGGTTTTTGCCACCCAAGGCTCATACATAGATTATACATAAGGACTCGGTGACAGACTGCCAGACCTGTGTAGCTATTCACTGAGAGATTGTCAAAGTGCACAGCAGAGGAAAAAAAAAAAAAAAGAAATCCCAGGGAAGTGAGAAGAAGCATGTGTGAAAACTAGGCACTCACACCAGATCAGCGTGAAATCAAACCCAGACCTTGTTGAAAATGAGCGCAGACCTGCTAGTTTTCACCAAGCCCTGTTATTTTTATTCGGCAAATTCGAGTGAGATTTCACGTTCACATCGAGAAGGCAGGAAAAGAAGAAAAGAAGGGTGGTCCTTAATGGCTAAGCTGACGCCCCTTGCTGAGTAGGCCCCGGGGAGCTGGGGGGAGGGGGCTCGAGGGGAGTGGGGTTAGGGTGATCGGATTTGTTGGTAACAAGACCGCAGGCTGAATCCTCTACCCACCAACTCTGCGTTCGCACCTGTTCTGTGGTCCCGGCTCTGTTCACGTGTCTCCCCTGCTCACAGACCTTCAATGGCTCCCCATGGCCCCTGAATTAAGTTACACACTCCCCATAGCCCTCCCCAGCATGATCTCAATCTACCTTTTCAGTTTCATCTCCTAGCACCGCCCCTCCCCCACTCCCACCCAGTTCCAGCCAAACAGGATGAGTAGCTTCTGCCTACTGCACCCCAGTGCCTTTGAACTAGATAAGAGGGGTCGCCAACACTGGCTCAGCACTCGCTATCTGCTAGGCCTTGGGCTTTCCTTATTCCAAACCAAGAAGAGCAGAACTATTACAGATGAGGAAACTGACACTCAGAATAGCTTCTGACTTGCCCAAGGTCGTCCGGTAAATGGGACTTTGAATGCACCCTCTCTGTCCCAAGAACCCAAACTCTTGACTATGACATAGACCTTTGGTGGGACCAAGGTGCTGCGTCCTGTGTGGTCTCTCTTACATGACTTTATGAAAACGCTAGAAGTTGGGAATGAGCTATTGAAAGCGAGAGATGGGTCCAGTTAGAGGGTCTCCTGTTAGAGCTTTCTTCCTCATTCCCACCCCCCATACACCTGCCCCCTGCCCCCTCATGCTCCACCTGCTCCACCAGCCACCCCCGGCCCCCCAGCTAACCCTTGGAATGTAAGTTTCTGGGGTCGTGACCAGCGGTGTTTTCCCACCCCCCAGGCTTCTGGAGTGGAATCCATGGTCCAGGACAGAGGTGACTGCCCCAGCTCTCAGAATCCTGGCCCTGGTCCGTCATTCTTTTGTTACACTTAAAATAACATGATGCCCTGCCATGGTGAAGGGAGACAAGGAAAGGAAAGGCGGTGCCACAGGGAGACGCCCCCCAAATTCTGGTGGAGATCAGCCACCCCCCCCCCCTCCGACTGGAAGGAGGGAAGGTTTATGGTCTTCTGGAATCTTCCAAGGTCCCTAAAAGTCCCTAAAGAGGGTCAAATGGGAATTCCAAGAGAGCAGAGCAGGTCATGGGCTGGTAGCAGGCCATTAGTTGCAGGCTTTTCCTGGGCTTCCAAAGGTCAAATGAGGCAGTTGAGGGGGGAAAAAATCCTCCCTGGGAAGAGTCTGAGGCCCTGCTCAGAAGAGAGAATGGCCCCCTTTCAGCAGCCCAGCTTGGAGCCTGGTCGGTTTTCCCAAGGGGAGCGGGCCGGCGAATGGACCTCTGTCTACCCACATGGACGGCAGCCTGGCCTGCAAGGGAGGAGGCTCAGCTGCTGGTTTCTGTTTGTGAATTCAGGGACTCTGGAGTCCTTCAATAAATAAACACCTATTTATTGAGCCCCTACTGTGTGCATGACACTGTGGGGGACACAAAGAAGCCCTGATTTGAAAAACCACAGATCAGAATTTACTCATGCAAATGCACTCACTCCCTGGCGAGACTGGATACTCAGATTTGTGGAGCAAGGAGCCGCCCTCAGCCCCTGCTCCAGACACTGAATTTTCCCACTGGAGATGGCTGATGCTTTAAAATTAGAACTAGCCCATTGTCACTGGGAGCTCGTTCATTCATTGCCTACCATGAGCCAGGCATTGTTCTCGTTGCTTGAGCTGGAGAATGTCCTCAAAGTGTGCATGGTCTGCTAGGGGTGACCAGCAGGTCTGCCAGCCCGATGACCAGCTGGAGTTGGCAGTGGCTCTTGCCACGAGCCCCCCCTACCCTGGCCCCACTGGTCTGGGAGTGATCCCAGCCCTCGCAGAAGTGCAGCTCCTGCCCAGCATAAGGCAGCGGGCAGGCAGTGGTGGAGCCCCGGGGGAGGTGCGCTGACAGGCAGCCTGGGGGCACTAGGGGAGCAGAGAGGAGGGGGCCCTAACCCTGCACTGAGAGGATGGGGAAGCAGCCAGGGCTTTCCTGGAGAGAATAGCAGTTGCGATGTTTACTGAGCCCTGTTTATGTACCAGGCTTGGTGGTGAGTGCTTCACGTGGATTCATGATCTTGCTTCATCATCACAGCCCTCAAGGGAGATACAATACAACCCCTTTGTCCACGCTTTATATAGGAGGAGACTGAAGCACAGAGAGTTTAAGTAACTTGTCCAAGATCACACAGCAGGGGAGTAGAGTCAACCCCGGTGGGCCTGATGCCTGAGTCCACTTATTTAACTGCCGCTCTGTGCTGCTTCCAGGAAGAAGGGAGAAGGGAAACGGCTAACCGGTAAAGTGCACCCCCATGTTGATAAGACTGGTTTCCTTTGCTCTGAAGATGGTCCCCAAAGGTGAGCCAGGGTAGTGGCCGTGGGTGGAGTGCTTGGCCTGCCGAGCGGGAGCGTGTGGAATCGTGGAGGAAGACACACTTGGGCTCACATCCTGGCTCTCCCGTCTCTTGCTGAGTGACTTCAGGCAAACTTCCTAACCCATCTGGGCGTGTATTTGGAGCTATTTGCCATGTTCTTATCAGGACTAAAAAAGACAATTTATAGCAATTATTAGCAGAGTAGCTACATGATGACTATCAGTACCCCTTTGCCTTCATAAAGAGGAAGGACAAAACCCATTGCACAGGTTAGTTTGATCAAAATAGTCAAGTCCCTGCCATGGCAGCGCTGTTCAAATGTGCAGGCAGGTGGCCAAATGAGAAGTCGGCCTGAGAACCAGAGGCTCTGGCTGTTTTCAGGCTTGGAGCAACCAAGGGAAGGGAAAAGGCCGATCGTTTTCAGCTCTCTGCGGTGCTTGAACACGTTGGCTCCCTGGCTCCTGCAGAATCACTCTGTTGTCTCCTCCCCGGCATAATTCACAGGGATCTAGCACCAAATCCGTGTTCACCGCTTTGCCAGGCAGGATGCGGTCGCGGGCCTTGTCTCGGTGGCATTTCTATGTCTCTGCCGTGCTATGCAGAGACCTGAGCCCACTCTTCAGCAAGGAAACCCGGACTTGGAGGGAGGGCCGTGGGATTAGTAAATAGCATCCAAACCAGAAACCACACGTCTTGTGAGTCCCCCTCCCCTACTCCACCCCCCCCCCCCAGCCGGCCATGAGACAAGTCCTTGGGCGCGGGTGGTTTATTTGACCTGTCATCCTAGCCAGGGAGTGGGAAAGTGAGGTGGGGGGAGGGGGAGCCCAGAAACGGCATAGTTGCGTGCGGGTCATGCTCGGTGGGCAACTGAGGCTCCAGCCCGCGGGGGCCGCTCTGAGAGGCCACGCGGAACACGCCCCAGCCCCCCCGTCCACCCCCTTACCAGCCTGGGCTGAGTCAGGCAGGGGCCGCCAGGACCGACTCTGGTGCTGACCCCTCCCCCGGTGGGCCTTCCCCGTGCCCCACTCTGGTGCCGTCTGGAATGCCCCGTCCACCCCAGAGCCCAGACACCCCATCCCGACACCCCGCTGAGCCCAGGAGGAATTTCACAGCCTCTGTACAAACCCGGCCTGATGCAGGGACCCACCCCTGACCTCTCCCGGGGGTGCTGCTCGACCTCGCCTCCCTGGCCCCCTCGGCTCGTTAGGAGTTGTGAGCCTCCACCCCTGTCCCGCTGGGCTCCACGGCCGCCCACCCTCGCGAGCCCCGGACACTTCCACGGCTGACGCGGGGTGTTTGCTTGGCCTGGGAAGGCAGAGAAGGGGCCGGAGAGCCCGAGGACACAGCTGGGGGGGCCACTGGTCGCTTTCTGCCTCATCCCCGAGAGCAGGAGGAACGACACTGGACGGAAATATTTGCAATTTGTTTCAAAGACAAAGAGTGAACATAGAACTCTTGGAAACAGAGAAGGAAAAAAAGCAGAAACCTAAACGCTAACTGATTAATGAGGGAAAGTTGTGAACAAACAGTTCATAGGAAAAGAAAGGCAAATGGCCCTTAAACATAGGAAAACGGGCTTGGCCTCACTCATGGTTAGAGAAATGCCTATTAAAACCTCATGGAGGGAGCAGATGTGGCTCAAGCATCCGAGCACCTGCTTCCTACATGAGAGTCCTGGGTTAGATCCCTGGTGCCTCCTAAAAAACAAAAAAACAACAAGCAAACAAACAAAAAAACCAGCTCAGGAGAGCCGATGTAGCTCAGTGGTTGAGTGCCAGCTTCCCACATGCAGGGTCTGGAGTTCAATCCCCAGCTCGGTACCTAAAGAAACAAAAAACAAACAAACAAACAAAACCTTCATGGAGCTACCATTTCTTGCTTCTTAAATTGATAAAAATCCAAAATTTTGGCAATCTGCTCTGTGGATGCAGCTGTCTTACGTAGGAGTGCCAAATGGAGGCAAACTTGCATATGTTCAATCAATGGCATGTGAAATTATCTTTAGACCCAACAATCTCATTCCAGGAATCTGATCTGAAGATACAGTGCAGCAAATAAGTACATGTTTATTCTTTGTGACTTTATTTGTAAATGATGAGGAATAATTCAAATGTCCATCAATAGGGATGTGGTTGAATAACACCAGGCAGACTTTTAAAAGAATGCAGAAAATCTCCATGAACAGATGCAGAATGATTCCTAAGATATACTGTTAAATTAAAAAGCAAGATACAGGACAGGGTACCGAGCATGCTGTCTTTTGTATAAGATGAATGGAGTTACGTGCTGAGGACATGGAAACCCGTTTAAAGGGGCTTCCTCTGAATGTAAAGAACAATGATGGTAATTAATTGTAATTCTGTGAATAAAAAATATAGAGATTCTTTCCTGCCAAAATGAAGAAATAAAGGACAAAGAGAGCAAGAGGAAGAGAGGGACAGAGGGAGAGAGAGAGGAGAGATAAGGGGAGAAAGGAAAGAGTTCTCTCTCGTTTTTTTTTTCAGAAGAAGGTCCCCTTACAAATGTAAAATGAATGACAGAATTGTAAGAAAACATTTCACAACTTTCAGAGTAATAATTGATTTAGGCAAAAATCATCAGTGAATGCCAAACCCATTAGGTGAAAGGTAATTGAAGAACTGCAGTATGTCAAAGCAGCACTGCAAAAAATCCTCAGCTTATTTCAAAGGGAAAAATGTTTCTTTACTATGGAGATTCCTGGAGGTTGCCACCTTAACCAGAAAACCAAACAGCACCCCTCCGAGCAGGGCAAGCTGATAGTACCCTCCTCCTGGCATAACACAAAGTGAAGGGCACAGAATGACTCCCCTATGAACTATTCTTAACAAAATGTCTTCAACTGGAACCTAAGCAAGCATCTAGATTTAATTTCTAGTTTACAAGAAATAGGAGGCTTGGGAAACAAGATAATAATATCATGTGGAACATTCCACAGACTTAGACTCTTCAAAGAGCTAATATCCTGGGCAGGGCTGGGTGCACAATTTGCACAATTTGCAGAGCCCAGTGCAAAGTGAAAATGTGGGGCCCCTTATTGAAAGAGCAAGAAAAAAATCATACTAAACACGAAGCTTTTTTCTTTTCTTTCATGGTCTCTCTCTCTTGATTTGTTACGGCATTTTTAAAAAATTGCCATTTATGTCGTCCTAAGTAGAGAGAGATTGAAATGTTGAATTATTAACTTGAATTTTACCGTTCATCTTTATATTGTACAATGCAGATTTTAAATGCAAATATGAGAGCATTGAACTCATCTGTGGAATCCCTGAAATTGCAGGATTCGTATTTCATGGCTCATGCGTGCACATGTATTTTGTTTCTTACCAAAACTGTGAAACACTGCACCAAAGGAACTGAACTGTTTTTATTTCACTTCTAGATACATTCTTCCTCTCCCTTCACTTTATTGATAAGTAAGGAAGTACTGAAAGGAAAAGGGACTAAGGGTTTCTCGATCTTTCCCTTTCCTGATATGTCTTCATTTTCAGCATGAGTTACGGGAAAGTGACTTGAGTCAGAAAAGAGGTGATAGGGTCCCCTGGAATTTTGTGCTCATGGGATATCGGGAACACCACACACAAATGGGGTCGCAAGGAATGGCAGTGGGCATGCATTTTGCTCCTATCTCCTCTGCTCACGTGCATGACCCATTGCCCTATCAGACTTTCACTTACAATCCACAAGTTCAAAGACAAAATTATTAAGAATGTTAGGAGAGTGACCACAAAAACCTTTAAAGAAGCACAGGTTCCCTCTGAGCTCACGGGACCCTGTACAACTGCACAAGTTGCTCGCCTGTGAAGCTGGCCCTGGTTGTGTGAGAGAAAAGGAGGGGAGAATTGTAGATCAGAGGTTGGCAAGCTGTGGCCTGCTGGCCAAGTCTAGCCCATCACCTTCGTTTGCATAGCCCTCAAGCGAAGAATGGCTTTTGGAGTTTTAAATGATTGTCATAAAAGTACCTACCTTGATTTTGCCTGCTGGGCTGCAAAGCCTAAAATATTAACTATCTGACCCTTTATAGGAAAAGTTTGCTGACTCTGGCTCTAGACAGAAAAAGACTAAAGAGCAAAATGACCAAATGGAATGAGGGAACTGTAATTGGATTCTTATTTGGGAGATAAAGAGCTATAAAAGATATTCTTGGGGCAACTGGGAGAACTCTGAATATGTGCTTGGAGAGTATATAGATAGATGTTCATTGTACTATCTCTTCCAACTTTTCAGCATTTGATTTTTTTCATAATAAAACCTTGAGAAAAAATAGATAGGTCCTGTGAGTCCTGCTCTCAGGGGTTCAAAGTAATTGTAATATAGATTAGGTTTTAATTAAGTGACCTCAGAGTGCAGAGCTGTGCTATGCACTCAGGCCATCGTGGAGAAGGGTGTCATTTCTCCTCATTTGGGGATTCCTGGGGTACAATCAGTGGTGTATTGGTAATGTTTAACTACCGAGCCCCGGGTACCACTGGTACCATTTGCTGACGTCGTGCTACCCACATGATGTCACTGAACTTGAGGTGGAGAAGAGATGTGCCAAGCACCAGCCTGGCACGCAGGTTGGACCAGACAAAATGCACTCTGATTCCTCAGGAGCCACTGAACTAGGAACCCGGACCTCAGGAAAGAAGGAGCCGGGGAGCTAAGGCTTAGAGGTAAGGGGGCGAGCCTCCCAAGTTGAGCCGCCTCCTTCCCTGCCAGGAGCCTGCCTCTCATCGCAGTGCTCCCGGATGGAGTCCAGCCTGGGCACTGAGTTGCCCGCCGCCCCACTCACGCCTCGCCATTCCCAGACTGCACACAGCCCGCTTTGTTTCACGGCAGCCCATCCTTTGTCAAGATGCCCCAAGGGCTCTTCATTTCTACCACCCAGAATCTGAACTCCTCCACCTGGGTTTATTCTCCTTGTTCCTCTTGATTACCTATGTCTGTCATATGTCCATCCTCCTCTCCAGCCAGGGCTCTCCTCACTGCCCCACAAACACAATCGACATATTCTCACCCTCATTAACTCTCACTAATATTTCCCTGGCTTGCAATATCCTACTCTATTCCCTCTATGTAAATTCTGTGAATCTACAAATTTGGGTTCAAAATCCCTCCCTAACTATTGTGGCTCACCATCTCCACTGCAACAGCTGCCTCCACTATCACCACCTCTTAACTCCAGAGACTTAGCTCTTCCATCACCTCCACCATCACTGTTCCTTTATCTTCACTGCTACCACCACTACCACCACCACCACCATCACCTCCAGCTTTACCTTCACTGCCTTCATCTCCTCCATCACCTGCCCACTACTGCTCCATTACCTTCACTGCCACTTTCACCACCATCACCTCCGCCATCATCCCCTCCACTTCTATCTCCACCACCTTTACCTCCATGGCTTAATCTTACCTATCACCTCTACCATCATGAGCACCACCACTTCTACCAATATTTATTATCGTCATTTCTTTCTCCTCTATCCTCCCCCTACCTCTCCTCATTCTTATCAGCTCTTTCTTATTGTCTCCACATTCCAACTCTCGACACTGACCATAGGAATCTCATACCTGGTCCTCACCAATGAACAACGTCCATGTAAAAATGAAGCTTTACCTACTTGAGATAGAGAGAACTTTGTGAAGGCAGTGAGCTTGGGTACTGCTCAAAGCCCGTGGACAAGGGGCATTCACAACCCTTCTCAGATGCTAGAGTGGTTGGCATGGGTAAGTTTGGTGGGGAAAGAGAAGATATGGTCAGTGCTGTGGGGAAGGGGATCCACAGGCCAACAACTCTCTGATCCTGCTCTGAGTTCTGCTTCCCCGTCATTATCAGAACTGGGGTCACCTGGGCTCAAGCCACTGCTGCGGGAAGCATGAGTTGTGCCTGGCTGGGTTGGATAAGTGGTCTGTCCAGCCCATCCCTTGGTCCGCCCCGTCTGCGAGGCTTGGTGGAAAAGCCTGCTTGAGCTACGAGACTCCAACCTCAAATGGTTGGGCACGAGTCCCGTACAACCCCAGCTTCCCTTAATAATCCACTATGACTTTCCCATCCCTGAAATTATCAAAATCCTCCTTTTGCCTATTTTTGTTTGTCTCTCTGCTGTCTCTAGGGTGGATTAATTCCAGATGTTTGCAGCTTCCTGGGTAAAGTACTGCTTCCCATTGGTTCTCCCAAAGTATCCCTTTACACATGGGGCTTTCTCCACCTGGAATGACTTTTTTCCTTTCTTCTTCTGGTTCAAGACCCAGCTCAGGCCCTGGGTGCCCGAGAAGCCTTCCCTGAACCCCCAGGGTGAGCTAGGCGCCCTCCTTTGGGCTCCCAAAGCCCCCTGCACTTCCCCTATTAGAGTGTTTAACATACTCCGCTCTAGCTGTCAGATGAGACTCCCCCATCAGACTGCATCCTCTCCCCCAAAACTGTCATCTCTGTGAGCAGGCAAGGCTATGGCTCCATCTCTAATTTGAAATAGCTCAGATTATTGCTTTGGGGATGTCTCATGCAAGGCGTTCCTTGAATGGTGTCTGTGACTCTGTAAATCTTGTCAGGTCAGGCTGTGAAAGAAAGGCTGTGTATGAGATCGTTCAGTGCTGCTACGAGGACTTTCCTTTCAGAGCACACATAGAAAACACAGTGGGGCTGCTGCCACTGCGGGCAAGGACCAGTGCGGAAGTATCAGGGGGTGGGCTAGGTCAGCACCCTGGGTGGGGGGCACCTAGTGCCTCTCTGAAGGGGCTTCTGGCTCCTCTGCTTGTTTGGACCCACTTTCCATTTTTGAAAAGCTGCCCTTTCCTCTCCAGTCCCCCGTAGTTCCCCCAGCTGGCGGGCAAGTTTGTCAAGAAGTTATTTCTTTTCAGCCGTAGCTCGCGTCTTTCTTGGACTTTCAATAGGGGATTTTTAAATAGTCCTGTGGCTTCCTGTGGGCTTAAAAAAAAAAAAAGCAGGGAAAACAACTTTTGCTATTTTTAGCTAACAATATTTTTCTATAGCTCCTTCAGCTAAAAATGACAAATTTCTTTGGTTATCCTCCTATCACCAGGAGGTTGAGTTTAATCAGGTCGAGTGTGGTGAGGTGGGAGGTTTACCCAAAAATGCCCCATGGAAGGTACGGGTCACTACCCCAGCCCCAGGCTGAGCGTGGGTTCTGTCCCTGTGGACTCTGAAACTATGGTGGCTGGCCTAGGAAACGCTTGTTTATTTCCTTGTCAAACACTTCTTCCAGTCTGTTTGGCTGAGGCTATTTCTGCTTTCAGAAAAGACGTCATGTGGGGCATGCCGCATAACGTACAACAAACGTGGGTAGAGATGGCCATCCCAGCCCAGGGCGTCCCAGAATTCCCACCCGGCTCCGTTTTTCTCTGGCAGGGCCCACGAGAGGAGAAGAACTGGGCAGCGTGGACAGGTAGCAGATCAGCTGAAAGTCCAGCTCTTGGAAGTCTGAACCAGCTCCAATGGATTGGAGCCAATGAACTAGAACCACAGAGTTCACTGAATAGTGGGGGTTCCCTCATGGCACCCAAAGGGGAGACGTTTCCCCTCAAAGACATCGCTTTCCCTGGCTTCTCAAGCAGAGCCCCCTTCTCTCATCCTGTCCTTTGCGACAGGGCACGTGCATTCTGTTTAAGCACACAGGAGCTGGTGGACTGCTGCTCACAGCTGCAGCTAGAGCTCGAGGCGACTGACTTGGCTAGCTCAGGTCAGGACCACTCCCACCTCCAGGTCATCATAGACACACCCCCCTTCCAGGGAGCATCGGCCTTCATTCGCCTTTTCTCATCAGCCTCCCCACTGAGCCCCAGCTTGTGGCCTTCTGCACAGTCCTTTCTGGGGCTCTGTCTCCTCTCTTGAACCCATGACTAAAGTCTTCTTAAGGGAAGCGGGTGTAGCTCAGCGGTTGAGCACCTGCTCCCCATGTATGAGGTTCCGGGTTCAATCCCCCGTACCTCATATATATGTCTTCTTAGAAGGTGACATTTTTATTTTATCTGGATTAAAGCATCCTGTACTTATTCATTCTGAATAAAGACATCTGCGTGTGTGTTTTTGGTAAATATATGTACTGCTTTCTGTTGGCTATACCCAGAATATATTGTTGGATCATAGAGTGCTATGTTTATCTTCACTAGATTCTATCAAACATTTTTCCAAAGCACCTGAACAAATACACCCTCCTGTAAGCAAGGTATGAGAGTTTTACGTGTTCCACATTCTCACCAGCACTTGTTATTGTCAGTCTTTTTAATTCTTGTCGCTCTGGTATGTGTAGAGTGGTAGCTCATTATGGTTTTAATTTACATGTCCCTGATGAGTAAATGATGTTGGGTATTTTTTCCCATAGGTTTGGTGGCCATTTGGATATCTTCTTTTTTTTTTTTTTTTAAAGGTTTATTTATTTTTTTATTTCTCTCCCCTTCCCCCCTAACCCCCCGTTGTCTGCTCTCTGTGTCCATTCGCCGTGTGTTCTTCTTTATCCGCTTCTGTTGTTGTCAGCGGCACAGGAATCTGTGTTTCTTTTTGTTGCATCATCTTGTGTGTCAGCTCTCCGTGTGTGCGGTGCCATTCCTGGGCAGGCTGCACTTTCTTTCGCGCTGGGCGGCTCTCCTCACGGGCGCACTCCTTGCGCGTGGGGCTCCCCTATGCGGGGACACCCTTGCGTGGCAGGGCACTCCTTGCGCGCATCAGCACTGCCCACGGGCCAGCTCCACATGGGTCAAGGAGGCCTGGGGTTTGAACCACAGACAGACGCCCTAACCACTGGGCCAAGTCCACTTCCCTTGGATATCTTCTTTTGTGATGTTCCTGTTGAAATTCTTTACCTATTTTTAAATTGAGTTGTTTCTCTCTTTCTTACTGATTTGTGAAATTTTAAAAAATGAATGTCCCAAATAGAACTACTTTGGTCAGATACATGTGTTGCAAACATCTCCCACCCTTTGGCTTCTCTATCCATTTTCCTAATAATGCCTTTTGAGGAACAGGTTATTAATTTTTAATGAAGTCCAATTTATTTTTATTCTTTTTTGGTTAATGCCTTTTGTGCCCTGTTTAAGAAATTCTTACTTTCCCAAGGGCTTGAAGATATTCTATGTTTTCTTGCAGAGGAGTGATAGTTTCACCTTCCTCATTCAAGCCTATGCTCCACCATGAATTAACATCTGTGTAAAGTATAAAGGATAAAGATTAATTTTTTTCCCTTTTCAAGATGATTTTCCCCATTTAGCACTTTGATTGTAAAACAGAGCAGCTGTTCCTAATAGCCTCAATGTGTAACCAACCTAGATGTCTATGAATGGATAACCATATTGTGGTACATCCATACAATGAAATACTACATAGAAATAAGAAAAATGAACTAGCCATATGCACAATGTGAATGAATCTCAAAAACGTTATGCTGAGAAAAAACAGAGACCAGAGAATACAAATGGTGTGTCCCATTTATATGAGGCAAAACTAATATACGATGGTGGAGGTCGGACTAGTGCGTCACGCCTCAGGGCAGCGGCCGAGGGGTCTGATGTTGTGCCAGGCACTGTTCTAATGCAGAGTGGGCTGTGAGCGTGGTCAAGGGGACAGTGCAGCGCTATCGCAGGAGTGCAGGAGGCTATTTTTCTGTTTTTCTCTTGGCTGGGTAATTCCCATCCCTGCCCTGAGCAACTTCAGGGCAACTGAAGCTTTCCAGGGCCATATTAGGGCATTCGTTCCTTGCTGAAGGGTCTCCGAGGTGGGACCCCCTAGAGTCCTAGTTCCTTTACTCTTAGGACTCCTTTGGCTGAGTCATCTCATTTTGTAGATGAGATACCGGGGCTGCAAAAATGAAGCTTGAATGCCTGTGCACCTTTGTTCCCAAGAGCTAAAAGAATCCTATCAACTCATTGTATCATCCTAGCTGCTAAGGTTTTGGAGAGTTACTGCATGCTAAGTCACTTTATCGACATCATCTAATAATCCCCCAACAAGCCTATAAGGGGTACACCAGTGGTACAGGTGGGGAGTCTGGAGCTTGGAGAGGCCAGGTCACGCGGCCAGGTCTTCTGCCTGCCTCAGTGCTGCCCCATTCTGTGTCACTGCCACCTGGTCCCCTCCAGGGCTTCCATTTTTCAAACCCTTGGTTGCTGTAGACCAAAACCCTTGCATGGCTGTCAGCAGCCTGGCCTTCCAGACCATCTCTGTTCTGGGACAGCTGCCCTCACAGGGGACTGGCTGCCCTCACAGGGGACTGGAGGTGGGGGGGCCTCACCCAGAGCTCGGTCCCTTGTGCTCCCCTCCCCTTACTTTTCTTGGGTTTCTCCCCTCTGTCCAGTGTTGGGCCAGGCCCCTTTGGGTTCCAGAAACAGTCAGCCTCACAGAGGCTGTGCTTTGTATGGAGCCGTGGAAACCTCACAAGCAAGTGTGAAAGATGACTCACCTTCACACCAACCCACGGTTACCCCCAACCCCTGCTGACTCGGGATTAATGCTTCCTATTTTCTCAATCTTTCCCTATTGCATGGGGACTTTACAGATGGAATTGACACCTTGAAAAGAAACCCTAAACCAACCCGAGATTCCGTTTCCACCCTACAGATCATATGGCCACATCTGGCCCGTGTACGTGCCAGTGCCCTCGGGCGAGCGCACACGCTCAGGGATTAGAGTGCATGTGTTAGAGCACACACGCAGGGGTTAGAGTGTACACGCTCAGGGGTTAGAGCACACGCTCAGGGGTTAGAGTGCGCATGCTCAGGGGATAGAGCCCCAGGGCTGCAGGGTTGGGGTTGACTCTAACCACAGAGGCAGATCTGTACAAAAGGATTTCAGGGGGGCCGGGAATTCCTTTTCTTTTGAACCTAGCCCACTTGCTATTCTCTCCCCACCAGTGGCTTTACTTCCTCCCCTCAGGAGCCGTTGCTTGGTGTTGGGGACACAGCCCTCTGGGATTCCCTGTCCTTGCCTGGATTTCCGTGCACCTGCCTGCAGCTGTGCTGCAGCTCCCAGGGCTCTAACCCGGGGCGGGGCGGGGGGAAGGGTGGTCTTCAGCTAAGTGCAGGCAAATACTGTGCCCACGGGCACATCTGCTGTGGATGGGGGAGAGCTGGGTGGACAGGCCCACGTGCAAGGACTTTTGCACTTTGCTCCCTGAAATCCTGGACCAGCAGTACCCCTCAGCAGCTCCTGACTACCCCGCTTTCCCCGGGGATGGGAAGGAGAGAAAAGAGGGAACTTTCTGCCCATGATGCCCATCCAGATCCCTTCCCCGAGGAAAACATTGGGCTGAGGGGAGTAGAAGTAGGGGTTGAGACTTAGTAGCTGCTTCCAAACAGGGTCCCATGGGTGTCTGTTTTAAAAAACCAAACGGGTTAGCCTGAAGCATTTGAAAAGTGTGGTGAGGTCAAAACTGGGTCCCATGAAGTCATAACTATGGGGTATTCCACCACCACCCCTGCAACGGCTCCCTCATCTGTCTGCTTGTTGTCTGCTCATTGTCTCTGCTTGTTGACTCTGCTCATTGTCTGCTCATCTTCTTTAGGAGGGACCAGAAACCAAACCCGGGACCTTCCATGTAGGAGGCAGGTGCCCAATTGAGCCACACCTGCTCCCTGCTTGTTGTGTCTGCTCGTTGCATCTGTTCATGCACCAGCTCATCTTCTTTAGGAGGTGTGGGGAACTGAATCCGGGATCTCCCCTGGGGGAGGCGGGTGTCCAACTGCTTGAGCCGCATCAACCCCCCCCCAACTATGGGGTATTGATTTAGGTATTTATCTGTCCATTCAGTAAGTTGATGGCGTGCCTGCTGTGCTAGGCGCTACAAGACTGACAGCACGGAACAGGCCAACCATGGTCCCTGCCCTTGAGTGTCAGGGGAGGAGCTCAGCAGAGCTGGGCTGGAATGAATAACAGCCAGAGTGGAGGGTGACAATGAGCCTGAGGGAAAGAGCTGGGGGAGGCGGCACCGTGGACCCTGACCTCAAGCCGCTTGTGCTCTAAGCCAGGGGTGGGCAAATGACGGCCACCACTTGTTTTGTAAGTAACAGCTCACCCACCGATGTTGTATCATTGGCTGCTTTCACATGCAATGGCAGAATTGAGTCGTGGAGACAGACCCTGTGGTCTGCAAAGCTGCAATATCTGCTCTCTGTCTCTTTACAGAGAAAGTCTGCCCACCCCAGCTTTGGGTTATAAACCGCTGGCGCCCCCAGAGCTCTAGCACAGTGCCTGATCTATACTCGTTGCTCAATAAATGTTGCGTGGACACCCGTGGAGGTGGAATGAAGGAGGGATATGGCAGAGAAGGTCCCAGAATATTTGGTGAAGGAAAGAAGGGAGGGAGGGAAAGAAGGGGGGGGTCGCTACAGATCGAGTGGCAGGGACAGACTAAGCCTGGTAGACGCCACCAGGGGACGAGCGGCCATCGTGAGTGGAGGAGGCAGGATGGGAGCCGGGGTGGCCGCCAGCCCTGGCGGCTTTGGGCTGAGCCAGGGCAGCCACGGGGAGACTGCATGGGCAAGCCTGGGATGGCAGTGCTTTCGGGCAGAAGTCCCACTGGGACTGGGGACCCAACCAGAGAAGACCCAGAGCCCGCAGTGACCCAGTGGGAGAGGACAAGTGGCAGCCCAGCTGGGGTGGGGTCGGGGGCAGGGAGGTGCTATGCCAGGAGGGCCCCCCTGGGTGCAGCGGGAGCTGAGGCTGGAGGATGGGGCTGCCCTGCCTCCGTGCTGTGGCAGTCAGAGCGGGCAGGACCTCGGGGGCCCGAACTTTGTCCAGGCGCAAGCCTCCAGGGGCGCCCCGAATTGCCCTGGAGCAGGGAAGGGCTGTGCCTGGCCTGAGGGCCGGGAGGCCAGGGGCAAGCCAGGGGCGGGCGGGCCTTAGCCAGAAGAGAGCAGGGCCGGGGCGGGGTGGGGGTCCTGCCGTCTAGCTGTGCCTGGGAGGGGCGGCGGGGAGGGAGCCTTGGAGCACCCGCCCCCTCCCAACCCCCCCAAGGCAGACGGGCGGTGATTGGAACTGGATTACTCCACCCCCACCGCAGGCACGCCCGGTGTGCCAACCTTCTGTTTTCACACAAATAACCTTTTGTTGGCATTTCAAAAAACAACGCTTAAGTCATGGGTTTTCAAACTGGAAAGTACTTCAAGCCTTGCTCCTCACCTTGCAGCAAGCGCAGTATTACTAACACCCCATTTTACAGGTCGGGACCAGCGCGTGGGGGGCTGGAAACTCAGAGCCCGCGGTAGGCAGGGCTGATAAAGGGTCTCCCGCTAGCCGGCTCTGTGTCCCCCTTTGCCCTCTCCCCACCTGGTTTGGGGACTTAACATTTCCCTTAGATTCCTGTCCGGCTCCCCTTCCCCTCCCTCCCTGCTCCTCTCTCTCCCACTCCCTTCCTCCTTCTCTCCCTCTCCCTCTCCCCTTCCTCCCTGCTTCTCTCCCCACCTCTCCCTCCCTCTGCCTCTCGCCCTCCCTCCCTCTCTTCTTTCTCCCTCTCCCCTCCTCTGGTCTCCTGCGCTCTGCCTGGCCCAGTCCACCCGGGGCTATTCTCTGTGGCCCCGAGGGGGAGCTGCGGAGTGTCAGATACGAGCGGGCGGGGAGGGCCACTGCCCCGGAGCAGGGCTCTGTGGCTGGGGGCAGACAAGCCTTGCTCTGTGTGCTGCGCTGCTCAGGCCAGCTGCTGGGGGAAAGTAAAGGAAAGAAAATCTGTTTTAAAAAAGTCCAGGTGAAGGCAGCCAAGACAAATACACCGAGCCAAGGGAACGGGAGGGCTGGAAGATTCCAGATGCAGAGACCTCCCTCTGCTGCGCGCTCTGACCGAGGGGCTGGGCGGGAGGGAAGGGGCAGGACAGCGCCGCGGGCAGGCGCTCTGCCTGCCGCCTCCCTCCGGAGCCCCGTTTTCCCGGGGACGGGCCCTTCGGTGGGGGAGTGTGGAGGCGTCGCCCGAACAACTCGAGCTTACACTGAGAAGCCAAGATCTCCCAAAGGGTCAGGGTGGGGGGTGGCCTGCGGACACACGGGGCTTTGTGCCAGGTGAAGAGCAGCTGGGGCGCTGCCCTTCGCCCTTCCCCGCCACGTCCACGCCCCCTCCCCGCGCCTTCCCCGTCGCACTGCCCTCCTGTCAACACCGGCCAGCGAGGGGGGCCGAGGGGCTCCGTGGCTCCTTCCTTTACTGCTGTTCCGGGAATCGAGCTTGGCCTCCTGGAAATGAACCGTCTGAGAGGACAGCCGTGGTCTCCGGGCACGGGACGTTTACCCAGGGCGGGCCCCGGCTGAGTCAGGGGGTGCTCGCCCCGGGCCAGGGCGCCCGCCGTGGGCCGCAGGTGTGGACAGTAAGGGCATTTTGCTGCCCCCTGGCTCCTAACCCTCTCTCGCCAGCGCCGACGACGCGGGCGCAGGAGGGAGGGCCACACGGGGCTGGAGCGGGTCGCCGGGCATGGACCCCAGGGTCTGCGAGCCGCGCTGGGCACACGCTGACCTGGGTGCCAGGGTGCACCTCGGGGCAGGCCCGGCGGGGGCGGCAGGAGCGGGAAGGCCAGTGTACCTCCCCGGATGGCGGGCTGGCCACCGAACCGAGCTAGGCTGCTCTCTAGGGTCCCTGGAGCGAACTGGAACCAGCGAAGAGCCTGGAGACCGAGTTAGACCTAAAATAAGGAGGAACGTGTCAGTACGTGTGAAATCTGTCTGAGGCCAGATGATGTGTTGTAGAAGACGAATGACCTGTCATTAAGGATGTTGACGTGCAAGGAGCGGCCACCCCGGAGGGAAGTTTCGAGGGGACTCATGAATTAGATGGCTGGAACAGACGTTCGTGGGGGGCCTGTCCTAGCCCGAGAGTCCTTCTGTCCTAAAACTGGCTCAGGAACATACACTTTGGTAAATTTCTTAATCTCACTGAGCCTCGGTTTCCCCATCTGGAAAACAGAAACGATGCTACTTGCCCTTGTCTAGATCACGTCTTGACAAGGACCTTATGAGCTTCAAACCCTTGAGACAATACCGACATGTAAGATCTCACAAACGTAAGGTATCCCATGGAGCACGCGCAGCTGTTCAGTTGTCAAGGTCAGCAGTAATTGGAGATACCAAGGCAAGACCCCAATATCTGCTAAAGGTCCAAAAGTCTCAGGTGTCAAGCCAAGCCCCTCTCTCCCTATCCCAACACACACACATACACCCTCACACACACACACACTTCGTCCCTTTCCTGCTGGGTCTATCGGTTTAGTCAGGAGACCAGGTCTGCCTCCTCCATCTGCCTAACTTCTCCTTCCTTTGAACTGAGCTCAACAAGCCACCACTTCCATGTCCTTCAGGACCAACCCACGCACTTTGGGCTAGACGAGGCCACTCCTTGCCTATGCTAGGATTTCACGGAGCTTTTCTCCATTCTTCTGTTTTCTTGCTTATCTTTTCACCAAGCAAATCTCCTTGAGGTCAGGAGTGGGGTTTAACGGCTCACAAGGAGAGAAAGCTTGGTGGCCATGACCGTGAGCTTTGGAATTGACCGTACCTGGGTTAGAATCCCAGTCTGGTCTTGCCTAAGGGCAGAGTCTCCGTTTTCGCATCTGTAAAATGGGGATAGTAAAACCCTCACAGGGTTGTGGTGAGGACGGAAGAGATAATGCACATGGAGTGTTAGTGCAGGGCCAGGGACACTGTGAGCGATTACGCCCAGTGCACAAGCAGTGCCCAGCGCCGTGGTGGCTTAGCGGGCGGGTCACTCAGTGGATGGAGAAGAGATGGCACAAGCAGATGTGTGCCTGTCCCCTGGCCAGCCAGGGCTGGACTCTGTCTCCCTGCAGTGGAAAGTCTGTGTTAGGAGTCAAGGAGCACGGTAACTCCTCAAAGGCAGGGAACTGAGAGGGGCCAAGGCTTTGTGTCACCAGCTCACTGTCCTGGGAGCCGCAGAGGGTCCCTGCAGCCACGGCCTATGCAGGGCTTACCCCCAGGCTGGCCCAGTGTTGCTTCTGGAGTTTGTTTAAGGAAAGCAGCAGAAGGAGCACAAGCTTTGGAGCCAGCCGACAGGCAACAAAGCAGCCCCTCGAAGGGCCCATAAACAGCCTGCAGAGGCAAAACGTCGTCCCCCATTTACAGGAAGGCACCTGGACTATATTTAAGACTCACACATGGGAATAAGCACAGGGACATTCATATCTTTCTTTCTTTTTTTTTTAACTGTCTCTTTTTTTAAAAAGGTACATAGATCACACAAAACGTTACATTAAAAAATATGAGAGGTTCCCATATACCCCACCCCCCACTCCCACTGATCCTCCCACCTTAACAACTTCTTTCATCGGTGTGGCATATTCATTGCATTTGATGAATACATTTTGGAGCACTGCTGCACTGCATGGATTATAGTTTACACTGTAGTTTACACTCTCCCCCAGTCCACTCAGTGGGTTATGGCAGGACATAAGGTTTCCTGCCTCTGTCCCTGCCATATCATTCAGGACAGCTGCAAGTTCCGAAAATCACACCTCTTCTTCCCTCTCCCTGCTCTCAGCACTCCTGTGGCCACTGTCTCCACATCAATGATACAGTTTCTTCCATTGCTAGAGTCACAATAAGTCTGTATTGTGAAAATAGAATTATTCTATCTAAGTCCACTCTAACCCATATTTTATTCCTCCATCCTGAGGACCCTGGGATGGTGAGGTCCACTCCACCTCTAAACCAAGAAGGGGCTTAGATCCCACATGGCTGATGAATGGGATTCTCTTGTACGTTCATTTCTGATTGTTCACATAGCCCTCTGGAATTCTCTCTGAACACTAACTCCACTTCCTGTTAGACCCAAAATAACCTCCTCCCCCCCATCCCACGCCATTTTAGTCTCTCTGGGTCTTTTTGTTAAAACAAACAAATGACACAGTCTATTGGGTCTTCTTTGTTGCTTTCTGAAACACGTTCGAGCCTGGTCTCTCTTAAAGGGCTGTGCTTGAGCAGATGGATATTATAAGTAGTTTTGATGTCACCATGTAGCAAAGAGACCAGGCTTGCAGGTGGGGGCAGGGTGGAGGTGAGGGTGTAACACAGGCCATCTGCACACAGGAGCCTACAACCATTGCCCTTTCTGCCTGGGCAGAAAGAACTTTCGAAAGAGTGAATGAGAGCAAAATGACCCCTGGGCCCAACAACCCCCATCCCAACCAGCCACGGTGGGGAAGGAACTGGCGATGGCAAGGGGGGCGGTGCCAGGTGCCAGACTCCAAGACTGTGTGTTTTCCACCCATTCCTGGGCGACTCTATAGCAGAGGAGGGTCTGGGGTCAGGCAGAGGGGGTTTGAATCTGGCAAGCTTCTTAATTGTCCATGTCCCAGTTTCCTCACCTGCAAAAGAGGGGAATAAATGAACCAGCTCATAAGGATGTGAAAAGGATGAACCGAGGTTGTACCAGCAAAGCAATGAGAACAATGCCTGGGTGATGGCAAATAATTATGACCCCCATTTCAGAGATAAGGAGCTGAGGTTTGTAGAGTTCGAGTGACTTGCTCCAGGGCTCATAGACAGTCGGGGGTGGAAACAGGACTCAAGTGCAGGCCAGGCTGATTGGAGCTGGCCGACTTTCCACCGCCTTGCACTGCAGAGCCGAGGAAGGGGCTTCAAGGTGGGTCTTGAGCTGAAGGGGCCGAGGGACATCTTGCCTACCCTCTCCCCTGCCCAGAGAAATAATCAGGTCCTAGATCTCTGGAAGTCAGAGCATGGCAGATGGACTGTTATAACAGCCGATGGTCAGCTCCTTCCAACTTACATGCCATGCTTTCACAGCATTGACTATGTGCTAGGCAATGTTTCAACTCATTAAATCCTTCTAACAATCTCCTTTGTGTGGGTACCATTATTATCACCCCCATTTTACAGACGAGGAAACTGAGGCTTGGAGAGCATAAGTAACTTATTCAAGGCCACATAGCCAGTACATGCTGAATCTTGGATTTGAACCCAGGTCTGGCTCCAAAACCATGCTCTCAAACGCCATGCGAAATGTTTACTAAGCACCAACACTGAATACCGCGACTTGCCCCTCCCCTTTATCCTCTGCTACTCTTTCTTTTTCCTATAGCACTTGACGTATTGATTGTGTCTATTGTTCACTCTCTCCCTCCACCCTTAAGGAATGCCCGTGCCATGCAGGGCTTGTGCTGCCCAATGATGTGCTCTAGACGCCTAGAACAGTGCCTGCATCCAGAAGGCACTCGATAAATACTGGATGGATGGATGGATGGATGGATGGATGGATGGATGGATGGAGAGGAAAGGGCTCATGGGAGTTGAGTTCCATTAAGTAATTCATCCAAACTCGCATTGGGTGAGCCAGGACTCAAACCTAGATCTGACTCCAAAACACTCTTCTTAATCATAAGTTTCCTCTTAAGAAATGATGGGTTTAGCCGCTACACTAATAATGTATATAGACTAAAACCAAAAACAAATCTCTGAGAAGTCTGTGTTGCGGCTCATTGTTTGCTTGACAAACACAGTTGAAGCCAAACTTTCCAGATTTAATTTTGAGAAAGCAAACGGGAGAAGCAAATGTTGTCTTAAGCAGAGCTCAGTGAATTTAACCAGCTTCTCCTCTCACCCAGGATCCCTCAGGTTCATCCAGCCAGGACTGTGAACTCCTTGGGGCAGGACCATTGCTGTGGCACCCCGGCAGTGTCCACCTCCCCACGGCTCGCCGGCACACACCCATGCTCAGACTGGCCCAGCTAACGACCTGTGCTCGGTTTCCTAACAGTGGACATTCCTGGAGCGCCCAGCGCCCGAGTGCTTTGTGGGCTTCCTCTCTGTCCGCACAGCTCCCCGTGCACATAGGTGCTGGCATTATTGCCATTTTACAGACAAAGTAATGGAGGCAGAGAGAGGTTAGCAACTTGCCCACGTTGCACAGATTACCAGGGGCAGGGCTAGAACTTGGCTGCAAGTTTACCCTGGATTCACCAGGCCGTCTGCACTACCTCCCCTGTGAGCAGGGGACAGGCCTGTGGCCTTAGGATGGGACTTGGGGGGAGACACAGAGCCCAATGGCCTGTCTGCTCCCATCCTGCCCCCCCCACCCTGCACAGCTCTCACGGGCCCCTGAGGGCTGTTCTCCCCCAGCCTGCCCTCCCAGGGACCTGGCCTGTACCCCAGACCTTTCTCGGGTTCCAGCCCACCCTCCATCCTTTCCAAACTGTCCCTCCTTGTGACCCTCCGCCCAGGGATTCTCTGGCTTCCCAAGGCGCTCGCCCCACACCAGCCATTCTGTCCTTCTTCCCATTCCAGGACTTTCTGGAGTGTAGACAACACTGGGTTCAGAATTTTAAGCCTCAGAAATTTTTGTGCCAGGCTAGGCAGTGGAAGCAGAATTTTAGTAGGGTCTTGTGTCGACCCCCAAAAGCTGGCTTAGACCATCTAAATGGGGCTCTGTCCTCCTGGGCTCATGATGTTCCCGGGCCCGTCTCCCTGCCTCCTTCTTCTTGGAGCAGCCACAGCAGGAGGGCTTGGCACCGGCCTCCCCCGCCCAGCCTTGGGGGAGCAGCCTGTTTTAGGAGCAGATTTCACCTTGGCATCAGCTCCTGCTGCCTCCCAAGCACCCGGCTTCTTGGGACCCACAGGACAGGGTTTAATCCTCTCCTTCTCCAAAACTGGGACATGTCTGGCAACCTCAGGGAAGGATTTCATGTTTTGTCTCCTGCTTTTCTTTAATAGCAAATGGATGGAAAATGCAGAAAACCCTGTGCTCAGCAGAACCTCTCCCTGTAGGAAATAGCTGGAAACCGCACTCCAAGATGAACACCAGCCCAGCTTAGGTGTGTCTTGGAGCCTCTGGCTTGGTCACACTGGCCTGTGAGTCCTGCTCCGGGAAGCTGGCACCCCTGGAGCTCAGAAAGCCCCCTTCGCCCTGTGAGCCCTGTCCCAGCCTCCCCAGGCCCCTGGGAAGGCAAGGCCTTGCTCTATTTTTCACATTTGTCTATTCGATCGAGGCCCCTCCCATGCCCTTTCTCTCCTGCTCCTGGGCTCCTTTTCCATGGAAAAACAACAGTTTCCACCATGAGCTCAGCGCAGAAGCTGGACGTGAACCTGTCTGGGCCCTCGCTTCCCCATTGGAGAGGTGCGACTAAAGGACCTGTGGTTTCCCCTCGGAGCCCACATTCAATCAGTCAGTGGTTTTTCTCTGGGAGGAAAGCTTCCCCCTGTTCTTGGGTCTGCAGACCGGGACGGAGGGGGAAGGTTTCTAGACAGAAGCACTGGGCTCCCTCCTAGTTAGCTGTGACTAATCCTGCCCTCTCCCCCACCTAGCAACAACACACACGTGGGAGCCGGCAGGCAGGGCCCGCGTAGGCGTCTTTCACCCACCCACCCATTCATTCACCTAGCCATTCATTCACCTATTCATTTATTTATTCCAGAGGTGTTTGGGGCCCCCTCCCTGCCCCTGGAGGACTCCTGGGTTCTGGGGGAGGGGCCAGCATGGTCCGCCAAACCCAGCAGAGCTGAGTGCTAAGGTCCGTGGCAGCGGCCTGGCTGGCGCCTGATGTCCCCGCAGCGGCCTGGATGCCGTCCCTGCGCTGGGGACCCAGAGCGTGGGCCTCTCCTCCAAGCACCTTGGAGATGATCTCTTCAATCCTGTGCCAAGGCAAGGTGGCCGAGGGCACGTAGGGCACACAGGTGTGGAAGCTGGAGTCAACCCTTAGCACCTCTACATGTCCCCACACCTGGTGAGTCTTACCTGGACAGCAGCACGCAAAAGTCAGCAAGGCTCTGGGCTCTAAAGTAAAGCAGGGCAAGGAAAGCCTCCCTGTAGGATGCTAGGGCCACCATCATCGGCTCTAGTCGCCTCTTGGCAGGAAGGGAAACTGAGGCACAGATTGGTCAAGACATCTACCCAATGTCCCCACAAGGAAGAGGCTGAATCTGGATGGTGCCCAGGTCTCCTGACTCCAGTCTGGTCTTGGGCAGGCTCTGGCTTAGGGACGCTGCTGGAATTGCTTCCACCCCCACTTCCTAGAACTTTCCCTGGGAGGTCTCGAATCCGACTGCCTGGCCACAGCGAGGGCTGCTGCGCTAGCAGATGCGGGTGAGCTCATTCCCCGAGGCGGCGTGGCAGGAATGCGGTGGCAGCCTGGGCTACTGCTCCCGTCTGAATCATGGATGAAAATAGCTCGCCTGCGGTCCATCGATACCTAATACTCTATCATCAGTTGGGGGAAGTCAATTAGGTGTCCAGTTTCCCCCCAGGGCCTGGGAATTGCCTCGAGGCCAGAAGCCAACAGGGACATGGGTCCCCTTACACGACTCCTCCGAAGCCAGAGGCTGCAGGCACACGAAGGGCTCCGGAGACTGGTGACGAGAGGGTGGCCCTCCGACCTGGAGAACGGGCACGGGCTCCGATTGCAAGAACATCTGGCCCTTCTGGAAAATGTGTAGGAAACAGCTCAGGGTGGGAGGCTCCGGGATGGTCCTGGAACTTCCTGTGGCCTATGGGGCACAGGCCAGGGGGCCAAGCTGGTATGAGACTAGAATGACAACGGCTGGTTCCAATGGGACCTCAGGGACACTGGTTCGTGCCCAGCCCAGGCAAAGCCGGGAGTGCCCATAGGAATGCAAACCCCTCTCCCGCACATGTGAAAGGCAGGAATGTGGAGCTTCCTCTCCTCTCCAGCCCGAAGCTGACCCACTTCCAGCCAAGGGGACAGAGAATCCCAGGTTCTCCAGGCCCCACCCCTGCAGAAGTCACACTGTCCACCTTCCTCAGGGGCCCCCGGTCCACTGTGGACTTTCAGTCTGATATAGCTCCAGCTCCTTAGCCTGCTCTCCTTCCACCATTGCCTCCAAACTCTCTCCTGTTTTCAGGTCCCTGGGTTCTAATTTTCCTCGGCTGAGTGGTGACAACTGTGATAGCACAGGGGTGAAGTGCTGGGCCTGTGATCCCCCAACCTGAGCATGCACCCGAATCACCTTGTTAAAACCCACAGTGCTGGGTGCAGCCCCGCAGTTCTGGCTCAGCACGTCTGCAGTGGTCCCCAGAACATGCATTTTGAGTAAGTCCCCAGGTGATGCTGCCAGTTCAGGTGGCATGCTTTGAAAACTCCTGTGCTAGGCAATGATGGATTAGATGGCTTAGTGCACAGCCAGGGGGGCTTCCCGGAGGAGGTGACATTGAGCTGAGACCTGAATGACTAGAGGAAGCAGCCAAGCAAAGGTCTAGGGGTTCCCAAACCCTTCTGTACTGTAGAAGCCTTCGGACCTCTTGCCAGAATGGCTTTTAAATGCATAAAAGGAAACTCACTGGGTTACATAGGAAAGCAATTATATTGAAATCCAGTTCAATCCATGGACCCCCTGGTTAAAAACCCCGAGGAAAAAAGTGAGGAAGAGGGAACAGCAAATGCCAAATCCTGGGGGTGGAAACGAGCCACTGGGGGCTTTCAAATAGGGGCGAGTGGCGACCAGCTTTCTATTTGAAAGATCCCTTGGGCTGCTGGATGGGAAATGGGCTGTTAGGGGGACAAGCAGGAAGGCAGGAGACCCCTGAGAGGGCTGCCGTTCTGCAGGTGACACACAGGACAGGAGCTCCGGCTCAGTTGGTGGCCCTGCCAGGAAGAGGATCCTGCACGGCCCAGAGGAAATCTGTAGGGATAACTGAGTGAAGGCTTAGTGTGCCGGACACCGGGCCGCCGCCACGGGAGGACGCGGGTGCGGGGTTAGAGCCTCGGGCCGGCTGGGTCATTAACCGGCTGATACCGTGGACCGCGGCGCTCCCCGCGCTGCGTGGGGGCTGGACCGCGCTCGAATTTTCTAAGTCTGCAAGGGATCCCGTGGGACTTAGGCCGAGAAGGGCTGCTCGCCCCCGGAGGGAGGGAGATGGGGAGGAGGGAAGGGTGCCGCCCCCCGCGCCCCGCTCCCGCCGCAGCAGCCAGGTGGCTTCGCAGCGCGGCGCCTCCGCCCCGCGGCCCCGGCTCCGCGCGCCGCTCGGCAGCGCCCGCCGGGAAGGCGAGCCCGGGGGAGGCCCTGGCGGCTGCGCGGCGGCGGCGGCTGGCGCCCTCCTCTTCCTCCTCCGGGCGGAGAGGCTGGAAAAACGCCACCGGCACAGAGGCAGACGGCGGCGGGCCCGGCTCCGCGCGCTGGGCGGGGAACGCTCAGCCGAAGGCTGCCACCCCCCCAGCCTCTCCCGGCCTCCCCGGGATCCAGGGCCCGGAGGAGGAGGCTCCTCCTCCCATTGCACACCTGCTGGTCCCCTGCGGGGAAGATGCTTTCCCCCACTCCACCCCCACCGTCCCACCTTCAGATCCCCGAAGCTGGAGCTCCACAATTGCCTCTGGGAGGCTCCGTCATTTATTCACTCAACAAATTCCCGCTGGTGCTGGCTCAGGGCTGGGCCCAGGGGACACACAAATTAAGAAAAAGCCCTGGGAAGGGCATTTGGCTCAACGGATAGAGCATCCTCCTACCACATGGGAGGTCCAGGGTTCAAACCCAGGGCCCTCTGACCCGTGTTGTGAGCTAGCCCACAGCAGTACTGATGCGCGCAAGGAGTGCGTGCCATGCAGGGGTGTCCCCCGCGTAGGGGAGCTCCACACCCACCCGCACACAGGGACAGCTGACTCAACAAAAAGAGACACAGATTCCTGGTGCTGCTGACAAGAATGTAAGTAGACACAGAAGAATACGCAGCGAATGGACACAGAGAGAGATAATGGGGGGGAAGGGGAGAGAAATAAATAAAACATCAAAACTGCCCTGGAAGTGCAAAAACTGCCGGGCTAAGTGGTGGGGACAGAGATGTACAGTAGCATGAATTGAAGCCCCCACTGTTTGCCAGGTCTTTGAGGCATTGTCTCTCATCCTTATACTAAAGCCACAAGGTCAATAGTATTATGATCACATCACAGGTGAGGAGATAGAAACTGTATAGATGGTGGACTAAGAGAGTAGATGGATAAGATATTGGGAGAACATTTACAATATAGAAAACCTGCAGGAGGTAAACATCTTAGAATACACAAAGATCTACAAAACCCACCAGAATGGCTATAATAAAAAGATTTTAAAACTATATCTTAAGCGTTGGTGAGTATGTGAAGCAAGTGAAACTCTCCTCCAGCAGTGGCAAGAGTGTAAATTAGTGCAAGCATTTTTGAAAAATGCTTGGCAGCGCCCATTAAAGCTAAACTTACATCCTCATAATGTGGCAGTTCCACTCCCAACAGAACTGAGTGATTATATCCACCAAAAATATGTTCAAGAATTTTCATAGCCGCTTTATTCATTATAGAGCCAAACTGGTAACCATCCAAATGCTTATCAAAAAGAGGAAGGGAAAATAAATTGTGGTAGAGTTGCCTAGTGGAATATCATACAGCAATGAAAAAGAATGGCCCAGGACTCCACACAACAGCATAGATGAAGCTCACAGACAGTGTAGAGTGAAAGAAGTCAGGTACACAAAGATATTGTATGGTTCCATTTACATGACGCTTTAGAAGAGGGAAATTGATCTAAGGTGCTCGAGGTCAGAATAGTGCCTACCGTGAGAGGGTACCAGCAGGGAGGGGACGGGGGCAACTTCTAGGGGACTGGAAATGCTCTACGTCTTGATGTGGGTGGTGGTTACACAAATGTGTAAAAACTAATCGAACTCTAGACTGCAGATCTGTGCACTTTACTTTATGCAAATTATATCTCAGTTCAAAACAATAATGAAACAAAAGAGCTCCTGCAAATCAACAAAGGTAGGAGTATAAATTTTTAAATGGGCAAAGGATCTGAATTGGCAATTTACAGAAACAAGTTTTAATAGTGAGCAAGTACTTGAAAAGATACTCTTATTAGTAATTAGATGTACATATTGAGACATGATACCACTTTTCAGATGTATACATTGAGACACGATACCACTTTATACCCATCAGAATGGCAGAAATCAGCAAAGTGGATGATAACAAGTATTGGCTGGGATTTGGGAGGTAGGAGCTCATGTTTTGATGGAAGGCATGCAATGAAATGGCTCAGACAACTGGAAGCCATCAGGCTGGCAGCTCTTAGTAATATAAAGTAAGCACACACCTTGGGAACCAAAGCTCCAACTCTTAGTGCTTGAGCAGCTGGCAAGGTGGCCAATATAATGACATGCTCATTGTGGCATTATCTCTGGGAGTGCTGAGTTGGAGGTAACCTTGGTGTCCATCACAAGGGGAGGGCAAGTAAAATATGGTGGGGACACACTATGAAATAAGTGCTGCACTTACAAGCAACAAACTTCTAATTGCAGTAAATACATAGATGGATCTCAAAAATAAAGGTGAGGTGAAACAAGTAAGAAACAGCTAGATTTACAGCATACTAACTGTTTAGTAAATTACACAATAGATCCGCACATTTTCTGAGGATATGTTCATATTTAAAGGCCTTTGTCAAGCATCAGAATGGGTGCTTAATGCGGGAGAGAGGTACGAGAGTAAGGATTGCAGACGGAGGAGAAAAATTAAATACAATAATGAAACAAAACAAAATGAAATATAAAGTAAAATACAACCCAGTCATTCTAATTCTAGAAAGAAATGAAAGCATATGTCCACAGCAAGACTTGGATATGAATGTACATGGCAGCTTAATTTGTAGCCCCAAACTAGAAACAAACCGAAATGTCCATCAACAGATAAAAAGATGAACAAATTGTAGTATAATCCTACAGTAGAATACTACTCAATACAATAAAAAGGAAAGAACCACTGATATACCCAAAATATAGATATTTGGGTATATATTATGCTGTGTGAAAGAAGTCAGGCTGTAAGGATACCGTTTATATAAATTTTTAGAAAATGAAAACTATTCTAAAGTGACAGAAAGCCTAGGAAGTGGGGAGAGGTAGGGGTGTGAGGGAGAGTCGACTAAGGAACGTGAGGAAACTTTTGAAGATGATGGATATATATTAATTATTCTGACTATGGTGATGATTTCTCAGCTGAGCCCATATGCCAAAACCCATCAAATTGTACACTTTAAATACGGGCAGTTTATTGTGTATCGATTAAAGTTATAAATAAATTTTTTAAAAAAGAAGTGAAGTAAAAAGAGGAATTTGCATTAACTGATGATGCTAATGCCTTGAACTGAAGGGTATAATTAACCCAATTTCCTGTGCCTGAAATTTAAAACTAATCAAAAAACAAATACGCAAAGCCAAAAACAAGGCTGAGATGGTTGGATGTCTTGCCCAGGCCTCACAGCTGGGCCGTGACTCCTAGGCAGACAAAATTACAGTCTAGCTCAGGCCTTGCAACTAGCTCAAGATGTTCGATGGGCACCAGCAGGAGAGAAATGAGCTGTACTCGGGTGGGGCCATGGATTCAGAGATGGGGGTCAAGGGCCATCCAGTCGAAGAGAGAGACGTACAGACTAATATCATCCTGCTGGGTGCAGTCAGGGAAGGCTTTCGGTAGGAGGTGATGCTTGAGTCAAGACAAGTGCTTGGCACAAAGTAAGTACTCATTAAATGTTATCTGTTTATTATTCCTGCTCCCCATATTAGAGAGAGAAGGGCAGAAAGGGAGAGGACATTCCAGGCAGAGGGAGTCATCCCGCCAGAGGCAGGTTGGCAGGTTGGAGACCCACAGATGGTTTGTTATGGCTAATGATTGGTGAGTAAGGGCAAATGGCAGAAAAGACTTTTTAGGGCTGGCTGACATCCTCCTGAAAGCAAGCCCCGGAGGACACGGGGGCACGGGACAGTTCTGGGATGGGGCAGTGCTTCTCTACCGTGCAGCTTGGGCTGGAGCTCTGCATGGTGGACCTGGACTTGACCGCAGGCGTCTGCCATCCTCAGCGCGGCTGAACCTGGTGAAAGCCAGCTGGCTTCACTCCATCAAGGAGGGATGTCCTCGGCGGTCTCCCTCCAGCCTGACAAGAGCAGGAAGTCAGCGAAGGTCAGGCTGCCCTCTCGCCTCCTTCCCTCCCCACTGCCCTTAGGGCTGCGCCTGCGCAGTCGGGGCTCTGCCCAGCGCCTGCACCCCCCCCCCCGGGCACCGTTTGTACCGGGCGCCGGCCTAAGGTTGGGGGACCCCAAGGCCCAGGAAGGATCCGGCAAAGGTGGCGGGGACTGGACACCCGCTCGGCCGGGGTGGAGGGAGGAGGCCATTCTGAGGCTCGGCCATGAGAAAGCCCCATTGTGGGGTCCCCGGGGGCCGGGGGGGGGGGGCGGGGGCCATGTGTATTTATTTTGTTTTCCGAGCTGTGTGAACAGTGCATTGTGCCGCCTGGATTGAGAGGGCTCTGTGTGGCTAGGGAAGGATTGTGTGCCCTCTCCCGGGTGGCGTGAGATGAAAAGGTCCCATTCAGCCAGGGCCGCGCTGCGCAGGCAGCCCCGGGTCCCCGCGCGGTCCCTGGGGGCCGCCTGGCCGCCCTCCCGCTCGTGGAGAGGTGCGGGGCTCGGGGCATGCAGGTGGCAGGGGTGGGGAGGCAGCCATCGTCAGCTCACTTCCCGAAGGCCCCGCTCCCCCTCAGGGTCCCTGGGGGAAGGGGCCAGCCGAGGGGGTGGGGGCCTCACGGCCCCAAAGGGACTTGCCACGGTGATGTTTCCTCCACGTGGGCTTTCACATTCAGTCGGGGACATTCGCTGAAGGAGACCTTCATCGTACAACTTTAAATCCACGTTCCTTGCAGGACCACATGGCCTGTGGGGCGTCCAAATTAATATTCATTTCATCCCTATGGCGATGTCGTGAATAGCACGATTATATAGTGCATTATGCTCGGTGTAGGCGCGTGTTTGTAAAGAGTGTGAATTTGTTCACAGGAAATGTTTTCAACACACTCCGATTTTTTGTAACCCTGGTTTGGCATTTATTTTTTTCTTGTACGCTGGAGCTCAGCCCCTAAAGCTGGTGGACCTGGCTCCTCTGGCCCTCTGAGGGCCCTTGGCAAAGGAAGCATGCCCGGGCCCGAGGGCAAGAGGTGAGGATGTGTGGGGTGAGGGGAGCAGGCAGGAGCCTGCCCCGTGGCTCCCCATGCGGGTGGGCGGGTGGGTGGAGGGCCTGCCTCCCGGCCAGGCACCATGAGCAGGCAGAGAGGCCAGGAAGGGGTCCCCCGTCCACACTGGCTGACTCCCCAGATGAACAGGCCCCTTGAAGGCAACGTGAAGTTCAAGTCCTTGCTGGGCTGTTCCCTGCCTCAGTCACTCCCGCGCCATGCGTGGGCTCCTTCTCCTGGACGTGTCCCTCCTGCCCCCTCAGCCCTGCTGCACCCCAGCTCCACGCCGCCGGTTCTCTAGCACCCTCTGCTCAGTGTCTGCCCGGCCCCACAAGCAAAGCCTATCAGACCCCAAGCTGGAGGGACAAGGAAATGCTAGCCCCCCGCTGCCGTGCAGTCTCTCTCAGGGAGAGGGTGCCGACGTAGCACTCCTGCCCATTAGGCTGACCCTCTGCCTTCTAGTTCCGCTCTGCCTCTGTCTCACTGAGTGACCTGGAAAGCCAAGGAGCTTGGTTCTCCCCTCTGCACAAGGGGGAATTGGAAACGTTGGTCTTTGAGGGCCCTCTCAGCTCAGACTTTCTGTGAGTCCAGAAATTGGGGTGCAGCTATAACTGCATGTGAAAGCCTTTCTATGGGCACCTGGTCATGCAGGGATGCTGGCAGCTCCACCTACCCCAACTCTGTCGGAAAGGGGTTTTCTCCAGGACATGCACACTAATGTACCAGGTGAGATTAAAGATGCTTGGCTAATATACAAGACAACCCACCCCGCCCCCCCATCTCTTACCCCAAGGCCAATAGAGGAGGATTCAGATACCGTCCTTTAGAGCAAAGGGAGATGAGGCTAAAGAGGGAGGGAATGGGGAGTGGGCTCCACTGGAGCCCTGAGCACCCAGCTGTCCATCCTACCTGAGGAGCAAGAGGGACATGTGCTCTCCAGCCAGGCCCCTGTGGGCTGATGGGAGGCATCTCTGAACGGCCCAGCATGTCTCTTGGTAGTCATGATCTAGGACCTAATGGTGAAGGGAAGGTGGGTAGGGGGAGGCCGGGAAACCCCAGGCCGGGCTTGGCTTCAACGCCTGCTGAATGCACGAGCCAGCCTCAGCTGTGATGTGCCGTGCCCCTGGGCTTGGGGAGCAGGGCTCTGGTTTCTCTGGAATGTGACCTCATCCAAGAGTAAGCTGGAGAATAAGTAAGCTGTGGGGAAAGATGGATGGAGAAAATGAAACTGATCTGAGGAAGGACTCACTGATGACTTTTTCTAGAAGATTAACTTATATAAACAAGAGAGGAAAGTAAATTTTACTTCAGTGTTTTGAGCCGGATGGACTGACAGAATGAGTTTGAAAGGCAGGGTGGCTGGTTGGGGTTGTGGGAAGGAGACAGAGGTTTGGCACAGCAGAGAGTGGGTATTGGACAGGGATGACTTGGTTTGAGACGTGTTGAGTTTGAAGCAGTGGTAGGCGAGCCAAGTGGAAACATCTGGCTTGCAAATGGAGCTTGGGAGAGGGACCCTTGTCAAGGGGGGGTGTGGAGTTAGAAGTTTCACATGATGATAGCTGAGGGTCTATGAATGGGTCAGTCCCCAAAAGAGACAAAGCAAGAGAAGAGAAAGAGGCAGGTCCCTGGGGATATTCTTAGTTAAGGGACTGACAAGGGATAGTCAACAAGGGGGAAGTGGGAAGAGAAGCAGGCCACCTCCCAAGAACCAGGGGAGGAGGACATGTCAGGAAAGCCAATAAAAGCACATCTTCTAGAACTCAAAGAGCAGGGAAGGTGAGGAAAGCAAACTGGATTTGCTTTCTGGTTAATCCTGGGAGAGAATTTTGGTAGAGCACTGACTAGGGCAATTCATGATTGCAGGGACTGAGGAGGCATTGCCCATGCTCCAGGAAGACTAAAGGGGAATGGCTTTGCCTCCAGCTTATGCATCATGCTTTTCAGTGGTAAAATGTTGGTTCTGTACAGCCAGCACATTCACCAGTCACAGGCGTATCATCTGAGATGTCTTAATAGGATCCCATCAGGACAGGGCTTCCAGAAATAGACCATACACTCCATCCTCTACCATCTAGTCATTCACTAGAGAGAGCCTGGTGCTTTTGGAAGAGCCTGTGTCACATGTCAGAAGGTCTGGTTTCTGGTCGGGGCTCTGATGCTAACCAACTGGGCCACCTTCGCCAGATCATTCCACCAGAGCTCCTTATGCATATGCCAGTGGTTACTCACCACTTCTTATCTTGTATTGTTAGTCCAAAACCTATCTTCTCTACCAGACTTCAAGCTTCTGGAGTGTGGCATACATGTCTGTTTCCCATTTGATTCCCCCGAACATATTACCTTGTACAAAGTAGCTGCTCAGTAGAATAGTCTGTTGAGTGGATGGGTGGATGGATGGCGAGAGGGATGGCAAATTCTGGAGTGCAGTTTGCCCATTGATAAACCAAAGGAAAAGAACTGCATCATATCTAAGTTTCCTTCCACCTCAAGTCATCTACGCCTCTGCTTTCTTGAACAGAAGTAGATTTCTTCCAAAAGTGCTTAGAGTCAGCAGACCTAGATCAGTCAGGCTTGTCTGGATTATTTGATTTAAGCAACTTGAGGGTAGGAACTGGGCCATTTATTTTCATACTGAAGTATCTGGTAACGACTGTACATGAGAAGTGGTTAAAAGAACCGTGGGTATTAACCAGAAGAAAGAGAGACATGACAGCTGCCTGCAGATACTTGAAAGGTTGTTCCAAAGTCCAAAGTTCAAGTCCAAAGGCCAAAGTCCAAACTAAGATTTGGATTTTTTTTTTCCTGTGCTGGGAACAGACCTGTGATGGGTGGATATAAGTTTCAAGGAGGCCGATTTCAGCTCAGTCTAAGAACCTAGGATTGACTGCCCCACTGAAGTAGAGATGGATGGCCATTGCCAGGGATGAAGGAGAGAAGATTCACAAAAGCCTGGGTAGTTGGACTAGGTCTAACTACCAATGCTGAGATTCCAGGATTCTAAATAATTTAGCACACACCCATGTAAGGAGAAAGCTCCTTGCTTTGTCAATTGAGAAACTGCCCTCTGTTCTTAGCTGTGGTTTATCTAATTCCTGCCTGGTCTCCTTGAAACACATTTCTCTATTCAGCGGTTTTCGCCTCCTAACTGAGATGACTATACGTCTCTCTCCTCTCTGTCTCAAAAAAAAAAAAAAAAATCCGAATAAAGAGCTTAGGTCTCAAGAAGATTGTGCCCAAGTGGAGAGGTTCCATAAGAAAGAAAGAAGTAAGAAAACCTCCAAACCAAAATTATACGGCAGTGAAGGCCAAACCCCTCCAAATACAGTTGGCAAGGCTGTCCAGAAAATAGAGCTTTGTGTGCCTTCAAGATCTTCTCGGGGACAATGGAATTGCCTGACCCAAGAGTGGACCGTGACCTTCACAGCCGAGGCCCCGTAGGTGAGGAACTCTGAATCTCAGTGGTCCCATAGGAGGATGGAGAGCGAGAACCTCGGTCTCCATGGCAGTCTTGACCATAGCAACCTCTTGCCACCTGGAGCCAAGTCTTCAAACAGCAACTGGGGCTGAGGCCTGTGACTGGAGCTCGAATCTGGTGGTGGGTGATGTCAGTGGAGCCTCTGATGGAGCGGTTTTCTTGGAATTACGCAGAGTATGGCCCATAAAATAAAAATTCATCTATCAGCCATGAGACCTAAAATAAAAACAGATTCACAACCATTTTATTTGTTGCAGCTCCCCCGATGCCAACTAACAACAGTCCTCAGCCCCCCATCCAGGGCTCCATGGGGTTTTCTTTCGTGGTGGCACGGACCGTCTGAACTGGAAGGGCTCCCCAGGATTGTCCAGCCCCCTCGTTTTACAGATGGGGTTTCGTTTGAAGCTTAGTTCCAAGCAGGCTTGGCATCCAACAGGAAAACGTTAACATTTTCCAGAAGCAGCCCTTGCCTCCCAGCTGAAGGGTACTTTAACATGAAAATCCACGTCTTGTTTCAATTAGCTCTGGGGCTCTGGGCTAGAGGACGGGAAAATGGGTGAGCGAGGCGGAGGAAGTGACGTCACTGGAGACCCCGGGCGAAAGCCCTGAGCTGAGGACAGTCAGGGGCAGAGCCCTCCCCTGCTTGGCCAGTGTTGGAGGGAGAAGTGGAAATGCTCCTTCTGGAGCAGCTGGTTGGAGGTGGCATCGGGGGCTACCCCAGGAGAGACCTCCGGGACATGGCTTCTCTCCACCATGGTGGGTACCAGGCGCGAGGGCGCCACCTACTGGCTATGGGGATCAAGGGCGCTCCCCGTTTGGATCCTCTGTGGGCCAAGGAAACGGTTGCAGCCAAATTTGCTGGACTGCTTTTCCATGGGGTTGAACTGTTTGGAGAGGAGCTCTTCCTCGAGCCGCATGCCCAACGCTCCCCCACCCCTGGCCGCCCACCACCCATCTCAACTCCTCCACCTTCTGCATCTCCACCTGGCCGCGTGGAACTCACCACGCCGAGTGGGGGTCAAATTCCCCGGGATCGAGGCTCTCTATGAACTTAGGAAGACCCTGCCTTCTGTGCTTTTCTGTGCATGTGTGTGTTTGGGGAGGGGGGGGAGGGAAGTGTATGGTCGGGGGAGGAGGTTGTGCTGACAATTGCAAGTCTGTTCTGAAGTTCAGAGGAAAAAATTAGTGCAGACTAAGTAGGAGAAAGAAAATTTCAGGGTTTCCAAGAATACTTAAATAATGGCTGCTATTCCGGCCCTCAGATTGGTGGTTTGTTTGAGTAATAGCTCTGGCAGGAGTCCTTTACACCACACTCTGTCCTGGAGGCCAGGCTGGCTCTGCCATGTCTGAAAGGGGTATTCAGAGGATGCATGGTATTCTGGGGGCACCCCAGGTGGAGGCAAAGATGAGAAACTGGGCTATAAGGCGAGGTGTGGAAGTGGCCTTTAATTGTCATGGGACATGTCCAGGGGCTCATACGCTCTCAGCATTTCAGAGATGTAGATGCTTTCCACGGGCCTTCTATGAAGCATGAATTCTCTACCCTGCAAATGCCCAAGGTATCCTATTACCCAATCAGTCCTCCATGCAAAAGAGAAGAAAGTAGCTTAAAATGCCCCTCTTTCTTGAGGGCATTCTTACACCAGATTTCCCTGGGCTGAGCCGCATGCTGGGCACTTGGGGGTCCCTGAATATTTGCTCTGCCCATCATATTTGCAAAGGGGCCAAAGACAAACACAAAGTTTGTGTTGTCTTTGCAAACGTGCTTGGGTTATGACAGCTGTCTTGGCCATGAGCTCCTTGGACACCTCTTCCCAACCGATGCCAGTTTGTCCATATCCTGGGAGATGGGAGGGTTTCTTGTGCCCTCCGAGGTACAAAAGTTGCCTGAGCCTTGGGTTGGCTTCTGGGCCTTCCTCTGTCATTAGGGGGCTGTATAGCCTCATCCCTCTACAAAGGATGGGAGCAGGGCTCAGCCTACATCCTCAAACACTGCAGGTCAGCCAGGGGCATGGAATCGATTTGGTGGCCTGTGCCCAAGCATTTTAAAAGAGGAATTTAAATGGAGCACAGTGGAAGAGAGTAAATTGGAATGGACAAATTTCAGAGCACATCACAAATAGGGAGGGTCAGTGGTGGTTTGTGACTCATCTGCTTTGGTTGTCCATGGGTGTGTGTGTATGCAGAAGTGTGGGTATGTGTGTATGTGTGCGTGGGTTGAGGTGTGTCCAGGGTCCCATACAAAATGCATTTTGCACTCTGGCTTCACAGTCACGCGAGTCTGAGAGCTACGGGACTCCACGACGCTGGCAGTCCTTCCTGAGTCTGAAAGTCTGTCTGTCCATCACACAGTCAGGAAGCCTCACCCTGAGTGCTCAGCAGGTGGGTGTGCAGCCAGGTTAGAATGAACATCGTGCCACGGTGTTGTTGTGAATTGTGTGTGTGTTGGGGAAACAACAAAACAAAAAGAGCACAAAGCCTGGAAATGACCTCAAAGTCCACCAGTAGGAAACCATTTGTATAGAACAGTCTTCAGTCGCCAAAGAGAATGGAGATTCAGGGTTCAGCCAGCCAAACAGGGCCAGTAGGAGAAATATAATACGTAGCAAGGGATTTATTGCAAGGAGTTGGCTCCCACGATGGTGAGGTCTGACCGTGTAGGACATGCTTTCAGGAGGGGCAGCCTGGCACTCTCGGGGCGCCAGCGGAAGCTGCTGTCCACAGGTGCAATTTCTTCTGGGAAACCTCAGGTCTGCTTTTAAGGCCTTTCAGCTGATTGAACTGCCCAGGGTGTCTGGGATACTCTCCTTTATGGAGATGGGCAAGAATAATGATTCCATGTCCCAGATGAAGAGACAGAGGTATCAAGAACTCAGGGGACCGGAGCTGCCTAGGAGCACACTGTCAGCAGGTGGCCCAGCGGGGCCAGTGGCCAGGTCTTTTGACTCCTGGTCCATGGTTCATGCTCTTTCCTAGCCATGACCTTGAAACTCAGTCCCCACGTGGCCAGGGGCAGCTGACCAGAAGACAGGAGCGTGAGCTCTGTGAGCCGCCTGGCTCCTCCGTCCCCCGTGTCCCTTCTCCCTCTCTTCAGGGGCCTTGCAAAGTCCTGGGAGTGTCTCTGTCCTCCCTCCCGCCAGGCGGGGCTCCAAGCGGCTTGTCTGCATTCGGGGTGCCTGGCTGTCCTTCACAGTCACGGTTCCCGCTTGGATGAGATCCTCTTATGAGCTCATGACATCCTGTTGGTTTTTCGCTGTGCCTACCCACCTGGGCCCTCCCTGGAAGTCTGCCGGGAGGTTCTCTGGCTGGGGGAGAGCCCCTTATCAGAGACAGTCTAATGGAAAGGGATGACAGAGACCATCTGGCAACCTCCTAGGCAATGCAGGAGGCTTCTTGGTTTAGGCCCCTTAAGGGACAGGGAACTTACTACCTCACAAGTTCCCATGCAATAAAACAACAACAATGAACAATTTCTTTAGCTAGTGCTTAGTGGCTGCTGCTATAACTGTTGTTCATGTGCAATATCTCCTTTAATCCTCACCAGAGCCCTATGAGTAGGTGTTATTATTATTATTCCCATTTTATAAAGAAAGAAACAAAGGTGTCGAGAGATCAGGTCCTGCCCAAACTCCCACAATCAGGATTTGAACCTGAGTGTGCCTGAGCCCAGAATGTTTCTGAGCAACAAAAGTAGGATATCTCTACTCACATTCCATCTTCTAAATGTGAAGACCGCTCCCGTGCCCACTTGGAGTCTTTTCTTTGGTTTCTTGACCCATCCCTCAAGGATATGGGACGGTTTCCAGGCTCTCTCCACCTTCTCTGATAAACGTGGGTGTGTCGACATCCTTCTTAGGTGGGGTACCCCACTGGGACCCCGCGGTCTGACTTCTCTTTGGCTTCACTTGAAAGGCTGGCGCCTCCGCTCACTGACTGAGTGACGTTGGGTAAATTACTAAACTTCTCTAATCTTCCATTTCCTGGTCCATAAGGGGCTAATCATGGTGCTGCTCACACAGGGCTATTGTGAGGATTCAGGAGATAATGTATACTAAGCGATTAGAATGGTGCCTAGCATACAGTGGGAGCTAATAAATGTAGCAGTCACATGGATGGGTTGGTGGTCCAAAGTACTACAACAGATGTCCACAGACAACCAAGGTGGCAAAAGAGACAAGGGGTGCCCTGAGCAGGTCCTTATTCTGCAAAAGACTATCCATCTGTTGGGACTCTCTCCACCCGCTGCAACCTCGGGTTCTAGCTGGCTAATCCCCAGCTGACTCGCCGCGCAAGGGGTCTCTGAGTGGACAGATTCAGCCATCCCCTTGTAGCCCCCCGGTGCTAACAACCACCGAAACTGCCGTTCCCCTACCTTTCTAGGTGTGGAGAGTTTTGGTTTGCTTTTGCAGAGTAGGAACTGCTCCGAAAGGGAGACGCCGAGCACGATGCCACCCGCTTGGCCTCTGGGTTCCGGGGTGAATCACAAAGGTTCTGGGGTCTGCAGGCTCGGGCTCACCCTTTCTGAGGAGCCTGACTGCAAGGGAGTGGGGCAGGGGTGCTGAGGGAAAGAGACCCTGCCACCCCCACAGCACAGGGTCTCGGTTCACCCAGAAGCGTCTCCCTGCGCCCTGTGCTCTGTCACCACCAGCTGAGGAAGGCAGGCTGGGAGCCAGGTTGGGGTCTTCTGTAGCAAACCGTGTCTCGCAGCGATGAGGAAGCTGAGTATTGAGCGTGAAGGCTCATGGGAAAGAGGCCGCGCAGGGGAGTAGAGAAGGCCCTGGGGCCCCAGGGTGGGGTTGGGCTCCACCACCGACGAGTTTCTTGAGCTTTGTGAAGCCTTGGAGTCGTCCTCTAGAACAGGGGTCTCAACCAGGGGTCCGTGAGCTTGAATTGAAATTTTAAAAAACACATTATTCTTGTGAGGACGTGCTGGTGCAGGTGTGATCTATTTATTAAAGAATACATAGGACAGCCTGGACTTAGTGAGGGGTCCTTGGTTTTTACCTGACTGGCAAAGGGGTCCGTGGAACAAAAAAGGTTGAAAACCCCCACTCTCAAAAATGGGATTAAATAAACCACAAATTCAGGACGCAAATATGATCTTCTCTTATTCTTTCCCAGCAAAGGAAAACGGCCTTCCCCCCACCCCAGCCCCTGCCTCCCACTAGTCCTGCAGGAGGTCCACACCTGCCTCCTCCAGGGGCTCCCCTCCTCCCCCAGCAGGTTAAAAGCTCTGGGCTTTCCTTGTGATCTATTCATTTTTAAAAAATTAAAAATTAAAATAAAAATGAAAAGTATTACTTAAAAATAAATAAATAAAAATAAAAGCTCTAGGCCTTGCACAGTCCAGAAAGGGGCCGGGGAGCCGTCCAGTTCTGCTCCAGCCAGAGGGCCCAGGTGTCACAGTCCCTGCGGCCGCCGATCAAAGGCGCTGGGGGCATGGCCCATGCACCCATGGCCCCTCGCTGCTGGTCCCCCTGGTGCTGGCCAAGTGGACAACGGGCCCTTGAGGGAGGAGAGTCACACTGCCCAGGCGCAGGCTCCCAGGGTTCCAGCTCTTCCGGTCCTGCGGGCAGCCATTCCCTGGGTGGGCTGCCCCAGGAGCTCTGGGGTTCACCCCACCTTTCCCTCCCTGGGGACCCTGCATCAGGCCTCAGCAACCTTCCCCTCCTGGTTCTTGAAGCACAAGGTGTGCCCTGAGGTTGAGTAACCTGATTGTTTCCAGGTACCCCCCGTGCCCCCCTGTCTACACTGCCTTACAGATGATCTATTTCCCACAGAGGTGGCCAAGGTCATGTCTCTTGCTAGATCAGAAGCACATGTGCACGCGCGCGCATACACACACAGACACAGACACACAGACACACACACGCAGGCTAAATCTCCAGCAGAACGTCCTGGCAGGACTTAGCCCCTCATCTCCTCCACCTCACGGTCCTAGTGAACAAAAATGGGTAACTCCTGTTTCTTGGTTGAACCCACTGACCACAGATAAAGGGCCTCTAGCTACAGTAGAAGTGTGTTTGAGATCAACTCGCCTCTCTCAGCTGCTGATTGGGTACCTGCCACTTTTCTGTAGTGGGGGAAATTCCAGAGCCTTCCCTGTTACTGAATGTTACCCTCCTGATTACAACTAAGCAATGGCTTCCCACCAAATCCCAACTGCTTTGTGTGGTATGCCAGGCTGGGGATGGCCTGTCCCTGCCAGGTGCTGAGCTTGATAGTCCTCTTTTCCTCTCCTTCTTTCCCTCTCTCTCTAACATAAGCATGCCTCACTTCCCTTGGCCATATGTGTGTGGCAAGTCACCCACCAGCAGCCCCCAGGTCAGGGAGGAACCCCTCATTTCCTCAGGGTGCATCCTCTAGACCACAGTCAACTCCCTGGAAAGGGTTCCAATCCAAATGTTGGGGAACTCTGCAGCAATCCATCATCCTCAAAAGCTTCAATGGTCACCCCTCAGAATTGGTTCCCCAAACTACTTAGAGCCAGAAAGGGAAACAGACCCTTGATCATGGGCAGATTCCTTGGCCTTGGCCCCGAGACCCTCTTTCCTATTTGGAGAGCCCTGACACTTGGGGTGCATCACAGGGGTGAGCCCTGATCTGAGCCCAGGACTCTGTTTACCCTCACCTGAAAGAAAGGTAGTGCAGGAACCAGCTGACTTATGCCTCCAGCCTGAGGTGCATGGATCCCTCGAGTGACCTGGGATGGATTATAGGACATCTACAAAAGCCCTGAGACCCAATATAATATTTGGGGCATATGTGCATGCGTATTTCTAGGAAGAAGAGTTCATAGTCATACCCTCAAAGGATCCTCAAAGGAATCCACATCCCACAAAATGTAAAAAACTTCCAAGGGGCCATCTCATAACTCCCTAAGGAATAGAATTTCCTAATATTGCTGAACCAAGCAGTAAGCCAGGAAGCATGGATTTAGGATTCTCTCTGGGTTGCCTGTCTGGAGAATTGACTTCCCACAGCATTAGGAGAAGTGTGTTCACAAAGATCTGGCAGCCTCTCTGAGCATTTAATTTCCCTTGATTTTCTCCTTCCCCAACCACACTATCAGACCGTCCCTGGGTGGAAGGACTTTAGTTCAGCTCTCTACCTTCTGCCCCATTCCTCGGTGCATCCAGAATTTCCCAGAGGAGGCTGTCTTTGTGGACTGTACTGGTTGCAAATTGTTTGCTACTGTTCCACAAAAAGACATGTACAGAGTAAGATGAAGCATTGGAAACTTGTATACCAATTCAACATTATCGCAACTCCAAGTGTGTGATCTGAGTGAGCAAGTGTGTCTTGGAATTTAAGTTTTGTGAGAGCCAAGTTGACACATAAAACTGACCATCACGTATGCATTTCCTATGACATTCAGCCCCAAATGCTCACTGTTCCTCCAGACTCTTAACGCTCCAAACCCACATGATCTCTTGACCAGCCTGTTCTCACTTCAAGGCCTTTGCATGAGCTGATCCCTCTGCCCAGAACATTCAGTTTCAGCTGAAATGTCACCTCCACGGAGGGGCCTTCCAAAAAGCATCTCCTATCCCTCCCGTCCCATGACCCTGCTTTGTTTTCTTTGTAGTATTAATCACTATTGAAAGTTGTCTTGTGGTTTTTGTTTGTGTGCTTGTCATCTGACTCCCCCATAGAGGGGACCTCCAAGTGGACAGGGACTCAGCTTTGGGGTTCAGCACAGGATCCCTGGGGCTAGAACATTCCCTGGCATGGTGTGGACACAATACATTTTGTTTGAATGAACAACCGAAATAAATAATTGTGGAGGGTCTTGGCACTGGAGGCAACAGAGTCCCCTCCCAGGTTTCACTATAAATGCTCCTGTCATGGTTCAATCAGACACCCAGAGGGAGAGCGAGTCTTCGAGTCGCTGACCTTTCAACATAGGCTGATTCATGAAGCGCTGCCTCCTGCCACCTGGCCAGCTCCGTGCAGTCGGGGCCTGTGAAAGAGGCCCTTGTCACATTTCACTGTGTGGTCATTCACTGGGATGGGCTTGCCTGTCCGAGAATTTTAATTTAAAAAAAAAATCAAGCCCTCTTGAAACACACAAGCCAAGCTTCCAGGCACAGGTAGGAGAAGGGCGAATGCATTTAGTTCTGGAGGCCCCTTAGGGAAAGCACAGAAGGCAGGGCCAAGTCCACCTAAGGCCCCGGCTTTGGGCTCCTTTCTTGGACCCCCTACCCACGGCACTCAGTGTATCAGCGCCCAGGGGAGGGGGGAGGATGGGGGGGCGCCCGGAGGTGGTTCAGGGAGAGGGAGAGGCTGATGGGGCTACGGCTGCCCTCAGGAGCTTCAAATGCCTGCACTCTTGGCCCCTCCACATCCCCCCAAATTGTTCAACTCTGCCGCCCACCCCTGGCCCCTGAACTGCCTTTGATCAAGGTCCATTGCCACCCGCCTTGACCATGGACATAGCCCCCAGACCGGCCACCTGGCCTCTGCCCAGCCTCCCTTCCTCCCAGCAGTTCCAGTGTGAGCATCTGATCGGGTGACGCCTTGTTAGAAAAGTGCAGTGAAACACCCTTACTCATCACTCACAGCTCAAAGCCAGCTTCCTCCCTGGCTGGCAGGCCTCCAGGCCGTGGGCCTCATCTGCCGCTGCTGCAGCACCTCCCTTGCTCCCCCTGCCCCCCCCCACTCATCCTTCACGGCAGGGCAAAGGCTCAGAACTGCGAGGCTGGGAGCAATGGGAGAAGGAGCTGGTGGAATCTGGGGAGGCTTCCTAGGGGGGGCAGTGTTGGAGGTAACTTCCTAAAGGAAAAGTCACGGTTAACAAAGCAAAAAAGGAGGGGTGGGGTGGTTACGATTAAGTGATTTGCTCAAGGTCCCACCGAGCTTCAATTTTTTCTTTTTTTGAGGTACCAGGGCCAGAGATCGAACCCGGGACCTCATGCATGGGAAGCAGGTGCTCAACCACTTGAGCTACATCCATCCCCCAAGGTCCCACAGATCTTAAGTGGCAGAGTTGATGCTGCTGGCTGGATGAGGTGTTTCGGGGGGAAGGTGGAAGGGAGGCTCGGGTGTGGGAACTGGGGGGCCAGGTCTTTATGCCCACTTGGGGGCAGGAGACGAGCCTCTGGGATGGTCCAGAGGAAGGTGTGGAGACACGCAAAGCCAGGACCAGGGGGCTCTGCAGCCTCTGAGCAGAAGTAGACAGGGAAAAGCATGCCCAGGGGCAACGACTTGAGCTTTGGGTTATAAAAATTGAAGTCTCCTCAGGAGAAATCAAAATCCTAGGTCTGCTCTTCCCTGGGTTTGGCCCAGCTTTACATAACCTCTGAGGTGCAGAAATGCCTCGTCTGAGAAATTAATAAAGATTAATTAAAGATTAATTAATCCAAAAGCCCAGGCTGTGAGGAATCCTGGAAAAAAGGAGGCCTGCCCGAAAGGAGCTCGTGCCGGGAAGGGTGACGAAGCACACGAGGAAGCAGTCCCCTGAGTGAAGATCGGGGGGCAAGGGCCCCAAGAACTTCAACGAGCAGAACAATCCGAAAGAGCCAGCAAATAAATACACAAAGGATCAGGCACATTAGACCCAAACACTGGGTGAAAAGAGCAGGAAGCTCTGAAAGAGCGGTGTCCCCACCACCCCCAAAAGATTTATGTCCACTCAGAACCTCAGACTGTGGCCTCACATGGAAAGAGGGTCCTTGCAGAGGTAATCAGTTAAGGATTTCAAGAGGAAATCTTACGGGATTTAGGGTGAGCTCTAAATCCAATGGCTGGCGTCTTCATAAGAGAAAGGACAGAAGGAAAAGGCCAATGAAATCGGCAGAGACTGGACTTATGCTGGCAGTGGCCGAGGAATGCCTGGGGCCACTGGAAGCCGGAAGAGGCAAGGAATGAAGCCCCCCTAGAAGCTTTGGGGGGAGCAGGGCCCTGCTGACACCTCGATTTCAGACCGTAAGAGAGGAAACTTCTTTTATTTTAAGCTACCAAGTTTACGGTAACTTGTCCTGGCAGCCCTAAGAAAGTAATACAAGTCGGGAAGCAGATGTGGTTCAAGCGATTGGGCTCCCACCTGCCACACGGGAGGTCTGTGGTTCGGTTCCCGGTGCCTCCTAAAGTGGATAGGGAGCTGGTGCGACGGGCGGGTGCAGCAAGCTGACACCACAAGATGACAGCACAAGAGACACAAGAAAAAACCATAATGAGAGACACAACAAAGCAGGGAGCAGAGGTTCTCAGTGCCTCCTGAAGAGGACGAGCAGGACGGCGAGCTGGCATGACAGCAGCGAGCCAACGTGATGAGATGATGCAACAAGAGACACAAGAGGGAAAACATAACGAGAGACCCAAGGCAGGGCATGGAGGTGGGTTAAGGGATTCGGTGCCTCCCTCCCACATCGGAGGTCCAGGGTTCGGTTCCTGGTGCCTTCTAAAGAAACAAAGAAGACGAACAGAGAAAGTAACACAAGAACCAAGATGGATTTCTAGATAGGAAATACACAGTCTTTTCCATATTTTAAACCAGGGTTGCTGACCCCTGCTCTAGCGCAGGCTGCTGTAGCGCCCTGGTCCCCTAGTGTCTGAGCCTCGCAGGCGGGGCCACCCAACTAGACAAGGGGACCACAGGGAAAGTGAATGATGGAGAGCAGAGGCGACCGAGGTCAGCTGGAATAGAAGGGCTGCACCTGCAGGCACCCGGAAAAGCAGGATGCAGAGAGTGGTCATCCCATAATTCCCCTTTGTAAAATGGGAAAACACGACGAACATGTGTGCATCTCTGTACATCTATGTCGAAATATGATTTAAGAGCATGTGAAATGCATCAAGGCTGCAGCATGGTTTGGTGACATGGAGATTACCTGGAGAAAGGGGTGGAGGCTGCTGTAGGTGAGGAGCGAGGCAAGCCCAGCACAAGCTCAGTCAGAGGACATGGGATATGATCGTGTGACTGCTTTATGTCAAATCGTACATGTGAATAAGGAAACAATACAACTAAACAAAGAACAGCAGTGACGGTGATTTGGAAATCAAGGGACAGAGCAGCGGCCCAGCTCAGTCAACCTTTTTCTTAAAGGGATACATTCTCAGGGTTGCCAGATTTCCTGATATTTCAAAAGAAGCTAGAAATCTGGATTTTTACGTGAGAGTAAAACACTGTGCAGTTACCAAACACAGGGAAGAACTAATACCAATTCTGTGCCATCTCTTCCAGAAAACACTGTGCAGGAAAACCTAGCTCATCTGGGGGTCACCTCTGGCACACACCTGTTTGCAACCCCTGATCTAGGGGAAATCTAGCTCGCACACACTTACAGCCAGAGTGGAGCCAGGAACTTCTAATCCTTCCTTGAGGAGTGTGGGAAGAGAGGGCAGAAAATATAGCTAACAGATATTGTGTGTGCCACGGGTCAGGCCCTGTGATAAACACGTTACATGCTTTTATTCCTTTAATTGGCACAAAACGGGCATTAAGCCCATTGCACTTATGGGAAACTGAGGCTCTGTTAAGTAACTTGCCCAGGATTACCCAGTTATTAAGTGATGGAACTGTGAATCTAACTCAGAGTTCTAGGTCCCTGGAAAGCTTTTGTCCACACCCCATGGCCTGCTGGTAATTCTGAGCTTTCCATGTCACCCCCCCCTTCTCTGAGCCTCTTTCCTTCCTTTCTTTGCCCTCTACTCCATCTTCCCACCTCACTGTCTTTCAAGTCCAATGTGCAGAGGTAATGGGCAGGTAGGGCGCAGCCAAATCTGGATGTGCTCTGATGGGAGCACCATTTATTTACAGGCTCATAGATCAGAATTGAAAGGGGGCTATTAGGGAGATTCAGGTAAACCTCCTGCTTTGCAGTTGGGGAAACTGAGGCCCAGAGAGGGCACGGGCCCAGGGTCACACGACTAGAATTCCTATGCCTGTTTGCTCCTTCCCTCCACTCTCCTTCTGTGGCATTAAACAGATGCCAAGTTGTCTTTTACTTAGAGAGAAATTGCAGGGTGAGTTTAGGGAGGTTGGCAGGGAACACCTGGGCAAGGGACAGAGCAACGCCTTCCAACCTCCCTGGAAGCCGCCCCTGGACCTCAGGGCCGTCCACACCCCCTGCCCAGCAGCGCCCATGGGAAACCAGGCAGCTCGGGTCAGCGCCAGCTCGCGCTCTCTCGGGGTCAGCTGGCACCTGGAGGCCGAGGGGGCTTTGTGAATTACCCAGGGGGGTCTTGGGCTGGTTCTGTTTCTCTTTCCAGCCACAGCTCTCCCCGGGGTTTATTTTTAGCGGGAGTGACAGCACTCGTAGTGGCGGGAGGCTGGCTGCCGGCTCAGGGCACTGGTCCTGCCGGCGCCTCTCAGCAAACAGTTCCTCTGAAAAGGACAGTTCTCCCTGGGGAGGGGACCGGGCTAGGGAGTGCTCTTGCCCCCTCCCCCTGCCAAGGACCCTGTTGAGGAGGCCCCCTGTGTGGGGCGACACTGCACCCCTCATTAGTGGCACTATCTTGGGCAAGTGAGTTAGGCAATTCCATGGTCTCCAAAAGGTGGGTGCCTGCTTCTCCCACCCTAGATTCCTTTTATGACTTGGGGACCCCTTTAGGCCCCTGGCTGTCTCTCTCTGTGTCCCATTCCGGGCCCTCCTCACAGCATGAAGAAGGTTGGCTACATTTCGCCTCCCTCCTGGATCACAAGACGACTGCTGGGCTGCCTCGGGGCCACTCTGACCCCGGAATCCCACCGGCCATCTGCACTCTGCTACCACAGCTTCCACTCCTGTCCTGGATGCAAGCTTGGGACTGCCACTTCCCAGAGGTCCAAATGAGAAGAGGGCTAAGGTGCCCTCAGCTCTAAGGTGCCTACCCTCAAAGGGGACCCCAGCATCTGCCCCGGTACCCCACAGCCTTTCCCGCGATGCAGTGAAAAGCCTCCCATGTTGGCATCCAAGTCCAGCTCCATGGCTCATTTCCCACTCTCTTCTCCTCCCCAGCTGGGAAGCTACCAACTAGCCTCCTGGCTGGAAAAATCATTGCCCAGCTAGCATCACTTCTAGATCTTTCCCGAATTGTACCTGTATGGCAGCTATGGAACTTTGAAGCCAAGCCTGATACTGATTTTATTCTGTGGTTTGTCTCTAATGTGCCACCTTGGAGTCACGCTGAGTTTGGGTCTTCCTTCTCAAGTGGGGAAGGGTTGTAGGCTTAAAATTTGGGGGGAAATCTAAAGAGTTACTTTCCATATCATCTTGTTACCATTCCGTTGCCCTTACCCCATCAGATGGCCCTGTTCATCCTCGCTAGGTTTCTGCTCTCCTCTGGGCGGGGCTGCGTCACCTCGGGTAGCAGCTCCTTTGGGGGGTGGTTGCAAAGATCGGGGCATGTTTTCCTTTGGGTTGTGGGGTTGGAGGCCACAGAACTGAAGGCCGTGGTTCTCTGCAGCCCGAGCAGAGTCCCCGGCTGTGGTTCTGGGCTTCCACCCATGGGCCCTGCTGAAACGCTGGGTCGTAGCATAAAAGGCTTAAGAGCTATGGACCATTGACCATGTGGTGCGGCTGTGCTCAGAGATTTATTCACCAAGTGCAGTGACCATCCCATGATGATGCAGGAGATTGTTGTTATGGGAGGAGTGGGGTGAGGGGGGTGGGGAGTATATGGGGACCTCATATTTTTTTAATGTAACATTAAAAAAAAAATAAAGACAAAAAAAAAAGGCTTAAGAGCCCCAAGCTGGCACTTGCACCTGGGCAGTGCCACTTCTTAGCTGTGTGACCTTGAGGAAGGCACTTCATTCTCTGGGTCTTGGTTTTCTCATCTGTAAAATGGGGGTGGCGATAGAGTCCACAGTCCCTTTTCTGAAATTCTTGGGATCAGATGTGCCCTAGAATTCAGCATTTTTTCAGATTTCAGACAGGGAAGATGGCCCATACACTGTACATGACATGCTCCCGGGACTGAAAGAACCCTGTGATCAAGTACCTCAGCCATTGCACATGCCCACCATGTGGAATAAATGAAGACCAGAGATTACCTGACAAGGGACTTTGGAGCGTCTGGGGGCTGCGATGGTTCCAGAGCACAGAGTGGGTCCCACTGCCCTGGGCACAAATAGAGACAGAACCCCGGCTGCGAGGTTACCCAGTTAAACTTCAAAACAAAAACCATCCACTCGTACAACACAGAGTGAACCCTAATGTAAACTCTGTGTTTGAGTTCATAGTATAATTATAATCATTTTGGCTCATCTATTGTTAACAAATGTATCCAAATAATGCAAAATATTAATCATCAGGAAAACTGTATGGGGGGACATAGAAGGGACTCTGTTGTGAACCTACAACTGCTGTAAAAAATCAAGTCTATATAAAAAAAAAAAATCCCAGCTGTGCAGTTTGGGATAAGACCAGTTTCAATAGCAGACTAAGGGGTAGATGTGGGGAGAATGATTTCTGAGCAGTTGACTTGAGGATCTGAGCCATTGATCCAAAATCAGTAGACTCTGACTGCCCCCCATCAGGACAGCTGCTGAGCAGATGTCGGCGACTGGGAAACAGCCCTGCTCACCCCACACCGACGCCTCGGTGTGGCCCCCCCTCCCGCTGCGACCACCTCCCACCCGCTCCTTCCCACCCTAGCCAGAGCCTGCAGCATGGCCCGGCCTGTGCAAATGAGCTGTCGGGCCCCACCTGCACCGAGCGCCCTGGTCCATGACTCCCAAAGGGGTGCTGTGCCAGCCTGCCCCGGCCCGTGCAACACTTCTCTGTAAGGCTGAGTTCCCAAGGGCACGCACCAGGTAACTGGGGAGGGCAAGGCACCACGACCCGTTTTCCTCTCACGCCATCCTTTGTGTCCCCAGGGCCAGAGGTGCCGGGGGGGGATGGACTCATCTGGCCGAGCCTCATTTCTGTCCTGACCAGCAGGAGCCTTAGCAGCGGGCAGGTGAAGGGTGGGTGGATGGGCCCGCTCCCAGGAGGGGGTGCCCACGGCAGGTGCATCTCAGGAAGCAAGCGTGCATTTCTCTCCACGAGTCTGGGTGCCAGGGATCTCAGCTTAGGTTTCCTGAAATCAAACAGACTGTAACGCGGATAAGACATCCCATGGGGCTGTCGCAGAACCCCAAGGAATGGGCTCACCACGGCCACTGCCGCTGAGAGCCTCCCTGCCCACGCCCGAGGGGCTGGGAAGGCGGCTGCCCCATCTGTCCCTGCTGTTGGCCTCACTCCAGGGCCAGTACCCTCCAGACCCCTTGCTTCTGAGCTCCAGAGGAAGTTCAAAGCCCCCGCTTGGCCTCATCCTGCCGTCACTCAGGAGGTGCATCTGGACCCAGGGCGGTGGCATGACATGACTTTTCCTGAGTCACCCGTGAGTGGCAGAGCCAAGGCCAGCACCCAGGCTCCCAGGCCACTCGCCTTTCCACCGCCCCATCCCGCCTGCTACAGTGGTGCAAACAGCAAACCTGGGGCTGGGATCAGCCCGGAATCTGCCACAAACCGGCCCTGTTACCCCAAAGAGGTCGATTTCCTGCTCCCCAAGCCAGTTTCCTCATCTGCAAGACGGGGGTAGGGGTGGCAAGACCCCCGGGTACCCCACACCTGCCGCGTCCCTGTTCCAGTCTCGTAAGTCCAGCCTTCCGGGTGCAGGCTGAGCCCCCTCCCCTCTGCCCACCCTCTGGTCTCCCTCTCGGCCAGCCGTGATGGTGTTTATTGGTTAAATCCTTCCTGTTGAGGCAGACCCTCCTGCCCCTCGACCTTTGCTCGGCTGTCAACCGGTTTCGCTTTCATAAAATGTGTTTCCGCAGTCACTTACCAGTGGTAAAACTCTGCAGTGATTCTTTTCAAAAGCACAAATTGCTTCCATGTGTCTCCCCCGTCTGAGGTCTCCCAGACTTCCTTGTTCCGACACAGTCTTGACTTTCCATTTCTTCGGAGCCCAGCTTGGCAGCTGTGATTCTCTTGTCCTGTTTGGGTAGCCACAAGAGGGAACACCGGAGCTACAGAGTGGAATACTCTACAGCTGGAAAAAATGAGGATGCCTCCAAAGGAGAACAAGGAAAGATCTCGTATGCTACCCTTTAGGTAATGGAAAGGAAGAAAGAAGAATAACGAGATCTCCCAGGGCTTGATTTGCATAAAGAAACACGGGAAGGCTGCCCATGGAGCCAATGAAGCATGTACCTGTGGGATGGGATGTGGTCGGGGGGAGAGAATGGATGGAGTCAAAGGTGGGAGCTAGACTTCTCAGGGTACACCTTTTGATCGCATTTTTTTTTTTTTGGAACAACCTAAATATAATGCTTTTTCCAAAAACAATGGAATATAAAAAATGCACCAAATAATGAAGGGTCAGGGGGACACTTGTGGAGAGAAGAGATGCCCCCAAATGCCAGTAAGAGAAGGCAGAGGGGGAGGGAGAGGTCTTGGGGATGGAGGGCTGGGGAGGAGGCACCGTGGCCCCCGGGGGTCCACCTGGGTCCCCAGCCCTCCGGCCACTGAGAAGGCCCCTGGAGCTCCAGGGCGGAGGCCAGCTGCTGCCCCGCAGGGCCCGGCCGGCCGGGAACCGCCCCCCCCCCCGGGGGGCCAGCGGGACAGAGACTCCTCCGCGCAGGCTGTCTCCAGCGGACGCCAGCCCCAGACTGTGGCCTGAGCCATGTCCAGGACAGAGCCCAAAGCACAGATGTTCCCATTCTCTGGCTCCGGACAAGCTTCTTGGAAAAATCACGGAGCCAGCCTTCCTCAATCCACCTTTGAGTGGAGAGAAGAGGGACCCTTCTCTCCGCGCGGCCGCTGGCACCTGGCTGCCTGCCCCGGGGCGAGCCGCGGGCTGCCCATGCATGCGGGCCTTGTCCTCGCCGCTGGCTCCTGTCCCAGGTTCCCTGCAGGGAGGCGAGCGCGCCGCGGAGAGGGCGGCGGGGCTCCAATCGGCCTCTGTCTCCAGGTCTCCATGCTCTGCCTGGCTTTTTTCTGGCCGCCTGGCCCACGGGAAGTGGTCTGGCTGAGCTGGGCAGCTGCTGCTGCAGGACCCCCGGTGAGGCCACGAGAGCCGGGCCAGGCTGACCTTGGGCCTCAGAGGAGAGGGAAGGGGCTCAGGGCTTATTGGGGTCCTACGATGTGCCACTGAGTGCCCAGGCTCTGCCACTGAGTAATTGTGTGACCTTGAACAAGTGACTTAACGTGCTCTCTGAACCTCGGTATCATTATCTATAAAACGGGAATGGCAATAATGACAATATCTCTGAAGAGGAAATGAAAACAGGGGTCATGAATAACCTAGGCAGACAGCTGATTCTAAAAAAATAGTGGCGAGCCTCTCCCTCTCAAGTATTAGGTGCAAGCTTGATGTCAGATCCTGGAGCCGATTGCCTGAGTTCAAATCCCGGCTCTGCCTCTTTCTAGTTATGTGATCTTGGGCAAGTTATGGAACCCCGCTGTGCCTGTGAAAATGGAGACAATGTCGCGTAGTTCAAAGGCTTGCTAGGAAGAGTAAATGAGTTTAGAGAAGGGGCAGTGAGCACTAGATGCGTGACATATTATCATCGTTAGGTCGACAACGGCCCGTCTTCAGCCCAAATCCTCCTGGACCCTTTGTTAGCAAGCAGAACGGGTGAACTCTAATTTGAGGGCCACCCCTAAGCCAGGCTGGGCTGCTGAGGGAGGGGTCTCCCGAGTTCGTCTTTTCTGGGTCTGCGACTGACCAGGGGTGCGGAGGAGGGGGAAGGAGCTCAGCTCAACCCCCACCCCCTCCGCCCCCTGCCCCAGGAAGGTGGAGCCCGACGCATCTGTTTTTCATCGATGCCTCCCGAGGTGTGCCTGGGAAGGAGAGTGAAGTTCCTCAGGTGAGAAAGCCCTCCCCAGCCACCCCTCCGCTCCTGGGGGACAGGGGTGCCCTCGGGACCTCCTTTCTAATCTGCAGCTGCCCCTGGCGTGGATCCTGGGCCACCAGCACCCTCCCAAGCCCGCTCGCCGCAGGGAGGGTGCTCTCCCTCCCCTGGCTGCAGCCTGCCCGCCCCTTGGGCTCCCAGCTGCCCCCTGCTGCCAGCACACCCCTCCCAAAGGCCGCCAGGTGACCACAGCGGTCCGAGTGTCTGCCGAGCCAGAAGCCGGCTGCCCGTCAGCTCAGGACCGCCGCCCGCCAGCTCCCCACTCCAGGTGGGGCCACGCTTTATGTGAACCCCTTAAAAGAGTGTGTGGTTCTTCTGGTGCCTCAGCCAGAGGGAGGGACTTCCAGAGCCTTCTGATCCTGGGCGCTGGTGCAGGCTGCAGGGCCCCGGCTCCCTCTTCCCTCTTCCCCCACCCCTGCCCCACTCCCACGGGACCTGGGCCCTCCAGCTTTCGATTCTCCCCTCCCACAAGCTTGGTTTAAGCTTTGCTCTCTGTGTCAACCAAAACCAGCTCAAATTTTGGTGCATAAAGGCAGTTTTCCCTATCTTTGAGCAAATGGGGCAGAGCAGCTACCCGTGTGTCTCAGTCCTTTTAGTAGAGAATCATTACTTGCACAGTATCAAATCTTGATATGTTATGGGTGTGTTACTATGGTTTCATTATGGACTGGAATGCCAAAATACGCACACGTTTTAAAGCAAAAGATGAAACTTCAAAGACAAACACCAGACTATAGAAAGGGGTTTTGCCTGTTTCTTTCATTGACGCATTCCCAGCACCGAGCAGTGTGCCTGGCATATGCGGTTCCTCAGCAAATGTTGGTTGAATGAACATAGCACAGGCTTGCAGCCCAAGGCTCCAGTCTAGATAGACCTCCCGACCTAGAAGCATATGTTCCATCCCTTCCATCTTTAAGGAAATATTTGAGAAGCACCGAGTCATGTGCATTCTTGTTTAACTCTCCTGATGACCCAGCAGCAGTGTGTGATAGACATCTCCATTTCCGGGGTGCTATTGGCCTGAACCTCCTCCCTGTGTTTGAGGACATACCCACTGTTTGAGACGTGGTGAGAGACGGGGCCTCACGTGCCATCTTAGTTTGCCAGGATGCTATGACAAATACCACGTGAGGGGTTGGCTTGTGGTTTGGGAAGCTGGAAGTCCAAAACCATAGCTTCCGTAAGGCCAGGCTTTCTCCCTGCAGTCCTTGGGGTTCCTTGACTTGCGTCTCTGTGTCCTGTCATGCGGTGATGTCCTCGATCCCCTCCTGTGGCCTTCTCTTTCTCTTGACTTCTCTCTTCTTGACACAACAAGATGACACAACAAAAAGAAACACAGATTCCCGTGCCACTGACAACAACAGAAGCAGACAAAGAAGAACATGCAGCAAATAGACACAGAACAGACAACTGGGCGGGGAAGGGGAGAGAAATAAAAATAAATAAATAAATCTTAAAAAAAAAAAGGCTTCCCGTTATACGGATTAGGGCCCACCTTGATTCAGCTTGGCCACAGCAAATAGGATCCAGAAGATCCTATTCACAAATGAGTCCCACCTTAACTGTGAATAGATCTTCAAAGGGTCTCGTTTCCAAATGGGCTCACAACCCCTGGAACACAGATCAAGGTTAAAAGCATGTCTTTTATCCATGTGGAATCTAAGCCCCCTCTTGATCTAGAGGTGGAGTGGACATCACCATCCCAGGGTCCATGGATGAAGGAATAAAATATGGATTAGAGTGGACTTTCTGATATTCTACTATAAAAATTTGTGACTAGTAATAGAAGAAATTGCAGCATTGAGGTGGAGAAAGTGAGCACAGTAGTTGCTGAGGGCAGGGAGAGGGAAGAAGAGGTGTGATGTGGGGGCATTTTGGGGACTTGGAGTTGTCCTAAATGATAATGCAGGGTCAGATGCTGGACATTATATATCCTGCCATAACCTACTGAATGTACTGGAGAGAGTGTGAACTACAGGGTAAACTATTATCTATGTGGTGCAGCAGTGCCCCAAAATGTGTTCACCAAGTGTGATGCGTGTGCCACAATGATGGGGGAGGTTGTTGGTGTGGGAGGAGTGGGGTGGGAGGTGGGGGGTATACAGGAACCTCTTATATTTTTTAATGCAACACTTTTTTGTGTGATGTATATATCTTCAAAAAAATACAATTTACAAAAATGATGGGGTATGGGGGTGGGGCCCGGGGTATCTGGGAACCTCTTATGTTTCTTTTTTTTTTTTTTTAGTGTTGTTTAATGTAACGTTCTTTGTGATCTATTAACTTTAATTTTAAAAAAGTGTAAAAAAAAAAGGAACATGTCTTTTGTTGGGGAACATGTTTCAGTCTTCCACACTAGCAATACAGAAGCTTAAAACGTCAGATAAATGATTGACCTGACTCCCAGGAGTGGAGCCCTGAACAGACACCTACAGAGCAGGTGACACACAGATGCACGGTCAAATTGGAATTTATTCTGCCGGGGCGAGTGTCTTCTGCCAGGGGCCATGGAGCTCAAACCAGGCCTTCCCTTGGCTGCACTCTGGCTGCCCTGGACCCCTCCTTCTGGCCCATGTTCTGAGCCTGGTTCCTCAAGTCTCCCTGCCAGGTCTCCTAGCAGCCTAGTATCCTGCTAGGAGAGGTGTCCTCTGCTTAGGTTCCCAGAGATGCTTTCTGTTGGTTATAATCAAGAACCCTTGCCCTCTAAAAGTAGATACTATTATCTCCATTTTCTAAATGAGGAAACTGAGGCTGAGAGTAGCATTTATTGAGCACCTACTGCATGCCAGGCTGCACTCTGGTCTCAGCTCAGTGGAGGGGGTTAGACATGCAAATATGTCACTTCAGGGTCAAGGGGCTCGCAGAAGACAGAGTGCCTGGGGGTAATGGGGGGGGGGGCAAGGGGCTTCAGAATGGAAGTGGCACAAGATGAGACTTGAAGGAGGAGGCATTTTCCAGGTGTGGTGTGTTGGGGATATGGCATGGCATTCTGGAGGCTGGAGTGAAGGGTTAGGAAGGCGATGATGCCACAGAAGAAGGTGGGGTCAGTTACCGAGGGCTCTTCTGTACCTTAGTAATGGACTTGGATTTTGGAACAGTCTTCCTAGCTGTCAGCCACAGAAATAGCTTTTGGATAATTTTCTTTGGGAAATGGCTTTATTTGAAGAATACCCAATAACTCACAGAAAAGAAAAAAAGCCTCATATATTAACCTTGAGAAAAGAGCAGGTACTAGGAAACTATAGAGTCTGGGTAGCAAGAGCTCCTGAGCTTCGTCACAGTCCTGCTAAAGTGAATGAGCAAGAGTTTTGCCTCCTTGTGTCAATCCACACAAGACCCAGAGCCCTCAAAGGAAGATCAGTTAGCCTATCTTGGCAAGGTTCGGAACTCGGGATTCATGATCCCATCAGTTCCCTAGACCAGAGGGAGATCCAAAGGAATATTGAAGTGTTCTGTCCAAAAGAAGGAGAAATTAGTAATGTATAACAAATATCCATTATATTTTATCATGCACAACATTTTGAGTAGGGGAATGACAATTTTTTTTTTTTTTTTACTTTTAGGAAGGCAATATGAAATAAAAAGTGAAGGAAGGGAAACGGACTTTGGCCCAGTGGTTAGGGCGTCCGTCTACCATATGGGAGGTCTGCGGTTCAAACCCCGGGCCTCCTTGACCCGTGTGGAGCTGGCCATGCGCAGCGCTGATGCGCGCAAGGAGTGCCGTGCCACGCAAGGGTGTCCCCCGCGTGGGGGAGCCCCACGCGCAAGGAGTGCGCCCGTGAGGAAAGCCGCCCAGCGTGAAAAGAAAGAGCAGCCTGCCCAGGAATGGCGCCGCCCACACTTCCCGTGCCGCTGACGACAACAGAAGCGGACAAAGAAACAAGACGCAGCAAATAGACACCAAGAACAGACAACCAGGGGAGGGGGGGAAATTAAATAAATAAATAAAATCTTAAAAAAAAAAAAAAAAAAAAAAAAAAGTGAAGGAAAGTAAGATTGGGGGAGGACCATCTAGTATGTCAAGCCCTCAGCATTGTTGCAAGTATCTGTGACTCTGGTCCTTCCAGCAGTGAAGCTTGGTTGTCACTGTGGGCCCTGAGGGGAGGGGGAGAGAAGAATAGAATAAATGGAAGAGGGGATAACTGGAGGGCAATGGAAGTATTCCACAAGGTCGTGCAATGACGGGTATAGGACATGTTAAATTTCACCCAAGATTTATGAAAGTGTATAATCTAAAATGTAAACCAGAATGTAAACCATGATGTAACTAAAAATGTAGAAAAGTGTACAGTCTAAAATATAAATCATAATGTAAACAAAAAAAAGTGAAAGAAAGTAAGATTGGGGGGTGGGCAGTAAAAGACAATTTAAACAATCTAGGAGCATGAAGATAAGGTCATGAACTAAAACAGTAAAAATGAGAGTAGGAATAAATGAAGGAGATATTTGGAAAATGGAATCTTTAGGCTCTAGAGCATGATTGAATGTGGGAGGTCAAAGAAAGAAGAAAGAACCAAGGAAAGCTCTGGTTTCTGGCTTGAATGTCCGGGTGGATGGAGTGGTTATAAGACCGAGTTAGAAAAACAGGAGGGAAATGGACGTGGCCCAGTGGTTAGGGCGTCCGTCTATCACATGGGAGGTCCGCGGTTCAAACCCAGGGCCTCCTTGCCCCGTGGAGCTGGCCCATGTGCAGTGCTGATGCGCACAAGGAGTGCCCTGCCACACAGGGGTGTCCCCCGCGTGGGGGAGCCCCACACGCAAAGAGTGCGCCCCGTAAGGAGAGCCACCCAGCGCGAAAGAAAGTGCAGCCTGCCCAGGAATGGCACCGCCCACACTTCCCGTGCCGCTGACGACAACAGAAGCGGACAAAGAAACAAGACGCAGCAAACAGACACAGAGAAGAGACAACCGGGGGAGGGGGCGGAATTAAATAAATAAATAAATAAATCTTTAAAAAATATATATATATAAAAAAGAAAAACGGGAGGAGCAAATGGGAATGATGATGCTAGGTTGAACTTGAAGTGCCTGTGGATTGTCCAGTTGAATCTGCATATTTAAAGTTCAAAAAAGAGGTTGGTAAGAGTCATCAACCTATTGCAGTCATGGACATAAGTAAAATTTCCCAGGAAGACAAGATGGAGAGAGATGTAGACACGGCTAAGAAGAAAGGACTGAGGAAACACTGATATTGAAGTGGCAGGCAAAAGAGGAATCTGCAAATAAGTAGGCAGAGACCTGAAAGGAATTAAGAGAGGCTCACGTCATTAAAAAATATTGGAAGAGTTTAATGAGGGCATGGTCAACATTGCTAAGAGCTGCAGAGAAGTCACATAAGATAAGCACTGGAAAGTATCCATTGTCTTGACCACTGGAAGGACATTGAGAGCCTTGGTTAGAGCTAATTCAGTGAAGCCCTGAAGACAGAAGCCAGTATTGAGAGGAAGAAGGAGAAGAGAAGACAGTGCTTGCAGGCTTCTCATGGGGCCAAGATTGACTGTAAGGGAAGGAAGAGATATGGCAGTAGCTGGAGAGGAGCCCAGGGTCCAGGGAACAAAGATGTAGGGTGTGCATGGGGGTAGCTACTGTTTCTTGACTCATTCCAATAGAATGTACAAATATTGACCCAGAGTTCCAAAGGAGAAAATATTTCTAATGCCAAAAACATGATAAAACATGAATCATAATAACAGTGAATGAAATAGTGTAATATTTCTATTTATTACCACCCAGGGTAAACAGTCCAATTCTTCACGGTCAAAACTAAAAGTAAAACAAAGATGATAAAGGTTAATATTGTGGAGAAAACTCAAGGTAACTCAGTGTTATCTTTCTCGCTTGCTTCATCAGTCCAGGTCTGAGAGAAGAACATTAATATCTCCGGCTATTATTGTTGCTTTATTTCTCCTCATAATTCCTTCTGTTAGGTTTATATCTTCACTGTCCAGTATAGTAGTCAGTAGTCACATGAAGCTCTCTAAATTTAAATTAGTTAAATTAAATTAATTAAGACATTTAATTCTTCAATCATACTTGCCACATTTTAAGTGTTCAATTGTCACATGTTGCTAGTGACTATTGCAGTGGAGAATGCAGATATAGAACATTTCCATCATCATGGAAAGTTCTATTGGCCTGCTCTGCATTACGTATTTCAAGACTAGATGTCTGTATGTTTATGTTATGTTTTACTGATCTATGTTCCTTTTATCAATTCACAATATGTCTCTTTGTCCCTTATGACATTTGTTGCTCAAATTCTTGTGTCAATATTTAAATTTGCAACGCAGGCTTTGATTGGTTTATTTTTACCCGAAATATCTTTCACCATCTCTTTTTTCCCCAGCCACACCTAAAATCTGCACATTTGCTAACAAAATATTTAATTTTCTTGATAATGAAAGTGATAAGGGAATTCCAGAAAACAAGAAAATATTTGACTTAAAATTGAGCCCACTAGCTTTGTTGGAAAAGACAGAAAAAAAAAAATCCACTCTGGTTGATTCAGATCAGTCTTGTTAGTCAGCAGTCCTTTTTCTGCTCTTGTTGACTCCTTATTGAATTCCCCTTACTGAGTAGTCCAAAATTTTATATTTCCTTAAATGCAATCACTCCCTATAAAAAGCTGAAAAAAGACTCCTCCAAAAATCCATGGCAAATATCTGAAATCTGTGAATGTTACCTTATTTGTAATAATTTTTAAAAAAGGTCTTTGCAAGTGTAATTAAGTTAGGGATCTTGAGATGAGATTATCCACATGGGCCCGAAATGCCATCATTAGTGTCTTATCAGAGCCAAGCAAAGGGAAAAATTAGACAGCACACATACACATGTACATTCACACACACAGAAGGAGATGTGAAGATGGAGACAGAAACTGGAGCAATGAAACAAGTCAAGGAACACTGAGGAATACCAGCAGCCACCAGAACCTAGAAGACTCAAGGAACACGTTCCCCATCAGAGTCTCAGGAGAGAGCATGAGCTGACACTTGATTTTGTACTTCTGGCCCCCAGAACTGTGAAAGAATAAATTTCTGTTGTTATAAAAATTGTTATAATTGTAACAGCAATTATAGAAAACACGCATTCCCATCATTCCTCTATCTTCAGTTGAAAACCTGAACCCCAAGTCTATTTCCTGCAGGGGGTTTGTGATTTCTTGACTTCTACCAACTGTAGTCCAACATATCTCAGTAGCTCCACCTTTGCAGCCCCTCTTCCCTTAGAACCGTCAGCCCTTCTTTCCAAGGCTAGCTTCTGCATCCATGCTCTGTCTCACCTTCTTCAACCCCCACGACCCTGGACCTTCAGGTGACTTCTCTGAATAGCATCACTTTTATGTCGCTGTTTAAAAATAATTAGAAAATATGTTAGATATTTGAGATGCATGTAAACAACATAACAAACACCTGTGTACCTATCCCCTAAGAAATGAAATGTTGAAACAGTCGAAGCCCCTTTTTACCCCTCACTAATCCCATTCCCCTACCTCCCCCATTGTCTTTTGTTTAATTTAAATTTTCTGAAAAATTAATTTAATGTAATAATATGACAAGGTAGACCCCCGACTCTTAATGCAAAGAGCTTTTCCTTGTTCCATACACACTCTTAAAACAGTATTCTTCACTGTTTGCTTGAAATACCTTCTTTTATTTTTCTAAGACTATTTATTATAGTTGCACTGAAAACCTGACTGGGAGCTCTTTGGGTCAACCTGTCTCTTGTCAACTTGTGGCCTCACCGTAGGTAACTGAGCAGGGGTCCAGGTGGCTCATGGGAACCCCGAATGGCAATGTCTGGAGGTCTTCGCCATTGGGCTGGTGGGCTTCCTTAGAGGGGAATCCTTCCTTCTCATGCCAGGAGAGAAGAGACCGACAGAAGCATTTTGGGAAGAGAGTGTGGAAAATCACGCGGGTGGGAGAGGTCTCACTATTTGAAATGCTGACTTCTTTAAGCCCCCCACTGCCATCAGCTAACCAGCTGTGCGTGGTGTCTCGGGTCCACAGCTCCTCAGGAAAGTGCTGGCTCCAGTCTAAACCTCGAGTCTTCTACTAGGGTGGGAGTGGGGGAGAGCATCAGTCATCAGGCTGCACAGACTTGGGAAGGATTGGACTACCCTGCATTGAAATTTTCAACCAGCTCTCCAGTTTGCCACCTATTCTTCACTTCGGCATATGCCTTTCCACTCTTCATTTTTATTTCAACTTTACTGTGGTATACAACAAACTCCACACAAAGCGTACATATGAACGTACCGGTGAATCCAGGACCAAAATTAAGATAATGAACATATCCATCACACACACAGCCCGGTTTCCTCCTGCCCTGTTGTATTCCTCCCTTTTGCCCCTTTCCTTCTCCCCCCACCCCCAGTCCTTAGGCACCCATTGGTTTTCTTTCTGTCACTATATGTTACAAAGTTTTCACTCTCTGGGATTTCATATGAATGGAATCATACAGTACGTATTCTTATGTTCTTGTTTTATCTGACTTCTTTCATTCAGCAAAGTTATTTTGAGGTTTATTCATGTGGTTCTGTGTATTAATCATTCATTTTTAATGTACTGATTTACCACACTATGCTTATCCACTCATCTATTTGATTTGGGTTGTTTCCAATTCAGGGCTATTACAAATGGAACTGTTAGGAGCATTCGTCTTTATATGGACATATGCTTTCATTTCTCTAGGGTAAATATGCAGAAGTGGAAATTCTTGGTCATATGGTAGGTTTATGTTTAACTTTTTAAGAAACTGCCAAACTATTTGGCCAAAGTAGTTCTACCACTTTATTTTCCCACCAGTAGTGTATGAGAGTTCCAATTATTCAGCATCCTCTCCAACACTTTTCATGGCCAGACTTTTAATTTTAGGCATTTTAAGGGGTGTATAGTGGTATCTCATTGTGTTTGTAATTTGAATTTCCCTGTTAATTAATTACATTACATTTTTTATGTGCTTATTGATCATTTATATATATTTTTTGTGAAACATCTGTTCAAGTGTTTTGCCGATTTTAAAAATTGGGTTGTTTTTTTTCTTATTATTGAATGTAAATTTTCTTTATATTCTAGATACTTGTCCTTTTTCTGATGTATATGTTGTTAGCCTTTGTCTGCTTCCTGCAGACAAGTTATCTTGATTTTTAAGCAAAGTGAGTCTCTTTTAATTGGCGTGGTTATCCTATTTACATCTACATCATTATTTCAGGAGCTTATTTCACGTTTACTATTTGCTATTCACTTTTATTTATTTATTTATTTATTTATTTATTTATTTATTTAAAAATTTCTCTCCCCTTCCTCACCCTCCTTAGTTGTCTGCTCTCTGTGTCTATTCGCTCTGTGTTCTTCTGTGGCTGCTTGTATTCTTGTCAGCGGCATCGGGGATCTGTGTCTCTTTTTGTTGCATCATCTTGCTGTGTCAGCTCTCTGTGTGTGTGGCACCACTCCTGGGTGGGTTGTGTTTTTTTTCACACAGGGTGACTCTCCTTACGGAGCGCACTTCTTGCACATGGAGCTCCCGTATGCAGGGAACACCTCTGCATGGCATGGCACTCCTCGTGCAGATCAGCACTAGGCATGGGCCAGCTTACCACACAGGTCAGGAGGCCCTGGGTTTGAACCCTGGACCTCCCATGTGGTAGGCGGATGCTCTATCCATTGAGCCAAATTTGCTTCCCGCTATTCACTTTTAAAATTCTTTTTATTCTTACCTTCATGGGCCAAATTTTTTTCTGGTAGTTTAAAAATTGTGTATATGCTTTTTAATTTTTTTCTGGTGGCTACCCTTAAGCCCCAGATGTATGCTTATGTTTTCTCTAATATGTTGAAATCTTTTTACTTAATATGTCTTGCTCTCAAATGAGTGAAGCACCTTAGCATTTCATACCTCCTTCTCTTATCTCTCTCCAGTCTCCCTCTGCATCTCCCACCCCAATACCCACCGTGATGAAAATGTAGGTGGTTTTAGTTTCATGATATGTATAAATTTTGAGTGGGGAGAGTTTGTTCATTATTCATTTAAACAGCATGAAATTTGAAAAATTCCTTACTCACCCTTTCTTCCCATATCCCTTTGTTTCCTCCTAAATTCAGGTCACTTTTTGTTGAAGTACATCCTCCTGGATTTCCTCTAAGAGGGTCGTTATGACTTACATTTCTGAACTCTTGCTTGACTGAGAATATATTTATTTTGCTCTTGTTGGCTTTTTTTTTAAATCGACTTATAATTTTGAGGTAATTGTAGATTCACATGTACTTGTAAGAAAGAATACAGAGAGTCCCTATGTAGACTTACCTACTTTTTCCTGATGCTGATATCTTGAAAAACTATAGTACAGTATTATAATCAGGATATCAACATTGAAATAGTCAAGATACAGTAAAATTCCATGACCACAGGGATTCCTAAAGTTGCCCTTTTATATCCAGACCTACTTCCCTTCATCTCATCCCTCCAGTTCTGGTAACCATGAATCTTTCATTTTTAACATTTGGTCATTTTGAGACTTTTCTACAAATGGTATTGCCGTTTTTTCACTCAGCATAATTCTCTGGATATTCATCCAAGTTGTTGAGTGTACCAACAGTTCGTTCTTTTTATTGCTGAGTAGTATTTCATGATATAGATGTTTATCTAACCATTCATCTGTAGGAGGACATCTGAGTTTTATCCAGGTTTTGGCAATCACAAATAAATCTGCTATAAACATTCATGAATATGTTGTATGAATATAAGTTTTCACTTCTCTGGGATAAATGCCCAGAGATATAACTGCTGAGTTGTAAGGTAGTTGCATGTTTAGTTTTTTAAGAAACTGCCAAACTTTTTTTCCAGAGTAGCTGCCCTTGCATTTTAAGTAAAAATTTAGTTAAATAGAAAACTATGTGTTCAAAGCTTTTCCTCCCACTCTTTGAAGATGTTATTCCATTTTCTTCTTACATCCAATGTTGCTGTTGAGAAGTTGGATATCAACTTCACTCATTTCTTTGTAGGTGATCTTCCTTTTTTCTCTGGAAGCTGATAGAATTTTCTTGTTGATATTGAGATTTTTTAGATTTCACTGAAATATGTCCAGGTATGAGTTTTTACTTGTGTACTCTCCTGGAAATGCTATGAGCCCTTTCCATATTCTTTTATAATTCTGGGAAATTCTTGGTTATCTTGTTTCCAATTTCTTCCACCATTTAGTCTTCTTCTGGTACATTCTTTGTAAGGATGGTATATTAGTTATGTATTTTTTTTTAATTTTTAAATTTATCCCTCTCCTCCCCCACCCCCCCCCCCCCCGTTGTCTGCTCTGTGTCCATTCACTGTGTGTTCTGTGACCGCTTTTATCTTTATCAGTGGCACCAGGAATCTGTGTTTCTTTTTGTTGCGTCATCTTGCTGTGTCAGCTCTCTGTGTGGGCGGCGCCATTCTTGGACAGGATGCACTTTTTTTTGCGCTGGGCAGCTCTCCTTATGGGGCACACTCCTTACATGTGGGGCTCCCCTATGCGGGGGACACCCCTGCGTGGCACAGCACTCCTGGCGCGCATCAGCACTGCACATGGGCCAGCTCCACACGGGTCAAGGAGGCCCGGGGTTTGAACCGTGGACCTCCCATGTGGTAGGCGGACGCCCTATCCATTGGATCAAGTCCGCTTCCCAGTTATCTATTGATGCATTAAAAATTACCTTAAAGTGAAACTTTATTATCTAACACAGTGTCTGTGGGTCAGGAATCTGTGGGTGGCTTGGCTGGGTGGTTCTGGCTCAGGGGCTTTCATAGGCTTGAAGTCAAGATGTTGGCCAGGGCTGCAGTTATCTGAAGGCTTGCCTGGAGCTGGAGAATCTGATTCCAAAATGGCGTACCCCCATGGCTGACAATTTGGTATTGACTGTTGACCTCAGTTCCTAACAACATGAACCACTTCAGAGTTGCTTAATGACATTTCAGCTGGCTTTCCCCTAAGAGTGATTCAAGAGAGAGCAAGAAGAAAGCTGCTCCAACTCTTCTGACCTGGCCTTGGAAGTCACACTCTGTCAGTTCCACAAGATTTCTTTGGTTACGTGGGTCAGACCTTCTCAACAGGGTGGGAGTGTGGGTGCTAGACAAGCATGTGAGTACCAGGAGACATGGGTCATTGGGGCCATCTGGGAAGCTGACACTGAGTGGTAGCACACCTTCTTTCTCTTTATCTCCTACCTTTGTTTCATCCTTATCTCTTTATCCCTTCCTGAGGTGCTCTGGGTGAGTTCCCCAACCCCATTATGGGGGCTCAGTAATTTCTCCAGGCAGTGTATGCTTTCTGCCATTCAACCCAGGCCCTGAATTCTTTATTTCATTAATTGGTTTTTTTTTAATACCCGATAACTCCAAATTTGGTTATTCAGAATTAGCTGATCCTGATTCATATTTGCTATAACCTTTTATTTTAAAGATTTATTTATTTCTCTTCCCTTCCCCGTTGTCTGCTCTCTGAGTGCATTCGCTGTGTGTTCTTCTGTGTCTGCTTGCATTCTTGTCAGCGGCACTGGGAATCTGCGTCTGTTTTTGTTGCATCATCTTACTGCGTCAGCTCTCTGTGTGTGCGGCGCCACTCCTAAGCGGGCTATGCTTTTTTTGTGTGGGTGTCTCTCCTTGTGGGGCACACTCCTTGTGTGTGGGGCTACCCTGCACAGGGGTCACCCCTGCATGGCACGGCACTCCTTACGTGTGGCAGCACTGCGCATGGGCCAATTCACCACATGGGCCAGGAGGCCCTGGGTCGAACCCTGGACCTCTTATATGGTAGGTGGATGCTCTATCAGTTGAGCCACATCAGCTTCCCTCCTATAACCTCTTCTCTGTCTAAGGCTACTTATGATTATTTAAAGTTCCTGTTTAGTCTTTTTCCATTCATTCTGTTTCTTTGGGTAATGAGTATTCCTGGTGTAGCCTTTTGGCATAGTGCTGAGCTTCTCGGGTATCTTGACAATTTCTCCTGCCAGCTCCTCTTTCATCTCTTTGGGACCCATCGGCTGTCTGGGCTGGATTTGTCTTCCTGGGGACAGCCCACTCCCCAACACACTCTCCTTTGGGCGAGCAGAGTGGGGGCACACCGCAGGATGGACTCTCCAGTGTTTCTGGCCTCAATGACTCCCTGTTCCCTCATATCCACCTCCTTTCCTCCAGCAGTCCTTGAGCCCCACGTAAGCCTCCTCCGGTGAGCTGCTGCCAGTCTCTTGTGATCAGCCCTCTCCCGCTGGTGTTCTGATGGCACTTCTGGCATGTGCTGTTCTCCTGCCCCCTAACCACGACGGGGTGAGCAATAATCCACACCTGCTGTGTGGGAGGAAAGAGGACACACCTGGAAAGCCTTCTCTCTGCCCACAGCCCTCTCCTCTCCAGACCACAGCTGCCCCCACACTGGGACCCACCCGTCTTCAGTCTCAACAGGGGGTTCCCAATTTGGGGTAGTTTCTGATGCAGTTTTAAGATTCATCTACCTCCCTATTCTAAGCATCATTAAGGGTTAGAGTCAGAGGAAAATTGTAGCAGCCCCTGCTAGGCCGTCTGTTGTCTGAAGCCCTCCATGTTTTGTTTTTTTTAAATTATTTATTTATTTATTTTTTAATTTACATTAAAAAAAATATGAGGTCCCATTCAACCCCACCGCCCCCGCCCCCCACTCCCCCCACAGCAACATTCTCTCCCATCATCATGACACATCCATTGCACCTGGTGAAGTTCATCTCTGAGCATCACTGCACCCCATAGTCAATGGTCCACATCATAGCCCAGACTCTCTCACGTTCCATCCAGTGGGCCCTGGGGGGATCTACAGTGTCCCGTAATTGTCCGTGAAGCACTATCCAGGACAACTCCACGTCCCGAAAATGCCTCCACATCTCATCTCTTCCTCCCGTTCCCCACACCCAGCAGCCCCCATGGCTACCGTTCCCACACCCATTCCACATTTCCTCTGTGGACATTGGATTGGTTGTGTCCATTGCACACCTATGTCAAGTGAGGGCTTAGATTCCACATGGGTACTGGATGCACTCCTCCCGCTTCTAGTTGTAGACACTCTAGGCTCCATGTTGTGGTGGTTGACCTTCTTCAACTCCATGTTAGCTGAGTGGAGTAAGTCCAATAAATCAAAGTGTAGGAGCTGAAGTCTGCTGAGGCTCTGGGCCTGGGTGTCATATTATCAGTCCAGAGATTCAAATCCCCTACATATATCTTAAACCCAGCACCAACTACAATTCCAATAAAGTAGTATGCAAGTCTTGTGAAAAGAGATCCCCTCTGAGTCCAATTCTATCACGCAGACTCAAAAGAACCAATACCTGGGGTTGTATCTACCTTATCTGTCTCTTAGACTCTGTTCAGTTGTACATAGGGGTATTCCTTGTGACAACCTCCAGACTCTTTTTTAGAGACTCACAGCCTTATAATCTCATTTCTCCTTTCCATTTCCCCCTTACATTAGGTCAAACCGCTTCCCGAAGTCATGTTATTATATGTAGACAGGTATATTCTGCTGTTCCGCATTGAATCTTTAATTCAAGGTCATTTTCTAGTTGTGAAGCCCTCCATGTTTTTACTCTGTTCCCCAACCCTTTAACAACTTATCCAAAGGGGGAGAGCTTTTTTTAAAGCTAGGCAATACTTGGTCATATCTTAATAGACCAAGGCAGTGGAGAGAGAGAGGTTGAAGACATAGGATCATGAAAAACGGATAGAAGAAAGTCCTAGAGTAGTCACAGTTCAGGACTAGGCCTTCTGTCCCCAAGGCCAGGGACTCCACTACCCCCAAGATTATTCATTCTTTTGTTCTTTTGACAAAGTATTTATTGAGCCTGCCACAAGCCAGACATCGTGCTAAGTGCTGGAGGATGAAGGGGCAAAGAAAACACACTTGGATCCTTTCTTTTTTCTAAGATTTATTTATTTATTTCTCCCCCCTCCTTGTCTGCTCTCTGTGTCCATTCGCTGTGTGTTCTTCTGTGTCCACTTGCATTCTCATCAGGCGGCACTGGGAGTCTGTGTCTCTTTTTGTTGCAGCATCTTGCTGCGTCAGCCCTCCATGTGTGTGGCACCACTCCTGAGCGGGCTGTGGTTTCACGCAGGGTGGCTCTCCTTGTGTGTGGGGCATCCTTACATGGGGGCATCCCTGCGTGGGCTGGCACTCCTTGCACACAGCAGCACTGTGCATGGGCCAGCTCACTACATGAGCCAGGAGGCCCTGGGTATCGAACCCTTGAACCTCCTATATGGTAGGCGGATGCTCTATCTGTTGAGCCACATCCGCTTCCCATTTGGACCCTAATATCACTTAACATATAAATATATAATTATATCTGTGGTCAGAGCAAGTATTTTAGTTTCCTTGGTGGCTCAAGCAAGTACCCTACAATGGATTGGCTTAAACAATAGGCATTTATTGGCTCACAGTTTTGAAGTTAGGAGTAGTCCAAGTCAAGGCATCGTCAAGGCGATGCTTTCTTTCTGAAGGTTGGTGTCCTGGGGCTGGCCACCACTGATTCTTAGTCCTTGGCTCCACTGTCACATCACAGTGCAAATGGCAGCGTCTCCTGGCGTCTTCCTTCTCTTCCAGGTCTCTTTGACCTTCAGCTTCTGGCTTCCCATGGCTTTTTCTATCTGTCTGAGTTTCATTCTGCTTACAAGGGACTCCAGGAATAGGATCGAGACCCATCCTGATTGAGCTGGGCCACAACTTAACTAAAGTAACCTCATCCAAAGGTCCTATTTTAAAATGGGTTCACACCCACAGGGATGGATTAAGTTTAGAAAATGTTTTTCTGGGGTACAGAGTTCCAAACCACCATAGCAGGCTTCTCTGGGCAAGCAACCTGAAGAACTGCCTGGGCACAGGAGGAGGTGGGGGACAACACTCCAAGCAGTGGGAACGGTGTCTGTAAAGGCCCTAGGATGGCAGAGAGGACCTGGGGAAGTCCTCAGGGCTGGACAGGGAGACAGGTCTGAGCTTGAAAGACCTCTTAACAAACTTTAGGGGTTGCGTTCTTGTCCTAAGGGATCAAAGGAAAGCCTTTGAAGGTGTCTCAGATTGGGTTCCCTCTGAAGAAGACCTTGAGACAAGGCTCTGAGGGGAGCTGGTTTATTTGGACACGGATCCCAGGAACCCTCAGTAGGGCAGTGGGGTAGTGAGGCAGAGAAGTAAAGGAATCCTCTCAAAAATACCTTTTCAAGACAGGTGACACTGCGGGCAACTGAAGCTCAGCCCTGGTGGGGAACTCTGGAAATAACACAGAATTTGCCCACCTAAGGGGTGAGGGAGCTGGGATGTTTATCCACCAACCCCCATCGATCACTGACGGAGGGCCGTTCCTAGGGGAGGAGGAGACGGGTTCCAGTAGCGTGCTCTCAGGTGGCCACAGCAAACGCCCCAGCAAAAGGGTGCAGGTGCTAACGGCTGGCAGCCGGGCCTGGAAAGGATATGGACCAAAGGGTTTGACTGGGACACCAGTAGCATCTCTGTGAAGGATTTTAAACAGGGGATGAGATGATTTGATCCATGTTTTAAAAAAATTAGTCCAGCTACTGTGTATAGAAGAGGATAGAAAGGGGGCAAGAATAGATATAGAGGAATCAATTAAAAAGTTATGGCAAGGGAAGCGGCTGTGGCTCAATCAGTCGAGCTCCTGTCTACCATATGGGAGGCTCTGGGTTCACGTCCCGGGGCCTCCTTGTGAAGGCAAGGCTGGCCCGTGTACTGTGGAGAGCTGGCACAGCAGGGTGACGCAACGAAAGGGAGACAAGCGGATACAGAAAAAGCACACGGCAAATGGGCACAGAGAAGAGACAGCAAAAGAAAAGGAATAAGCTGCAAAGGAGGGAATAAATAAATAAATATCTTTTTAAAAAAAGTTATGGCCAGTGTCCAGGTGAGAAGGATTAATGGATTTGGACCGAGGCTGTGGCACTAGAGATGAAGAAGCCTGGATGGATACACAAGTGTTTTGGTTTCTTAAAAAATTGGCATTTATTTATTTATTTTTAAAGATTTATTTATTTATCTCCCCATCTCCCTCTCCCCTCCCCCCCCCGGTTGTCTGTTCTCTGTGTCTATTTGCTGCATCTTCTTCTTTGTCCGCCTCTGTTGTCAGTGGCACGGGAATCTGTGTTTCTTTTTGTTGTGTCATCTTTCTGTGTCAGTTCTCCGTGTGGGCAGCACCATTCCTGGGCAGGCTGCACTTTCTTTCGTGCTGGGCGGCTCTCCTTACGGGGCACACTCCTTGTGCGTGGGGCTCCCCTACACGGGGGACACCCCTGCGTGGCAGGGCACTCCTTGCTCGCATCAGCACTGCGCATGGGCCAGCTCCACACGGGTCAAGGAGGCCCGGGGTTTGAACCGCAGACCTCCCATGTGGTAGACGGACGCCCTAACCACTGGGCCAAGTCTGCTTCCAGGCATTTATTTATTAATAATAAAGTCTACTGATATATACCATGTGCAAATAGTACAGATGCAAAAATTATAAAAATAAACCAGCAGAGGTGTTTTGAGAAGAGTACCTGCGGAGGAGGTGCCGTTGACCGAGACGGGGAAGACTGAGGAAGGATCAGTGTAAGGGTGTGTGTACGTGTGTGTATGTGAGTCAAGAGATGAGATTGAGTGTGAGGTGTCTGTGAGACATCCACACGGAGATGGCAGGCAGGCAGTTGGCTAACTTCAGATCTCAGAAGAACAATTAGATCTAGAGATAAGAATTTGGGAGCTGCCATCATGTGGCCAGTACTCCCTTCCTTCTGGTATCTTTTATTTCACTTATTTATTTATGATTATAACAAATTTTTTTAAAGATTTATTTTTAATTTATATCTCTTCCCCCCCACACCAGTTGTCTGCTCTCTTGTGTCCGTTCGCTGTGTGTTCTTCTTGTCCACTTGCATTCTTGGTGGCACCAAGAATCTGTGCCTTTTTTTGTTGCGTCATCTTGCTGCGTCAGCTCTCCGTGTGTGCGGCGCCACTCCTGGGCAGGCTGTGTTTTTTTTCTCGCTGGGTGGTTCTCCTTGTGGGGTGCACTCCTTGGGTGTGGGGCTCCCCTACAAGGGGGACACCCCTGCGTGGCACGGCACTCCTTGAACGCATCAGCACTGTGTGTGGGCCAGCTCACCACATGGGTCAGGAGGTCCTGGGTTTGAACCCTGAACCTCCCATGTGGTAGGCGGATGCCCTATCTATTGAGTCACATCCGCTTCCCTCTGGTGTCTTTTAGATGTCCCATCATCAGAGAGGCCTTCCCTGGCCATCCGCCTACAATGTAGCCTCCCACCTCCCACATGCCAATAACGCTCTCTTTTGACCTGATCTACTTTTGTCACAGAATTTAGCACCAAGTGATGTGATGCTCTTTACTTACCGTTTATTATCTGTCTTCCCCACTAGGATATAATTTCCATGAGAGTGGAAACTTGATGGGTTTTATTCTCTGCTCTTTCCCCAGTGCCTGGAATAATACCTGGTACATATATATCATAGTAGATCAAGGGTTCTTAACAAGGAGTCAATGAGCTTGAATTGAAATTCAAAAAAAAACAGTCTTGTAGGAACAGGTTGGTGCAGGTGTGATCTATTTATTAAATAATACCCAGTATAGTGTGGACCTAGTAAGGGGGCCATGGAACAAAAAAGTTTAAGAAGCCCTGTAGTAGATGAACAATAGATATGAGTGAATGAATTAGAGTCTTAATGCGCTGCACTGGGTGAGGGAAGGAGGATGCACTGAGGAGACGCGGCCCAAGCCCACATCCCGAGGAACTTCAGCCCCCAGAGCAAGCAGAGGAGGAGGAAGGAGGAAGAGACCGAGGAGGAAATACTCCAGCGAGGAGAGTTTCTTTAACCCAGTTGGACTGTGCTAAGAGACCCGGTAAGATGAGAACTGAATTGGCCAGTGTGGAGCTGATGGATGATTTGGTGAGAACCATTTCCACAGAATGGTGGGACTAGAAGGCAGAGTTGGGATTTAGCGTGAATGAGAGGTGAGAAGATGGAGAGAGTGGGCATAGATTGAGTTCAAGAGGTCCGGCCGTGCAAGGGGAGAGGAAGGGAGGGCCATGGCTGGGACGGTGTAGGGTCGAGGGCTTGGTTCGGCTTGGTTTTAGACCGGGAGATACTACAGCATGACTTGGGTGCAGTGGGTGCTGATAAATATTGGCTGTATTCCATTTTCTAACTGCTGGGTGCTGAAGCCAGGACCCTGGAGTCCTGACCCAAGCTCTCCCATTAGCCTGGGTGCTTTCCCGTCCAAGCCAGGAACGGGGACTTGTGCCGATGTAGAAGGAGATGAGATTTGTTTTGTCGCTTCTCCTACTTGGGTAAAGATTTCCCAAGCATCCTTTGCCCTCGTACGAATTCAAGTCTCAGCTCTACCACCGACTCCCTACATGACTTCAGACACGTTATTTAACTTCTTTGTGCCTCAGCTTCCTCGGTCACAGAATGAGCAGAATAATAGTAATTCTAAGTGGGAATTAATGCCTGTAAAGCCCCAGTCCTGGTATATAGCACACACTTCACAAATGTTGGCCATCGTATTATTTCTGCCACATGGTCCCCAGTGCCATGAGATCCAAACAGCTGCGCTCTGCCAGCCTCCCCCTCTGCCCAGTGGAGGGTCTTAGGTGGGATCAGCCAAGCAGAGCTGCTCCAGGCCCCCAGCAGAGGATGCAGCCGGCCTGGGCTGGGAGCGGCTGGCAGAGCTGTCAGTCCCCTCTCCCTCTAGTCCAGCCCTAACCTTGGAGAATGGAAGAGGGAGAAGGAGGCACCGAGGACATCAGCCCTGAGTGAGGGGACTTGTCATAAGCCCAAGGGTCCAGACGGGTGTCCCTGAGCCTCGCCATGGGCCTGGGAACGGAGGCCGGTGACTTCTGCCGGGAAACACACACCACGTGGCTTGCGATCGGGGCGCTGGGGCCAGGCCAGCATTGGCCTTTTCCTCCGCGTCTCCTCTGCATCTCTGCAGAGCTCCTGAAAGCCCGCTCTCCCCCAGCAGGAAAAGCATACGTTCTTTCCATATAGAGGAGAAATTGTTCGGCGGCTGAGTAAGCCTCTTGGCTGCGGGGCCGTCCGGGCCCACGGCGCGCTGGGCAGGAAGCCGGGCAGCGCCGGTTACCACCCTTGGAAGCGGCTCCGGGCAGGCCCCACGTCCTCGGAGAGGCCGGCGTCGGGATGGGGGTGGGGCTGGCGGGGGCGCAGGGGTCCCCCGCCTGCAGGCCTCAGCAGTCACAGAGCGGGAGAAGCGGGAGCAGCGGCCCGGCCCGTGCAGAGTGCTTTCCCCGCGCAGAACCACTCTTCTCCCTTCAGGCTGGGGCGGGGGTGGGCGAAGGCGAGGGCGCAGGGCAGGGGCTGCAGAAGGGCAGGGCGACGTCCCTGCGCTCCTCACTCTGCCGGCCCTGCAGTCTGGGCGGTCAAACGGGGCTGAGTCACGGGTGACTCAGGTTGTGTCCGGTGAGACAGGATGCTCGTGGCTCGCCACACCCAAATTCTTCTTGATGCCTGCCAGGGCGACTCCTGTCCCTGGTGCCTTAGCTCACCCTGCCACCGCTGCTTGGATGCACGGGTCTCGGGCCAGCCCTGGGCCGGAGGACGCTGCCCCTTCTCTCGGCTCAGCTGGCTCCTCCTGCTCTTTCCAGCTTCTCGAATGTCCAGGAGCCCCTGAGAGTGTAGGTTGGGGAAGTAAGGCAGGACAGGGACGCTGGGGTGTTGAGACAAGTGTGTGGGGAGGAGCAGAGGAGAAATGGAGAGGGGCTCTGCCTAAGGGGGGAATGTTGGAGAAATTAGGGACAGGTAACCTAGAAAGTCAAAGACTCAGGGTGGAAGTGGAGGTAGAGGGTAAGAGCGTCTCCGGCAGCGTGCCATGTCACCACATCTAAGTGAGGCTGTATTTACCACGGGTGGGGGTCTAAGGGGGCAAGGGGCTGCCGACCCTCTGCAGAGTGCTCTCAAGGCAGTGAATTCCCGCCCTTGGATGGACTCAGGCCGAGGTGGACGGCCCCTCCCCGCAAGGCACCAGGTGTCAGCCGGAAGTCGAATCAGAGCTTAGGTCTCAAGCTGGTGGCCACCGGCCAGACGCAGCCCTGAAGATGTATTTCCACCGGCCAGCGTTTCTGCATGCCCACAACCAGCTGGGGCTGAGTGGCACGGCCGGCCTGGGTCACTCACTGATTTTACTGGGCACGAGCATGTCCACGCTGGCGCCGCCCGCGAGGCAGACAGACGGCCCGAGACCACCACCTGGTGGCCAGCCCCGGCCAAACCCAGCAGACGCAACTAGCAGCTTTGAAGGTTCATGAGAATCAGGCAAGAGCAGAGGCCCGGGACACCCCAAGACTGGGGAGACAGGGCGGAAGAGAACCCCGAGAGAGCCAGCTGCTCCTCCTCCCAGACATGCGAGAGAGCCCTTGGGCTCCTCGAGGGGCGCGGTCTCAGGGAACAGAATTCTTCCTGGGGTCTGGCAGGCCTGGATGTGAACCCCTCAGGTCCTTCACTGTTGGGGATTGAGTCATCCCCCACCAAAGCCATGTTCAGGCCCCAACCCCTGGGCCTACGGTGTGAACCCATTTGTATATAAGACCCTTGAAGATGTTATTGAAGTGCGCCCAAGTTGAACGAGGGTGGGACTTTGTCCAATCCGCTGAAGTCCCAGACGCAAAGGAAAGTAGACATGGAAAGAGAAGCCGTGGGGAATAGCCAGAAGCTGGAAGCCAACAGAACCCGGAAGGAGAAGGAGTAGGTGCTGCCACGGGCATTGCCGTGTGACAGAAGAACCAAGGGACCCCAAAGATCGCCAGCTGCCTCGAGATACGACCCAGGAAGGAAGCAAGCTTCCTAGCCTCTGAAACCGTGAGCCCGTAAGTTCCTGTGGTCAAGCCAACCCACTGTCGGGTACTTGTTTCAGCAGCCTGGAAATCAATCCACTAGCCTCACCTCGACTCCCCCGTCTGCACGATGGGGGGTGTTTAAGACACACCGCGCAGGGTCGTGGACCTCCCTGTGCAGACAGCAGAAGGGGACAACAGGGGGTGAGGCCTGTGGCCAGAGGTGTCCACCCGATGGCCCCAAGCCAGTGGCCCTCAACCATGTTGCGTGGTACAATCAGCTGAGGCTCGGGCAGTGAGCGGTTCTCAAACGGTGGTCCCGGACCAGCATCGATGGGGGCGGCCGAAATGCAAGTTCTCGGGCCCCACCCCAGACCTGCTGAATCAGACGTGGTGGGAGCGGGGCCGGCGCTCTGTTCCGACACGCTCTCGGGGGGGATGCACACCCGAGGGGGAGGGCGCTGCGTGGGCAGTGCCGGGGTTGTTACAAAACACCTGCGGTGAGCCCACTGTCCTAGCCTCAGAGTCACCCGTGAGAGTTATGGAACCGAGGGCTGCCCCGGCCCCACCCCACTGCTTCCGGTTGAGTGGTCCGAGGGGGGTCCCAGGCCTGGGTTGAAACAACCGAACTCGGGAGCTGAGTCTAACCTGTACACCGTTCTCCCCACACACCCCACCCCTCCCCCAGTCCAGGGAGGGACACCCAGCTGTTGGTATTTGGTGAGCGCCCGCGCTCCGGCAGGCGTGGGGCCAGGGACTCTGCACGCAGCACCCACAGGAACCCTGGGGATTCTTATAATCCTGTTTTACAGGTGGAGGGCGTGAGGCACAGAGAGGCTAAGTACTCACCTAGGTCACACAGCTAGGAAAGGGAGAATCAGGAGGCCAACCTAGTTCTAGCCGACTCCAGAGCCCACCCGCTTCACGTCCTCATGCTACGAATGAGAAGAGGGGTGACTTGCTCGGGGCCACTGAGGGCCACCCATCATATTCTGATATTTTTGATTCAAAGCTCCCGCGAGCCAGGGCACCCATTTCAAAATGGGATGAATGGACCCCCAAACCCGGCTCTGTGCATAAATGCCACAGGAAAAGGGAGGCAGAGGATGGGTTCCTCATTAAGTCACACGCCCCCTCGAGCCCAGTCGCTTCTTCCTGGGCCCGAGGAATGAAGAAATGGACCCTAGCCCGGCGCCTCGGGACAAGCCTTCGCTCCAGGGTCCGCCCGGGCAGCCTGTGCCCTGCCCCCCGGCAGCCCGGCTCAGACAAAAGAAAGGAAAACACAGGAGGATGGCCCAGCGACAGAATAGGAAAAAATGCAGCCATTTTACTACTAATCAAGCATTCCCAAAAGAGAGCCGCAGAGGCACCTGCAGAGGCCACGGCCGGCTCCTGCGGCCCTGGGGATCCCGCTCAGCGGGAGATGGCGGGGCTGGGCTGCCCTCGGCGGGTCCGGATGCGCAAGGAGAGTCGGTAGAGCGCCATCGCCGCCCTGGCATCTTCCACGGAGCTGTGTCCCAGCTGGCTGCTCTGTAGACACAGGCACAGAGGGGGGCATGGGGCGGGGCTGAGTCTAGAGGCCCCGTGGCTGGGGCCCTCCCTGCGTGCGCCCCGACTTCCGGGGCCCAGAGGTCCGCAGGTGAACGTCCCCCCCCCCAGGTGGCGGCGTCAGGCCCGGCTTCACCCATGGGTCTGAGGTCCAGGTGTGAGGAGGCCCGAAACCCAGTGTCCACCTCGAGCCAGGCTCCAGCTGTGACCCCAAGGCGCCGATGGGAAGGGGCCGCTGCAGACTGGCTCTTGGATACACAGAGCGGCCGACGTGGCTCTGGCAGGGTGCTCGGAGAACCCAGGAGAGAGCCGGGAACTCCAGCCCGCAGGAAGGGAGAGGCTGCTCAAGGGGAAAGGACCCTGGTAAGTGGGGACCAGGTGTTTGGGAAGCGGGAAGAGCAGGTGCAGCTGAAGAAGGGCCCCGGGAAGGGCAGCGGGCAAGGGGGCGTTGGAGGGGGCGGAGGCGTTGGAGAGGGCAGGGGCATTGGAGGGGCGGGGGTGGGGCATTCAGGGCCACGCTGGGCAGTCTGGATGTATCAGGGTAGGGGATGCTCAGGCCATGCTCCCAGCCTGCACCCCAGGCTCCTGTCCTGCTGCCCCTCTCCCTGGCAACCCTCTGCTAAGACTTACCTGGTCTCCCTCAGCTCTGTCTCCTCCCCTGCCGCCCCGTCCTTCATCCCTGCTCCCAGCACCCCTGCCCTTCCCTCCACAGGACCCTCCCACAGTGTGGGGTGCTGACCTGGTGGTGGGCCACCCTCCCATTCAACCAAGGACAGGCTCGGGGTCCTGCTCAGCCCTGTCCCCGGCTTCTGGAGCAGGGCCTGGCTCCGAGGCGGAGCTCAGCGAACACCTGCTGATCCCAAGCGTCCCCCCGGGCCGCCCACCTCCCTCGGCCCTTCCCTCGGCGTGAACTCCAGCCGCCTCCCCGCCGCCGCCAGCGCCTGCCCGCCCGGCCCGCCTCTCCTCAGCTGGCGTTGCCCGCGGGCCGGCAGCGCTGGGGAGGGGCCCCCAGGGGCGGCTTTCAGCCAAGACTGTTGGGGTGTTAAATGCCTCAGCACCCTGCAGCCTCGGGTGGGCTCAGTCTAAAGTGAGTTTTAACACCATTTCCCAGAGTCCTCCGGCAGGACTGAGCTCCAGTTATCTACCGGGCAACCGGCTCGACCAGAACAAACAAACCAAAACAAGCTTACTGAGCTCTTTCCCTTCCTTATCTGGCATTCTCGCTCTCCGACCTGGGCTTCCAGGGTCACCTTCCAGGAAAGCTCCTTGCACTCTGGGGCAGCCCAAACAAAGATGTCCTCCCGCTCAGGCACACAGCCTAGTGGGAGCATCTTGGGGCCAAATATTTGCACAGGTGCCACTGGGGGCGGGGGTTCAGAGGACCTTGGAGGGAGGGTCAGGGCCCCACAGCAGAAGCTCCGAGGAACACCCTGGCCGCAGGCAGCCCACGGTGCCCCATCTGGGAAGGGCGGGCGCTCGGCCCTCACCTGGATGTGCCAGCCGAGGAGGCGCTCGCTCAGCACCCGCAGGGAGACCCGCCTGCAGTGGCTCAGGTTGGCCTCGCGCTTCAGCCACCTGTCGGTGGACGTGTCGTAGGTGGCGTAGTTGTGCAAGTCCTCTCGCAGCACCTTGAAGTCGTTCCGCAGGTCGTGGCCCACCACCAGCTTGCCTTGCAGGAGCTGCAGGATCTGGTCAGGAAGACACGTTCCCGCCCGTCCACGTCACCAGGGGTCCCCCAGGTGCGCCTGGGGCCATCCCGCCTCCACTCGCTGTGTGACCTCGGGCAAATCACTCTCCCTCTCTGGGCTCCGTAGTCTAGGTGTGTGCCAAAGGCCCATTTGGACTCCTGCAGTGGCTTGTCCTTATTGAGCACTTACCCTGTGCCGGGCACTCTTCTACCTGCTTCACACAGAAGATGGCACTGAATCCTCTCAGAATATATGAATAACGGACTCCAAAGGTGCCCTCTTCCTAATCCTCAAAACCTGTGACTATGTTACATGGCAAAGGGGAATTAAAGTTGAAAATGCAATTAAGGTTGCTAATCAGATGGACAATAGACCAGAGGTTACCAGGGGTGGGAGGAGGTGGATGGGGAGTTGTTACTCAGTGGGCAGTTTCTGTCTGGGGTGATGAAAAAGTTTCAGTAATGGAAGGTGGTGATATTAGCACAACACTGGAAAAATTAATATCACTGAGTTGTATACTTAGAAACTATTAAAGTGGCAAGCGTTATGTTATAGACATGTTACTGCAGTTTTTTAAAAAAGGTAACAGCCGGGCCACGTGACCTTCTGGAAACCCCCTTGAGCAGGCACTGATGGGAGATCACCGGGTCGTGTGTGAGCAGGTACAGAGGGAGGCCACGTGCTGGGCGCAGGGAAGCCGAGCTTTTCCCGCGGAGCTCCGTTTTGGAACCCCGGGGCCTGTCTCCCTTCTGGGGGGTGCCCAGCCTGCTTCCCACCAACCCTGAAGGGACACATCCACCATCCCAGGGGCAGCCCCCGCCAGCCCCCCATGTGGGAGGAAAATTCATCCCTCCCTGAGCCCGACGGTCCCTGGGGGAGCTGCGTTAGGCACCCCAGGACTCATCACGGGACAAAAAAGAGCAGAATGAAAATCAGAGGTCGACAAGCAGGGGAAAGGAAGAAGGGAGAAGGAGAGCCGGCGGTTTGGCAGAGAATCCCAACAACGCCTCAGGACGAAGAGGCTTGGCACAGGCCAGGGAAGGACCCGGGCCTTGCTGTGTGGCCTCAGGGATGTCAGAGACCCTCTCTGGGCCTCCGTTTCCCTGGTTGTAAGGTGAGGGCCTGGAGAGATGGGTGAGAGCGGCCCAGGGTGTGGGCCCATTAGCAGCCAGGGCTCGGTCAGCTCTCCGGGGTGGGCAGAGGAGGGAGGGGCGGGGGTTGGGTGGGGCAGCGCCAGCGGGACAGTGGTTCCAGCGGGGCAGGAGGGGGTCCCACGCGGCCGGGGAGTGGCTGACCTGCTCTTCTCTGGGTCTGCCCTGAGCCATTCGCTGGGCACGTGTCAGACTTTGACAACGTCAAACACAGTGGGTGGAGATTCACTTTCCTGGAAAGGGGTGGGGTGGGGAGGAGGGACCTTTACCCGCCTCCTCTCAGCAGCCTGGTGCTGGGCCAGGCGCGTCCCTTGCCTTGTCAGGAGGCCGCCCAACAAGAATATTGAGTCCTGTTTTACAGAGCAGAGAGCTGAGGGTCAGAGAGGTTAAGGGACCTGCCCAGGTCACACAGCCAGGGAGTTGAAAGTTGAGAAGCAACGTTCCATCTGCCTGACTCTGTTATTATTATTGTTATTTGTTGGTCTCCTCCACGGAGACCCCCGGGACTAAATTAGCATCATTTGATTTCAGAGCAGAGATTTCGTATAGCCACCTTACCAAAGAGGAAAGGGGGCTCAGTGCGTGTGCGGCCCAGGTCACACGGCAACGGGTGACAGGTCCAGGTGCAGGTGGCCTCCCCCATACCCCTGCCCTGTTTCCTCTAGCGTTCCAAGAATTTCCCAGATGTGCCTTCCTGGGATGGTGGGCCCTACTCTGACCTACAGAAAGGAAACCACCAGGGCAGGAGCGTTAGCAAGTGCTCTAGGCAATTCTTCCCAGCCAGGCTTGGGAATCCCGGTCCTAAAGCCTGTGGAGCAGCTAGTAGCTCAGGGCCTGCTGCTTCCGTCCACCCATCTGTCCATCCATCCATCCATCCATCCATCGTCAGTTCAGGTATCCTCACTCATTCCTGGCTGCCGGGAGAGGCAGCTGAGTAAGGCGCCTGGAAGGTCACCGCCGTGGTCAGGGAGGCCCGGCCCCCTTGCTGTCATCTGCAGGAGCTGTCCCGGTCCCCTCTCTCCCCCCGCTTGTGCCTGCGTCCCATTAAGCCACTTACCCTGGAGGAAACGTCATGTTGACGTCCTCCTCCTCCCTCTGGCCAAACCCCAGGGAGCTGCCAACACATCTCACCCCAGGCTAACCCCACTTCAAGGGCTAGTAGGCACATGTGGCTCGCAGCCACTGGACAGTGCGGTACTGGAGGTTTAAGCCCGAGCCGTGACTCCTGGCCGCTCTCCCACATTCTCGTAACCTGACCTTGCCTCGCTTCTCCGTGCAAGCGAGCCTCACTTTCCTCCCGCAAAGTATGGACATCATAAAGGAAACAATAATAATGGCGAACGTTTCCTGAGCACTTATGGGCCTTCTCTAGGCACAGCCCCCTCTGAGGTTGCTACTAATTATCCCCATTTTCTTTTATGAATGAGGGACTACCTTACCCAAAGTGACTGAGCAGGTAAGTAACGGAGCCAGGTTTCAAACCGACCCTCTGGGCTCGAAGTGAACAGCCCCCGAGAGCCCACCCGAGCAGGCTGTCCTGTGAGAGCGAGTGGGCACATACTTGGCGGTGCCTGGCGTGGAAGGAGAGCTCAGGAGCGGGCAGCCGCGGTTGTGATTTGACCCCCAGTGCCCGGAGCCTGGCACCTGCTGGGTGCGACGAGTTGGGGTGAACCTGCGGCCCTCGGTTCCCTGGGTTCCTCTCGGGCTTCCCCGCGCCCCGCCAGCCTACACCCCGTGAGCGTGCCCTGCTGAGCCGGGCCAGAAGGGGCGAGTGACACTTTGAGAGTGACTCAGTTTTGCTTTCCATTTAGTCATTTGGAGAAACAGAAAGTGATACTGGAGTAGATACCACAACAAGCTCCAGGCCCAGGGCCCTGCCAGCTGCCGAGACCTCCCCCGGCCCGGGGTTTCTCGCCCCTTCTTGCAAGAGGTTCTTGCTGTGGGGCCCCCACCAAGGGCCCCTGAGATACAAGGGGCATCCAGACCTCAAGAGGAAGGCTCAGCCCAGGGGTGTGTGGGAAATAGCAGGACCCCAGCCCCTAACTCACTGTGGGGGCGGTGGCACAGGGCTGGGTTTCCCCCTTCACAACACCAGGGCGCTGGACCAGATGCCCCGAAACCTGCTCCCGGGGAGCAGCCTAAGCGTCTGTGATGGCAGGGAGACCTGATGGTGGTGTGACGGGGACACCGTTTGCCCCCGCCCTGGAGGCTCCCTGCGCAGGGGCGGTGGGGACTCTGACATGGTTGGGATTGCAAGCCACAGATCTGGCACCCCGAAGCTGGGATGGGGGTGCAGCAGGGGTGCCCCTGGCCCCTGGGCCTGGCCGTTCACTCACCTCTAGCCGGGCCACAGCGAACGGCGTGGCCCCCTGCATGTGCTGCGGCGTTACCCCGCTGACCCGGGTCCTGTAGTCGGTGATCTCCCCCTCGGGCCGGATGAACTTGTCGTAGAGCACGGCGCCCTGGGAGTCCACGAGGCTGCAGCGAGCCAGGCCGCTCTCCCGGCTGGGCCCCAGCCCCACCATCTCGCAGTCCATGGCCACCACCTCGGCGCCGCGCGCCATGCTCCCTGCGCGGGGGCCCTCACGCGGGCTGCAGAGAGCGGGGGCGGGGGGGCGTCACGGCAGGCCCCCTCGGCCCTGCCCTTGGTCACGACTGCCACCTGGCAACGGGGGAGGTTGGCCTCGTGCCACCCTACCCCGCTCCCTCAGACTGGCCGTCCAGGGCCTCTCGCCCTGCCTGGCCCCTCCTCAGCCCAGGGAGGCAGCCTCCTCTCGCCCTGCCTGGCAGCCTCCTCTCGCCCTGCCGGGCAGCCTCCTCTGGGCCTGCCGGGCAGCCTCCTCTCGCCCTGCCTGGCCCCTCCTCACTGCAGGGAGGCAGCCTCCTCTCGCCCTGCCGGGCAGCCTCCTCACTGCAGGGAGGCAGCCTCCTCTCACTCTGCCAGGCAGCCTCCTCTCGCCCTGCTGGGCAGCCTCCTCTCGCCCTGCCTGGCAGCCTCCTCTCACTCTGCCGGGCAGCCTCCTCTCGCCCTGCCGGGCAGCCTCCTCTCGCCCTGCCTGGCAGCCTCCTCTCGCCCTGCCGGGCAGCCTCCTCTCACTCTGCCGGGCAGCCTCCTCTCGCCCTGCCGGGCAGCCTCCTCTCGCCCTGCCGGGCAGCCTCCTCTGGGCCTGCCTGGCAGCCTCCTCTCCACCCGGGAGGCAGCCTCCTCTCGCCGGGAAGCTCCCTTCCACCACTCCGCTGGCAGCTGCCTCAGCTGCCCTGACCTCCCGCCCTTACCTGCCTGCTTCCTGGGCCTCCGGTGCTCCCCTGCCTCTCTTGGGCCATCGCTACTGCAGTTGATCTTAGTAGTGACTCATCTCTGACTCTACACCGGGAGTCCTGAACCTGTTTCAGTTTCTGCTTTGTTATCAAGTGAAGTCAGGGGCGGGTGCCGGGCAGGGGGGCTGGGCTGCTCCACTTCCTCAGGCCCCTGGCAGGTGGGGAGCCGAGAGGCCTGAGCCAGGGCTGCCCAAGCTGGCGGGCTCTGCGTTGGGACGGCCCTCCCTTGCCCTCGCCCCCCATCTAATGGCTCAGAGCCCTCCCACACCTCCTCATCGTATGACACATTTTATATGAATGGAGGTTATTTCAACATCTTTCTCACCCTCTGCCCGTAGAATAAACATCCTCAGGATCGGAGTCCAGGGAATGTCCCATTACTTCCGGGGCCGACTACCAGTCTGATGTTCTGTGGGCCTTCTTTGGGGACAGGAGGAGAAGACTCTTGGGATGTGGAGGCTACTAACCGGGAAGGGCAGGAGAAGGCTGGGTAGGGGTGAGCCGGCCCCCACCCTGGCCGGGGGAGCCAACGAGGCTGTGAGGAAGCCTCGCTGGCCGGGCTGTTCAGGGGCGCCTCAGAAGCCTGCTGCCTGTCCTCAAGGGGCCGTCCCGCCAGCTGCGTGGACGCTTGCCCTCAGGCTAGGAGAAGCAGGCCTTGAGGACGCCCCCACCAGCCGGGCCACGCTCACCCTTCCAGGCTAGAACCGGGAGCTTCCTGAAGAGCGCCTGGCACGTGGAAAGTACTTGACGTTTATTAAATCAATGAGTGGCTCACAACCGGGGCAAGAAGAGAAGAGCTCTCAGTGAGGAAAAGGTCCATCCTTGTGACCAAACTGCTCGCCTCTGCCCAGGGCAGACTCTTCCGTCACTGCCTCGTTCGTCTTGGCCCCGCCAGGGTCTCGGGCCCAGGGGACCCGCTGGCTGAACCTCCAGCCCCCCATCACTGGAGGGCACGAGTACCGGCTGGCCGAGCTCGTGTGCGTTGGTGGCAGGGTAAGTACGCACGGCTGGCGCGGGGGCGTGCTGAGCTCCACCAGCTCCTGGTGGTCTAGCGTGGCCAGCCTTCAGCCCCCCAAGTGCAGAGCCCCCATGCCGGCCCCCCACCCCGGGCCGCCACGGAATAATCAGCGTGCCAGCTGACCCAATTGCCCCCAGTTGTCACAGACGTGTGACTCGGGAAGGAAATGCCATGGGGCCAGGGCACTTTCGCCACGTGGGACGACAGACTTTAACAAGCCTCAAAGAGGAAGCGCCATCGTGAAACGCATCTGCGTGATGAAGTAGTCTTGTCTGTCCGGTTGGTTCAAGTGTGACCGATTTTGGGTTCCCATCCAGAGTGAGCAAATTTTGTTTGAATTCAGCCTGTTTGGGACTTTTTGCTTTTCAAATGCATCAAGGTTTTCTTTCTATCCTGACCTAAGGGGAAATGAAGCAAAGTTCCTGTTGCTTTATTTGAACATGCACTTAAAAAATAGCACCTCAAGATCCCAGCAGATGTTTCTACAGTCCCCAGGGAAGCACAAGCGGCTGAGGTAACTCCCACGCCCACTGGCCTGGCCTGCAGCCCCTTGCCCCTCATCCACTCACCTCCCGGCTCCACTCTGGCCTCCTCAGGTCTCAGAATACATTTTTTCCCCAAGGGTCATGCACCTGCTTCTTGGAGGTGCCCTCAAATCTCCTTCTAATCTTTCCAGCATTGCCTCCAAGTCCTGCATCTCGAGGTCTTTTAATTGAAACTTGCATTTTCCGTTTCCCTCCCTGATTTTTCTACCATTAGCACTACTTGCCACTGCACACTCTACTAGCCCAGTTACTGATTTCCCCCTCCCCCCCCATTCTGCTTGCTGCCTGGTCCCCGCTTTTTCTGTGTTGAGTGCTCTCATGTGGGACAGAGGCATGGCTAAGAGCCCAGAGGCCCTGGCCCCAGCCAGGGGAGTGGGCCGGAGGGCTCCCAGGGCAGGTGCTTCCCAGGCTTAGCTGGTGTCACCACCCGCCAGGCCAAAGCCCAACGTCCCGCTGGATCAGGCAACAGCAGGCAAGTGACTGATTTGGGACAGCCTTCACAGTGTTCCAAACGCGCCCAGCCCGCTGGCCCCTCATGACCGGCAAGTATCCCGGCCGCTGCTGCATGACTTTTGGAGGCTCTGGAACCATGCACAGGGCACAAGCCAAGTGAGGACTCGCCATGGCGGGTCAGAGGCCCCGAAGGAACCTGCCCATTGATTCTAGCTCAGCCCGGCATGCATCTCTGAAATGTGTTCTTCTAAATTATGTACTATAGATTGAGCCATATGCGAGCACAGTGGAGTATCAGCAGATTAATGTGGTTCAGTTTAATACATGCAAAATTGCACTAATGGATCACACATTGTGAAACATATTCTGTAGCCTTAATATCCCACCACATCCCAACGCATCGTCTTGCAAGCTGTCCACCCCAATGGTCAATGCACCCAAAAAGGCTTAGTGCCCTGGGTCCCCTTACTGCCACCAAGGCTTGAGAATGCACAGAAAAGACCACTTCACCCACTTTTCCAATTGAATTTTATTCCAGAACAAAGGGTTTACAACAGGGCTTCCTAACTAGGGGTCTGTGAGCTTGAATTGAAATTCAAAAAAATATTCTTGTGGGTACATATTGGTGCAGATCTGATATATTATAAATAGTACATACAGTATAATGTGGACTTAGTCAGGGGTCCGTGGAACAAAAAACGTTAAGAACCCTGGTTTACAACAAAGCTGATTAAAAAACCCAGTAAAGCTTAATTCCCCACAGGTCACAGCTCCTTCTCCCTCTATCAGCAGCTCTTCAACCCACAAGCCAGGGGACAGCGCTCACCTGTGGCAGTCTACTACTTCGACCCCTCCAGTGAAAAGTGGAGTGTCATTTCAAGAGTGTCTCTACCTCCCCAACCCCTGCTTCTTTGCTCAGACTAACATGAAAGCCATTTTATCCCCTGAACACAGTGGCTGGATCCTGGTGAGAAGTCAGCAGCACCTGATGGCCACACATAATAACCAACTGGGAACAAAGACGGGGAGCACGGCTAGAACCGCCGTGTTTGCACCACCCCTGCCCCTCTGTGGTCCAGAACATTCTGTCCAGGCCAGGTTGAGGGATCAGTGTTTAAGGTTTTACCTGAAAAGGCAGAAATGAATCCTTAAAGAATAAACAGCAACTCACATTCACTGAGATTCACTGTGTACCACGTATTGTGCTAAGTGTGACAGCGAATCCTCACGCCCTCCTGAGGTAGGTTTTGCCATTATCCTCATTTCACAGATGAGGAAACAGACTCCAGGGTGAAGTTACACCTTTGCATAAGGTCTCAAAGCTACTAAGTGGCAAGCAAAACTGGGGCTCAAACCAAGGCCTTTGTGACTTGAGCTCTTGGCTACCCTAACACCCCAGAACTGCCTCTTAGGAAACAAGGAAAGGGGTGGAGGATGACAGCCAGGCAGAGACCATTTTTAATTAGGAGACCCCAATAACCACCTGACTGCCGGTCACAGTGCTTGAGGGGCAGCAGCCCGAGTGTGGGGTATCCCACAAAGCTGCTACCGCCCTGCCCTAGCCCAAGGCCCTGCTTTTGGCAAATAAAGGTCCCATGAGCGGTTCTGCTCAGGACCCCTGAATTCAAACTGCAGGCTTGTTTCTCAGACTCTGCTTAAGCGTCCAGTGCTGGGTGGGCAGGGGGAATTCCTGATTTGGGTCAAAATATGCCAATCTTCATCCCACACACCTACGTTCCCGCCTCCCCAAGCTGTGCCTGGTGATCTGCTGATAAGCATGTGAGGGGTCCAACTCCCAAGGGAGGCCCGTGGGCTGGGCCATTCCCCTGCAGCCGAGCAGGGGGGTGACAGGCCACACAGCGGAGGTACAAGTTCCTACAGTGGCTCAACCCAGAGGTCCGGTTCAGAGAGGAGGGGGTTAGAGATGCCGCCCTTGGAGGCGACCTCCACTGCTTCACGGCATATTTACTCTGAGTCCACAAACGACCCTGGAAGGGTAGGTGGCAGAAGAACTCTACCGCAAGTCGCTGAGTTGAGATGAGGGAGCTCCTAGAACGTGGGGACACTGACAGGTCCGCCCCCACCCCCAGGAGGGGGGTATTATCCCTTCAGATGGCACAGCATGGTGGCTGCAGATCAGGGGGTGGGGCAAGGCCAGGGACAGCCTGTTGACACACTCCCCGGTCCTGCTGGGCCCCGGAAGGTAGCCCCCTGCCGTTCCCACCGTGTCTGTAAAGTGCCATCAGCAAAAGCCACGTGAAGCAGGGAGAGGGGACCAACGGCAGCCCTGCGGAGATGGGGCTGTGCCATGGGCAGAGGGCGTGGGGGAGGGAGGGGGGCTCAATCCTGCCCCAAGGGGTGGGCTGCCTGCCCCCTGCCCTGCCCGGTGCTCTCAGCCGCTCCCTACAGGCTGCCACCTGCTCCCCACTGCCTTCCTCTGGTGCCCTAGGCCAGGTCCTCGGGCCAGTACTGGTCCTCCATGTACTGCTCCATGTCTGTACTGCTGTCGGGCTCTCTGTCCTCAGGGGGTGCCCGGGGGCTGCTGGCCTCCTGCTGTTCCCACGGCACCTCCACCAGCCGGTAGAGCTCCATGGCCGTCATGGCGTCTTCCACCGACGAGTGCCCGTGCTGGCCCACCTGTGGACAAGAGCAGACACGTCACTGCCCGCTGGCCTGGTGAGGGAAGCCCCTCGGCCCCCAGGGCTTTGTATAGGCCCAAGAGCTCGAACCCACAGAACAGGGGTGCATGGCCTGGTACAGATAAAAGGGTGTGGGCTTTGGGGTCAGAAAGGGACTGAAGCTCAGCAGGACCACAAGCCTGTTTCCTCAACTGTAAACGGAGTGAAAATTTCTACTTCAGAGGCACCTTAGAAAGATCAGATGGGAATCATGGTCAGCAAGAGCTACTGGCTGCCCTGATGGATGCATCCATCTCTGACGGCAGGAGATGGAGGACGAAATGAAAATGAAAGGACAAATCTGCAAGCAACTGGCCTGGCAGAGGATCCAGGGCTGCCCGGGCAGGGGTGCGGTGGGGGCCAGCAGGCCCGCCCTCTCCCTCCCATTCCCGTACCCCGCACCTGGATCTTCTTGTGCAGCAGCTGCAGGGCCAGGTCCTTGAGAGAAACCCGGGCCCGCACGGGGAGGCCGGGCTGGCAGAGGAGGTTGGGGACGTAAGTGGTGTCCCGGGTCTGGCTCCGAGGGTGGACGTACTTGAGGGCCCGGAAGTCGTTGTGCAGCGCGTGCCCCACCACCACCTTGCCCTTCAGGAGCTTAAGGATCTGCGGGGGGGGGGGGGCAGGAAGCCACCGTCAGGCTGCAGGCTGGGACGGGGGCCAGGAGGCAGCCCGGAGGAGGGAGACCACGAGCGCCGCAGTCAAGCGAGCTGCCGGGAGCCCTCGTCTAGGTGCTTCTCCTCGCTAGCTGACTCCGGTTCTCTCCTGTGAAATCGGGAGCACGGAAAGGCGTTCCTGGGCGGTTCTGACTTCTAGCTACTTGACTTCTAGCTACTTGACCCGAGCAGCTTTCCTGCCGGGAGGGGCTCATCTCCCTTTGCCTGGACGACTCCACCCCCCAAACGCCTATTAAGCAACAAGTCTCAGCTTCAATGTCAGCTCCTCCGGAGGCCTTCCCAGGTCTCCCCCCACCTAAATTAGCCCTGCCACTCTCTCGGCATCTTGTTCTCTTCCTTCACAGAATTTGTCATATTTTCTAACAACACCTTCAGTCCTCCCTGCGCCCACTCCCCCATCGCCAGTGTGAGCTCTGTGAGTGCAGGGCCGTGGGGACAGGCTGACTAGCGACGTATCCACGCTCCACACAGCAGGGGACCAACGGGCCGCTGGGTGACGTCGACAGAACCATGCACAGCACTAGGGGACACATGGCAAACGGCAGCTCTGGTTAGTACTGGCAGACGCAGCCGTGCCTTGGGGACTCGCCCCTCTGCCCCCATTCTGCAGGGACCTCCCCCCCCCCAGCCTGTAAACCCACGCTCTTGCTCAGCTCTGACCTTCAGCACACGTGACCTTGGCTCCCTGCTTGGGCCCCCCTCAGACCCCAGGGGTGATACAGACAGGTCAATAGGCCTGCAGTCCCCTGCCCTGAGCCTTCTCCGCCGGGCACAGGCTCCCACCACAGCCGCGGGCTCCCCACTCCCTCTGTGGGCACTAAACCCAGAGCTCACAGCAGACAGAAAGGGCTTCAGTGCAGAGCTGTGCTGCCACCACTTGTGTCACACACCCGGTCCTGCCCCCGCCACCAGGGGGAAGGAACTGTGCACACCCGCACTGGCTCAGAGCGGGGCAGCCAAGAATCTCCAGGGGAGGGGTCTGGGGACAAGGAACCTGGGCTGCCAATAAGGCTTTAGATGGACTTCCTGCTACACTGGTGTGGTCCCCCCACTAATTAATTTTTTTCAGAGGACTGAAAAACTGACAGAAGGAAATAAGCCAAAAGTTAACACCCAAAGGCCACAGGACTGTTTTTTGCAAACTTCATACAGAAATACTAGAATAGAAAAGGGCATTTTAAAATATTTTTTAAAACTTCAGAATTTAACACCTTACAGTTGGTCTAGTTTTCTATAACATTCCTGCAATCCTCCTGAGCAGGCGGGGCTGGGATTTCTAGTCACCTTATCGCATGGAAAAGGAATCCAATGAAGTAACTTTCCCAAAGGCTCTGAGTCCCCAGTTGAAAAGTGGCGGCCCAAACCCACCTGTTCTTCCCAGCTCATCACACTGACTCAAAGAAGCCCCCCACCAGTGCAGGGCAGGGCCGTGCCAACCCCGCCCTCACCTCTTTCTGGGCCACCTGGAAGGGGATGGCCTTGTGCATGTGCTGCCGAGTGATGCCACTCCAACGGGTGCGGTAGTCGACGATGGGCATCTCCGGCCGGATGTACTTGTCGTAGAGAACTTGGCCGTGGTAGCTCACCACGGAGCAGCGGGCCAGCTCGCTCACCCGCCCGTGGGGTCCCGTGCCCACCATCTCGCAGTCAATAGCGACACACTTGCTGGGCAAGGGCCCCACAGCTGCTCTGCGGCAGGGGGCACTGCCAAACTCCACCTGTGGACGCCGCCGCTTACTGCTGGCAGCTTTGGTGCCTGGCAAAGTCCCCGACGGGGTGGGCAGGAGGGAGGAGCCTGGCTCTGGGGGTGGGCTCAGCAGCCCCTGCTCCTGCAGCAGAGCCTTCTGGGCCATGAACCGCTGGTGCTGTCGGCTCCTCCTCTTGTGCCTTCGCCGAAGCACATCCTTGGCATTCGAGCTGGTGAGGGGAGGACACAGGCACTGGGCAGACTCAGGGGCCTCCTGGGGCACCATCCCAGCCGGCTCTCGGCTCTGAGCAAGGGAATCCTGGGAGGTGATCTTCCAAAAGGGCAGCCCCCTGGAGAGAGAACACACGGGGGCGGGCTTCGTGAGGAGTGCCCGGGCAGCCCTGTCCCGGGGGGCTTGGCTGCTGGGCTGCCCTGAAGCACTGGACTTTATCTCATGCCTCGCTGGCCATAACAGTTAATAGTTAATAATAACTGCACTAATACAGTAAATACCATGTGCAGAACACTGTTACTGTTCTAAGAACTTTACATGGAATCATTCGTTTATTCTTCCCAATGACCCTAATAAAGCATAATTCGTGCCCTTGTTTTATAGGTAAGGAAACTGAAGCACAGGTGACACAACTGGCCCACGGGTGAGACAACGCCTGAGATGAACCCAGGCAGCCCAGAGTTCTTGCTCACCATCTGCAATGTTGTTACCTTGAAAATTTTCAGAGTGTTTGGTCATAGGAAAACAAACGTTACAGAAACAGTACATAATAATGCCATTAAAAAAAAAAACAACTTATGAAATGTGTAGACCCCTAGCAGAACCTGAAATAAATTCACGGGAAGCTCACAAGGGTTGTATTTTTGGTATGAGTTGACCAAATGAGCTTAATTTATTTAAATGACTTTTGTCGCCAACCCATTAGTCACAAAAACACCTACAAAATCTGAAAACGGTTGAACCTGTGTCATCACTGTGGCCTACAGCAGGGCTGTGCTAAGCCAGCTCTCCTTACAACCACGGCGTGTGTAGGTGGTCAAGGTCCGCCGTACACTCCCTCCGCAGAGAACTGCGGGCTCCCTGTCGCCCACGGCTGGGCTCCTGGGCTTCCGGCTCACCACTGCCTACGGGGAACGCCTGATGCTCCTGTGAGTTTGCAAAACCCTAGAAATAAGGCCAGCATCCTCCAAACAGCCGAGACCGTGGCTGGGAAAATCTCCTTCTAGTTGCTATGCAAAACCAGACCAGACTTAACTCAGCTCTGTAGAATTTACTTAAGCTACTGAGCTTATACCCTGGCTTGTAAAATGGGTCTTCACCCCCATGTGAGGATGTGCTGTAATCCACACATATTATATTACAGTGGGGGCCCAATAACTCTCCACTCCTTCCCCCCCGAGAGAGTAAGACTAAGACACTCGCTCATGGTTAGTAACCGGCTCTTCCCAGGCCAGAGCTGCCTGTGCCAGGCTCACCACCCTTCCTGCACACAGGCCACCCCCTGCCTCACTTCTCACTCCGCATCCCTCTTCCCTTTCAGACTCCACTGCTGTTCTCAGTGGAAGCCCTTCTGCACAGCCCCTTCATCCCACTGCGCTTCACAGGCCAATGGCACATGGAGGCTCTCTAGGGTCCCCCCAGCTCTGCCAGGTGCAGGGCAGAGACGAAACACAACCCTGAGAATTCAGACCAGCCACAGAGGAAGAAACGGGAGCAGAAAGCGAGTTGAGGGCTGCGTTAGAGGGCTAGGGAAGCAGAAAAGGGCGGAACGGTCACACTCCAGGTGTAAGGGAGAGGAGCTGTGGCCGCACTAGAGGCAAAGGCTGGGCCTGAGGGAGAAGGGCCTACCAACAGCCTGACGTCTCGGAGGTGTAAAGCACAAACTGGGCCAGGGGTGGAGGCACCGCTCCTTTCGCCTTCGTACCACGTGATCTTTTGTCCCCCACCCTGGTGGTCCTTCCATCAGCCATTCCACAAGTCACCCCCATCCCAGACTGGTCTCTGCTGGGCAGGAGGGCACAGTAGCTCTGGCCCAAGACATTTACAGCCTAGCTCACCCCTCTGTGCTCTCAGCACAATCAGAGGAGCAGTTATGTACACTTCTAGGTAGATAGTTATATACAGACCACCTCCATCACCATTAATTCTGACCCTCTGAAGGCAAGGGAGAGCCTTATTTGCTTCTGCCCCTCAACAGCCAGCCCCCGGCAAGGCCTCTTTCAGAAGTGTGCGAAGGGAGCTGAAGGTAGGCCTGCTATATGCCAGATGGTAGAGCTGGTCGCATCCTCAGACACCTCCTGGTGTGGTGGCAAGAGACCAGTCAGACAATTAATTATAAGGGTGTGCACAAGATGGGAGGAGCAGGACAGGAAGATGCTAGAATAGGCAGAAACACTGGGTTAGAGAAGGCCTGGCAGGGGAAGAGGCACTTTGAAGGGTTTCAGGAAGGTGTACCAAGTAGCTCAGGAAGAGCAGGGCATTCAGACAGAAAAGGCAGATGCAAAGTACATCCATTGTGGGAGGGCAAGAAGCCTGGAGCTGCAGTTGAAAAGAAAGGAGGTGGGGGGAGAGGAGATGGGTGGTGCAGGGACAGAACAGTTCTCCTTTTCCTGGAAGAGTGGGTAAGTTTGGGTTTCATCCAGAGAATGATGGGAACCACCGAAGGATTCTGGGAAGAGGGCAACAGAATCACAACCGCCTCATGGGAAGAAGTCTGGAGAAGAAAAGAGCCGGAGCAGCAGGCTGGATTAATAGACCTGGGAAAGCGAGGATGTTGAAGGGGCGGGATCTGGTGGGAGGATGCCAGCATTCCCCTGAGCAGGGCTTGGCCAGGACCAGGCAGGGTGACCCATCCTGACTCATCCACCCTCCCCACTTGCTCACACCTTCTCCCTGATTTTATAATCAACTTGCTCATACAGCCAAGTCACACCTTAGAGCTGACAAAGGCAGCCCCTCCATTTGCCTCTGCCCAGCCAGGGGAAGAACAAGGTCCCAAAGGAATCAGGAAATCAGAATCGCCAGAGGCTCAGGGCCACCAACCTGACGGCTGATGAGGAAGGCGGCAGGGAGGTCTAGGCTCTCTGCCACTAAATAAAGAAATGAGCTGGGGCAAGTCCCTGTCCCTTCGGCATAAGCTGAGGGCTTTGACCTACGCTAAGGGCTTCCTTAAACGCAATCACCGGCAGCTATTACGGCTTTTGTTTACAACGCCGACTGCCAGCTCCCCCCGCCCCCATCTTAACTGCTGTTTGGGGAACAGGGCCGAGAATCAGTGTTTCAAACAAGTACAAGCGCTTTCCCCACCGCAGGATTCTGATAATCGCCCCACTGTGGAAAGCCCGGCCCCGATAGGGTCTCCTCAAGCGATTAAAAAGTATGAGGGGGAAAAAAAGCAAAACAAAAAACTTCGAGGAGAGCTCGGCGCGATCACCCCCTCCGGCTGACGTCCTCCCGGGTGTGACGCGTGGGAAGCCCGACTTCACCCGGGGAAGGACGCGGGCGTTGGTCGCTCACCAGCTCGGCGCGTCCCCCGCCCAGCACCGCCCCCTCAGGCCCGGGACCCCAGAGCAGGCCGCAGACAGGGGACAGGCGGCGCCGGGCCCGGCCTGCTGACTCGCCGCCCCGCAGGGCTGGCCCAGACGAACCCCGGAGGCCCCGCAAGCCGGAGAGGACGCCACGCGCGGGGTCCCGCGGCCCGGAACCCGCCGCCCCGGCCTTCCCCGCCGGGGTCCCGGAGCTCACCCGCAGCCCCGCGTGCCTCTTCCGGTCCGCACGTGGCTCCCGACCCGCCGGCTGGGGCCACACGCCCGGGCATGCCCGGCCTTAGCTGCCCGCCTATTGGCTCGCAGAACGACAGTGCCCGCCTAAGACCTCTTCGGATTGGCCGGCAGCCTGCCTCGCGCCGGTTGGTGTGAAACAGCAGGAGGGGCGGGGACTCCTCAAGGGGGCGGGGCCTGTGCCTGGAGCGCGCTGAGCTGGCGGGAGATTTTAAAGGGCCTGGAGGGGCACGTGTCCTCCTCTCGTTCCGCGCCCCCCAGCCCGAACCTGATTGGAGCTGACTCTGACCCGAGCATAGATTTGAGGGAAGCCGACCGTGGGGAAAGCAGGAGAGGTAAGCCCTTCTATCCAGTCTCCTGATGGCTTTGGCTTAAGCCCCTGCTGGTTACCAGCAGTCTGCATTTTGGAACGCTCAGTCCGCGGATAAGGCCTGGAGGAAGAGGACTTGGGAGGTGGATGTGGGAAGAGCAGAGGAGGGACAGAGGCAGCACTGATCAGCGTGGAAGAGAAGGTGGGGTGGAGCAATGGTTATCAGACACAGGCTTTGGGAGAGGGAGCTTTGAAGGCGAGGAGACTTTAAGGGAGGCAGCACCCAGATCCTCAATCCGGCGGGACCCTTGGGGTTCCGCCTCCCTCTCCCCTTTTATAACCATCTGCCTTCCACTTTACAAAGGAAAACCACAACTGGCATCCATTCTGAATCTTGTTTGCTGCCTTACCCTGGAAAATATAATAAAAATCTCCAGGAAGGGAAAAACAGTAGGGCAATTCTAAACAATGGGTTATTGTTGAGGGCTAGGCAAGAAATCCTTATGCAGGTCAGGTGGTTTCCCATGCTTTGCTTTCACTAAGATCCAAGGAGGATCTAATTAAAAGTACACTTTTGATGATGGATAGTTATAGGGGCTTAAATAGAATGACATTGCCAGAACAAGCATCCTTCCACCCCTATTTGCTTTTTAAGTGAACAGTGTTTATCAGTGCTTACATTTATAAAAACAAAACAAAAAGCTCAACTGTCTTGTCAAATAAAAACAAATCCAGACAGAGTAAGGAGAGACTTTATTCGAAAGGATTATTGCCATAGGGAGAACAACTCCAACTATAAAATCTGTAAGCATCTCAAAGTTTAAACTAAAGCAGGGGTCCGGGCGCTTGAATTGAAATTCAAAAAATCATTATGCTTGTGTTGGTGCGGGTGTGATATATTTATTAAATCATACACAGCACAGTGTGGACTTAATAAATTCCGTAGGGAGACCTATAAGCCAGGGATGCAGATGAAGGGCTCAGTATTTAAATATATTGAATTGCCTAGGAGACACTGGCTAGCCGAGGTAGAAATGGGGATTCTCTCCCCGAATGCTGAAATCCCTTCTTTTATGGCCTTCAACTGATTGGTTGATATATCATTCATTGCTGATGGCAGTCTCCTCACTTGATTGTAGATGTCACCAGCCACAGATGTAATCAACTCACTGATGATTTAAGTCCATGAAATGCCCTTGTATTACAGTTAGCCCAGTGTTTGCTTGGGCACCATTACCTGGCCAAGTTGACACATTAACCCAATCATCACATTAACTTTTGCTGTTTTCCAGGGTCACAGGATTTCAGTAAAGCTCAACATTGTCACTCCCAGTTCTTGCAAAGAATAATATTCATCCTTGGATTCATAAACTTAATGAGAAAAAAAACTGGCCCAGTCCATCTCTGTAAGAGATATATATTTTTCATGGTATTTCTAATGAAAATTTACTTGCTACGTTTAAAAATTATCCTTCATATATGAAATACTATGTATTTATGTTATTTTGATCAAATGTATACTAGTGATAATTGCAATCCTTAACATCAAAGAAAATTTTTTAGAATTAAATTTCAAATCATATCCTTAAGTTTGTGACAAAAAAAGTATGAGAGCACACTCCATAAAATATTGCCAAGCATCAAACTATATTATGCTAGGTTAAACGCCACAGCAGAAGCTGAAATACAAGTTCAAGGAGAAAAAGAAAATGTATATTAGAAGAGCTCCTGCACTTCTAAAATAGATAATGTTGCTATCAGTTCTCTGTGATATCTGGACTTCATTGCATTCATTTAATGACACAATTTTTTAAGCTGTCAATATTTACAATACATCCTTTTCACTATTAAGACTTGTGATAAAAATGTTATCAAGCTGAAACTTTTGAGGTCCCCAGGTACAATGAGGATGGCACCAGCCTAGCCTCCTGACTGCCGATGGCCATTGCCCCCACTCTGCCCGCCTCCAGGGAACTCACCGACTTCACCCTCCGACTCTGGGAGTGAAATAGCTCCTCCTCTCACGAAGACAGGGCTGCTCTGCAACAGAACCCCTTTGAGCTGGAGCTTCGTGGGGGAAAGCCCAGCTCTACAATCCCCAGCCTTTCTCCCTCCACTTCATAAACCCAGGGCCATTTGAGACATAGGACTTGATCTGTTATGCACTTGGAAATCATTCTTCCACAGCCAAACGGCCACTCTGCCTGCTACGTGTACCTGCTTCAAGGACAGTATGGGATACTGTGGGGAGTCCCGTGGTGCTGGGCCAGCAGCATCGGCATCACCTGGCAGTTTGTTGGAAAAACGACATTGTTGGACCCCACGGTCCCACTGAATCAGAAATTCAGGGGGTGGAGCCCCGCAATCTGGGTTTTGTTTGTTTTGGTTTTTTAGACGGTACCGGGAATTGAACCCCGGCACCTCCTACATGGGAAGCAGGTGCTCAACCACTGAGCTATTAAGGCATCCACTCCCCCCAGCTATCCAGTTTTTAAACTGGGTGATTCTGATCCAGTTTAAGTTCAAGTTTAAGATCTCCTGCTTTAGAGGGTGTCATGCTGACAAAACTCTGGGGAGCAGGTATAAAAATTTACTCATTTTATTCAAGTAACTTCTCTTATGAGGGTTCTTGATCTGACAGTGGCTGGACTTTGGACCTACCCACAGAGTCTGTCAACAGGATAATCACAGTATATTTATGCCTTCCCCCAACTCCTGAGAATTTCGAGGTTTCTAGACCCAGGTTATGTCTCACCTAGTTTTTTGTTTGTTTTGTTTTGTGTAAGATTTATTTTATTTATTTGCACTTGCTATGTCTGTTCATCTTCCTTGTTTTTCTAGGAGGCACCAGGAACTAAACCCAGGACCTCCCATGTGGTAGGCGGGAGCTCAATGCTTGAGCCACCTCCACTTGCCCCCAGTTGATTTTTTAGAAGTTTGGAGGGATTTGATACAGGGGATATTACTCTCCATTGGTGCTTGTTGCATTTGAGGCTAGATTCTTCACATATAAAATTAAACCTCAAACCAGAGGGTCTTCATCCTCGACTAAACATTGGCATTGCTTATGGAGCTTTAAAAAAAATACCACGCTTGAACCCAAGATTCTGATTTAACTAGTCTGGGGTGGGGCCTAGGGATGGAGATTTTTTTTTCTTTTTTTTTTTGTCTTTATTTATTTTTTTAATGTTACATTAAAAAATATGAGGTCCCCATATACCCCCCACCCCCCTACCCCCACTCCTCCTCCCAAAACAACAACCTCCTCCATCATCATGACACATTCATTGCTCTTGGCGGATACATCTCTGAGCACTGCTGCACCTCATGGACAATGGTCCACACCATAGCCCACACTCTCCCACAGTCCACCCAGTGGGCCATGGGAGGACATAAGATGTCCGGTAACTGTCCCTGCAGCGCCACCCAGGACAACTCCAAGTCCCAAAAACACCCCCACATCTCATCTCTTCCTCCCACTCCCTACCCCCAGCAGCCACCATGGCCACTTTCTCCACACCAATGCCACGTTTTTTACAGCTCTCCGGGTGATTCCTGAGTGCAGCAAGGAGAACCACTGCTTTTGCCTACCTGCTGTAACAGCTACCTAGAATATCCAGCAGAGGGCGCTGCCTCCCAGCTCATCGGAAAGCTGTCTTTCTGGCTACTGCTGGTGCAGGATTGGTGGAGGTTAAGGGTACGCGGACGCCTGATCCTCGAGTCTCCACCCCTATTGTGTTCTGCGACTCCTAGAATGTTACTTTAAAAAGTAATAAGTTGTCTGTTTTGCTGGGTGACTTAGAGGTAAGTCAAACAACCTCTCTAAGCCTCATTCCTACATTTTGAACCGGGAAGGAGACTTGGCTTACATTCACTCTTTCAGTACCTGTTGAGCCCCTGAAATGGGCCAGATACTGATCTGGGGAGGGGAAAGAGAAACATTTATATGGGACAACACACATGATGGAGGAGACTCATGGAAAGATGATGTCTCCCATTTGTTCCTCTTTCCTGGAAGGGGGTTGGGGAAGAGGTTAGCATGAAAGCGGAGGCAAAAGAGGTGGTTAGTAAGCGTATCCACGTGCCAGGCACTGTGCTTGCGAATGAAGGCGCTTCTCTAGTTATCGTAAGACCCTAGCAAGGTCGATGTGCTGGCTCCCTTTCACACCGAGGAAGCCGAGGCACGGGGATGGGAAGGCTCAGCCACACAGCTAGTAACAGGTGGAGCCGGGATGGAGCTCGGCTTTGTTGGCTTTGCAGCCAGGCCCCCTTCCACCCTGATACCCGGAGTGTCCTCTCCCCCTGTTTTCCATCCTACTAGGTATCACTAGGGACTCTAGTTCTCAAATCAGGAGTGCAAACCATCGCCCTCCCCAGTGTTTTTTTATTTTGTTTCCGTTTTGTTTCCCTGTGCCAGGCTGTCCCCCACCTCCCTCCCTCTCCCAGTCCTGGAAGCTGGACTCCTTCCCTCTCCCGATCCCCAGCTCTGCCCCTCCTACCCAACCCAGGTCCCTCTCCCCACTAAAGAGGCAGACACCCACTGAGTGACACCAATTTGCAACCCTCTCGAGTGTGAATGAGATTTCTAATAGGACCTGCTGCTGCTCGCTGGCTTCAGGCAGGGGTAGGAATAAACCGAAACTTAAGAGGCAGGGAATGGGGAAGGAAAAGCAGTTCGGAGGAGAGGAGGGGAGCAGCGCCAGCAGCAGCCTCTGGGTGGAGGTGACAGGTGATGTGATTCAGAGAGATTAGGTGCCTTGCCAAAGGTCACACAGCTAGCAAGTGGTAGAGGCAGAGTGAGCTCAGTTCATGGTGGTATTTCCCCAAAGGAGTTTCATTCCCAACCCAGCTTATGTTTGTAAGATGCTATAGTATTCTAAAGGAAAGACTCTCCTAGCCTTCCTGCTTCAAGGTCATTTCCCTTCTCTGCTCTAGAGCCGGAGAGTGCCAAGTGTCTCCTGTGAGGTTGGAGGAGGGGGTTGGGAATACACTTGGAAGGGAGTAAGGAGGACCACTGGGCTTGCTTGAAAAATTGAGCCCCATTGAGGGTCTCATCATTGGAACCTGAAGTCCGCCCCCCTCCACTGAGGCATAGAGAAAGGGTGCGAAATGGTTTTCTGATCACCGCTGCCTGGGTGGGGGTGGCCCCCAAGCACGTTGAGGGGCAGGCTTCCCCACTCCAGGTTCTCCCAGGGTGAAGCCTTGGTGCCCAGCCATGCTGACTCTCCGGCCAGGGAGAAGCTTCGCGGCCACCAGCAGGCTCCTGCACCCCCAGGGCGGCCAGCTCCAGCCAGGGTCCTGCCCCGCACAGCCCCACCTGCTCCTGCAGCCAGCAGCCTGCACACTGCCGGGTTCTCCCCAGCAGCCGTGGGCGCCACGGCCCAGAGCTCAGGGCTCTTCGCCCTAGACGAGCAGGTCCCTCTTGCAGTGGGTGGTTGCTGGGTGAATGAGTTAGTAATTGAGGGCAAATCCCTCTCCCTGCCCCCAGGCAGTGGCGCGAACACCTCCAGGCTGCTTCTGGAAGAGTCTGCCTGGAGCACCGCTGCCGCAGTCTGATCAGAGTGGTTTCCTGGGGCAGCCTCTTGGTATTTTCTAGGAAACAGAGAAGGCAAAGAAAAGAAACCATGGCAGGAGGCGGCTGAAAGGGGCACCCGACCCAGCCCTGCACCCCCGCTGCGGTGGCCAGCACCATGCGGCAGACTGGGACTTGTTGTTGAGCGCACAGTGAGACAACAACAAAATCACTAGTCTTCCAGGTGGTACTGGCCGCGTCCAGATGCGGCCCGTTCTGCAAGGTGTTCTCTGACCACCCCCACCTTGGGCGGGCTGCTGCTCAGCCAGCGGGACCCTCCAGCAGGGCCAGCTCGTCCGCTCCCCCCATCGCCAAGACCATCTCCTCCCGCCCACCCCTCGCTTGCCTCAGAATTCTCCAGGATGGGAGAGAGGATCTCAGGGTGGGGAGAGAAATTATTCTTTTTCTTTTTTTTCCCCGGAATGTTCTACTCTTCCATAATAACCTTGCCTTTCTTTAATAATGGGGGCGAAGGGGTGTCTTATTTTCCAAGGGAGGCAGAAGGAAGTCTTTTCTCTGCCTTTTCTTCATTCATCACAAAGCACTGTACAAACATAGAGAAGGGGAAAAAGGAAAGCTTGCAAGGGGATGGTGACCCTTCCTTATCAGTCACCCCTACAAGTCTACAGTCAGAGCCCAGGGTGAAAATCCTGGTGCTTTCTGAGCCACGACTCAGAGTGCTGGGCAAGCAGGAGAAAGGAGAGGACAGGTGGGGAGGGGACAGGAGGGAGGATGGCATGCCCGCCCGGTTGTGTCCCCCCATCCCCAGGCACAGCACTGGGCTCCCCCGGTTAATTTCCCCTGCGGCGGGCGGTGGCTGATAGAGGAGAGGGGAGGCCCCTGCTGCCGGGGCCAGGCTCTAATTGCTCTGGCAGGGCACATCCGCTCCTTAATTAGCAAAAGCCACAATATCCCGGAGGCTCTGAGAGCGTGGCCCTAATTGTATTTCTGCAGCAGCTGAAGGATAATTACTCTTCCCGATTGCTGCTGCTTTTAATTCTTTTTCTTTTTAATTGCAGCTCCCTTCCTCTTTAGCCAGCCCCTCCACCCTTTGGGTTGCTGGCTCAGTCCAGTCAGGGGAGGCACCTGTCTGGAGATGGAGAAGTTGAGGAGTAGAGCAGGATGCCCAGAGAGGACTGGCAGGCCCTGGCACTGAGGCCCCCCTGCCAGTTGCAGCCCTAGAGAGGGCCTGAGAAAGTGCCACCGAGTCTTTTAGCTGGGGAGGTAAGGAAGAGATGCCACTTCCTAGGAGGCTGCTAAGAACTCCTTCCAAACACCACCTCCCCCAGGAGGATACTGAGGGATTTGTCTTTATGTCTTCTAAAATCAACTAAAATTGTGATATCCCCTCATCTCTTTGCCACCATGGGGAGAGGGCTAGTCCATAATCCTTACTGTATTGTTTCAGAGACAAAGATAAGAGGTGCTGACACTGGTGAACAAGGCTTAGGTACAGGGGCTAACTGGACGGGTGAGCGCCCCTGGTATTACTAGGAAAGACGGGCCTCTCTCAGGGAGTTCTCAGGTACCCTTCATGTGGGTACAAGCCAAAGGGGCACGACAAGAGAACTTGCAGTACTGTCCAGTCCAGCCCACGTGGGCAGCCCTGGCTGTAAAGCCATCGCTGCCCTGCTGTAAGCTGGCCCTGAGAGCAGGGGCTGTGCTTCTCACTCTTATCCAGTGCCTAGCACAGTGCCTGACTCAGGGTAGAGGAGACCGGTTGGCAAAGAGGCAGAGTTCAGGGATGGAGTATTGTCAGGGGGTGTGAGCATGGTAGATCTATTTCCATTGGCCTTTGCCTTGCAAGTCCAATGAAGATGGATTTGAACCCAACTGTGGCCTCCATTTTCTAAATTTCTTTTACCTGGGCTCTGCCTGAGTGGGAGGAAGAGGTGAGTAACAAAAGAGCCTGCTGTAATATGGGAGAAGTATACCTTGGAAAAGTGACCCCCTCCTTTGAGCCCATCAACGCCCATTTCCAGCTTTTTTCCCCTCTGAAACTTAGCACTGTCCCCTTAGCAGCGCTTGTTTCCATGGTTTCCTCCATGACAACTGTCCCAAACCCCTCCTCTCTTCATGACAGTAATGGGTGACAGGGATCTTCAGTCTGGCCACTCCATGTAATCAAGGTTAACAATTAACTGAGCCTTCCTTTCTCTTTTGTGAAGAGGGCTAGGGAATACGAAGCTTTTGATTTGGCTCTATTAGGCTTGGAAAGAGGAAAAGGAGGGCCAGGGGTTAGAACCTCCCTTCTCATAGAAAAGAAGATAAGGGGCTTGTCCTAATACTAGCCAGTAGGATTTGGTGGAAACAATTGTTAAGCTCCTGGTTTAAGCACTACTGAGCTCTAGAGAATCAAAGGTTCATATGACATAGCTCCTAATATTGAAGTTTTACAATCTAGCCCTGGGGCTCATGGTGCCACTAAGGTCCTGGCACAAGTGGGGCTAGTAAAAGAGGCGGCTCTTGATAGCCCAGTCATGTTTAGGCAGTGGTCCACTACCAATATCCCCTCCAACCTCAGCACGAAGAAAAGAATGAACAACAGGGTCTATACTGATGTTAAGGCTTCTTCAAGCTGTTGTCAGAGGGTCTCTGTGTTGGAAGGGGTAGAACTTTGTCTCCTCTCTGTTTCAGAGATGTAAGGACCAGTGACTGCATCCTTAAATAGGACTATTAGGCATAGGAAGAGAGAAACATACCTGTCCAAATACAACTCCACAAGGGATGGGAATAATCTCCAGTCCCAAAAATTGTCCATCACCCACCTACCTGGGAAATGATGGGTATGGTCGTACACTGAATTATAAGGTCATCATTTCCATCCACTCACCTTTTTTTACTTGTCACTGGAAATTCGGGCCAAAATGGTGGCTGTGAAGAATGAAAGTGGGAAAACAAACAAGTAAAATCGAGGGGCCACCAAAATGGGCAGTCTGAATCCAAAAGCTGAAATACCTATTCATGATAGGTAACAGCCCTTTTTTCTTCCAGCTTCCCATCCTCATCCCCCAAACTTTTCACCAAATCCCTAAGAGTGAGGACCAATTCTATAGAGAAAATCAATCAGAATCTCTGGACCCTCAATGTGCTGATAGCAGTAACCTGCACTGACTCACATAAATGATGACATATATTTAAATGAAAATTTTAAAAAAGGTGTAAAATAATATATTATCCAGCTGTGTTCAAGAAAGTTACAAATACCTAGCTAGAAAAGTTCATCCTTGTAGGTCAAGTGCAACCTGGATTAGCCGAAGCAAATCCCAGATCCTGGATCCCAGAACACCATATTCCATCCTTTTCCTTTGCTACTATATGGAACCAAGGCAGATTCAATACTTCTGGGTACCCTGCACATGCAGCAAGTCAGAAAAGGATAAATGGCATTCTCTGATTGGATGACAAGGAAACACGCAAACCAGTGAGAGAATGCTTCTCCTTACCTAGCCAAAAAGATCCCATTTCTCTTCTTGATGGTAAGGTAGACCCTTTGTCCATAAAGAAATGAACGAAAAGGGAATAATTTTAAAAAAACAACACTGTTGCTATGGGATATTACGAATGTGGTCGATGATGGCTTCCCAGAGAATTCATAATGGAAAACACTTTTTGGGAAGGAAAGCACAAACCAAAAACAGAGCAGCTGTTTGGAAGTTTCTTTTGTAACTTTTGAGAGAAAGTATTTCAATGTAAATGTACCCCAAACTATATCTAGCCAGTCCAGAGAGGGAATTTTGGGCCTTCAAATTAGATTGCAATTATAATGATTTTTATAAAATGGGTAATAGCAATGGGTGAAGGAATAAGTGGAGAAGAGAAAAAGGAAAGCTAGGTGGGTTCACTGAGGCAGTGGCATCACAAAAAGATACAATAGGCACTGCCAGAAACATGGAAAGTTCCTCCATTCCTGGGTTGTCAGTGATAGCTCGGTTGAAACAAAGTTGTGTTTTGTAAAGAGGAAGTTCATGGCTCTTATGGAGAAGTATTCTAGATGAAATAGTGCAAAGAACAAAGGTTTCTCCATTAACTCACTAGTGACTTGCCCTTGTTCTGAGAATGTTGCAGCTGCCTTTGGAAAATTTATGGGTAAAATGATTTCCTACCCAGATGTTACAAATAAACACACTTAAAAATATGAAGAGGTGTTTATGTGGGAGGAGAAGTGACTGCCAGAGGAAGGAGAAAACCCTTCTCCACCTTAGATATTCTTGGACAATTTCCCTGTCTTCCTCCTATCTATCCATAAAGAGCAATTTGTGTTTTTTTCCCACATTTAAAGGGGGGAAAAAGAAGGTAGGGAAGACACCAGCCCCTCCAGTATAAAGAGGGAAAGAAAAAACCCTAATGGCAATCCACACACAGCAGAGTGGGATAGATTACTTCTGAGGGGGTTGCTATAATGGAAGGGTAGCTGTTTTGCCATGCACCTTGAGCTAAAAGGGGGGGGGAAATCACCTTCCAGGATTTTTTCTTAATGCAACCCCTGGAAATTATGTGGGGAGAGTGGTTCTGATTCCCACCCAGCCGTGGGAAGGCAGGGGCCTCAAAGTAGACATTTTAAAAGAATCAAGGTGCTCACGGATAATCAGTGGCCAAAGCCCCGCTACTCGCTGTAACCTAGGCAACAGGAGGCAGGGAACTGCAGCTGGTTGCCTGGTAACCACACTCTAGTGCCCCCATCCTGTCCCCTCGCCTCCTCCCACACCTCCATTAGCCCTTTTATGGTAGCGTGTCCCCTCAGCGGCTTTTTTTTTTTCCTCCCTTTCTGGCAAAACAGTTATCTCTGCTCCTCATACAAAGGGCACTTTGCGCTCCGTTGGCTATAAATGCGGGCCTAACGTTCACTTCGGACAGATTTCATCCACACCCAAATGTTGGCGTCCAAATAAAAGTGCTTCTTATCTAGGTCTCCCTCCACCCCACGCATTATACAGCCCCTCCCCCACCTTAAGGCGTACTGAGGTCTGGGAGGGGGCGGGGCAGAGAACAAGAAGAGGACTTGGATGTGGTGATTTATTACAGAATACCAGCGACTGGGGCTCGCAGCAGATCCCCTGGCCCCTGGCCCCCGATGCTTCCTCTCGCTGGCACCCTGCCTGCACTTCGTGCCAAGGAGTAGCGAAGGGGAGGTAGAAAGCTTTCCTAGAATCCGGCACCTGAACCCCTGGAGAAATGAAGAAGATGATCCCCTCCTTCCCGGCGAACCCTTCCTCACCTCCTCTGCTTAGGGTCTGCGAAGTGGAGAGTGCGAGCCGCGTGGGGCGGGGAGTTCGGAGCCGGGAGAAGCTAGCCCGAGCGCCTACGGCCCGGGGCGCTGTCCAGCCTCTGGTGCTGAAGCTGGAGGCGCGAATTCGTCATGGAGGGGCTCCGGGGCTCTTCAGCAAGCCTGATTCTGACCCAAGGGTCGAGACCCAAAGGGCAGGCATTCTGTTCTTCAGGTGGAAAGACAAGGCCAGGGCTATCTGCGCTTTTTCAGCAGAAGGAGCTCCTCCACCGCCGCCCCCACCCCGCGCGCCATTCCCCGCGCCCCTCCATTCCCAGCGGGGGTTAGTGGGATTGTGGGCCGTGGTCACAGAGCGGGGAGGAAGAGCCCTCTGCACTGGGGTGTTTGACCTGCTGCCACCCGGCCTTTCACACGTGGTTTTTGCATCAGCGCTGGGCTCTCTGCGTGTCTTCAGGCAGAGACCCAGGACTTCTGCGCTCAGACCTCGGGACGCGCCTCCCTCTCTGATGGAAGATTGCCGCCGGCCGGGGCAGGGAGGGCGGGGAGAGGCCTGAAACACCCAGCCGGGCCGCTTTTCTGCAGCAACAGGTCTTGCTGCCTGTGGAATCGGAGGGGCGAGCGGGGATGACGCGGCGGCCGTGGTGGGTTTGGGGCCGCTGACACGCCGGGAGTGCGCGCACTCCCGAGGGGGCGCAGGACAGAGCGAGACCGAAAGAAATCTAGGTTTAGGTGTCGCCCAGCGGGTGGGTGCGCCCACAAATCGAGCCCGTCGAACACCCCGTAGGAGCGCGCGCTGCCGGGCTCCAGAATCGTCTCCCGCTTCCCAGGAGCCCTCCCCGCCTTGGCTGCCTCGTGTCGCCTCGGCGGCGGGCTCGGCGCCTTTGGCAGATGCCACGCCGGAGCGCCCCATCCCCGGGCTCCTCCCCGGAGCGGCCCCAGGCTCGGCCTCAGGAACCTCAGGCCGAGTCGACTGCTCCTCAGCTCCCGAGCCCTTGATCTAGAGAAGGGGATTGGATAGGTGACCCTGGACGGGATATTACCTGGCACGCGTCGCCATGGCCGGGAGGAAGACCGCTGCTCTCCACTTCTTTCTGGAAATGAAAAGCTCCCTCGGAATCCCTCCCTCGGGCTCCGCGCTTCTCCCCCAAGAGCTGCAGGGCAAGGGGAAGGAGCGAGGGAGGGGATAGGGGTCTGAGGAAGGTACCTTAGGAAGCCCCTCTGAGTACTTGCCTCTCTCGGAAGGTCTGTCCTGTCCCGAGGCGTGGCTGCGCCGCCAGGCGGGAAGCAGGGCCGGAGTCCGAGCGCCGTCCGGCCTGTGCGGACTCTCGCTGCGGCTGCGGGCAGCAGGGGAGAACGGCCGCTTTAAAGCCCAGACCGACCCACGGCCGCCCGGCCCGGGCGCGGACGCGCGTGACGTCATCCTGAAGGAGAGGGGCGGGGGGTCCCCGCGCTTCACATCAAAAGTCTCCTGTGGCCATGGCAACAGCGCGCGGCGCTCCGCTTTCTTTCCCTCGCCTTCCCCTTGGGTGGGCTCCGGGAGTGGGCACGGGGTCCGGCGTCAGTTTTGAAACCAGCCTTGGCAGGCGAGACCCTGGTGCCAGCCCCGGGCCCGCCGGGCCGGTCCCTGCTCCGCAGCGGGGGCCGCGGTAGGCTGAAGGCTCCGGGAGCGCGATCCCGTCTCCAAAGGGACATTTCCTAACTCCCTCCCCTGCGCCCCGTCTTGGCGGGTGAGGCCTGGTTCTCCCGGGACCAAGCACGTGGCCGCCTGTCTACACAAGGGCGGGCTCCAGACTTACCCATCGCTTCAGAAAATAGCAAAACCCGGGAGAAGCCGGATGGAGGCGCTTAGTGTTTGCGCGACTCAAGTATTTGAAATGTTAAATAGTACTTGCCAGGCAAGATGGGAAGGTTTCACATAGAAATCTGGGTCTTGCATTTCCCGGGGCTGGTATTTTGCTTGGGGCAGAGTAGCACTGACCCCTGTGGAAAGGGCTGGGGTCTCCAGTCCAACCCAAGCCCTCTTCTCCTTTTTGCGGGTATCACTAAGGCCACTTAAACTTCATATCACTAAGGCCACTTAAACTTCACGCAGGTGGCTGTGCTGCCACGTCTGGACAGCGCGGAGAGCAGGATCTTACGGCCTGCTCGCAAGTCTGTGGGGTTTTGGGTTTTTGTTGTTCTGATTTCATTTTCACATTTCAAAACATGCAAACATGCAGGTATTTGGGGACATTTTAAAAAATCTTATTTTTCACTTATCTCTCAGCTATTTGGTTGAACACAAAGCAATCTTTACATTTTTAAATTTAAGGAATACATGCTCCTTAATAAAATACGGAAACATAGGACGAAGAAAACCATTTTAAATCACTCCCAGACCCAAGCCCTAAGCATAAAAATGTTTTACATTTTCTGACCAGCTGTTTAAAATAGCTGTAAAAATAATTCATGTGGACAAAACCAACCAACCAACACATAAATTAAAAAAACAAAAGCTACCACCAGCACCAACTCATATAGTGGTATCTCACACACTGTTTTACACTCAATCACACTTAGTGGGGTCAGCCATGAATGTGCTTGTTATACATATGCAACAACCCCTGGGGAGGAAATTCTTTTTTACCCCAAAGAATTCACCCTAAGGAGAAACAGGCTTTTACTGGGCAAATGCACTTGCTCTAAAATCCAGAAGTGTGGAAATTTCGGTTGAAAGCAAAGGTTATTTCATACTAGATCAACTTCGAAATTTACTCAGTGTGGATTATTTTTAGATTATTCAGGAAAATTAGGGCAGGGAAAAGACTTCACATATTTCAGCGGGACCCTATTAGGTTTCCTGGAGTTCCTGGAGTCCCCTAGTACCTTTTCATTTGGCCTGATTTTGCCCCTTTATCCAGCACATTTTTCTTGGAGCCATTCCTTTTGTGAGTCTTAGAACTCTAGGGTATAGATGAAATGAAAGTAACAGTGTTAATGCCCCATTCATTATCTTTATAAAACATGCGATAGTTCACCAAGCACTTCACATGGCATATCTCTCTTGATTCCAGAAGCTACCCATTTTATAAATGAAGAAACTTAAATTACCTTAAGTTACTAAGGCTCTTTCTTCTGGAAAGACTCAATTGTCCCCCTTATATCAGTCATCAAAATTATTCTTTAGGTCATTAAAAATGATTAAACAGACAATGCACAAAAGTGGATAAACAATTGATACACAAACATTTGGACATTTTTTCAACTTTCTTTAAAATAGAAATATAAATTATGACAATATGGACTATGATTTTCCACATATTGAGTTAACAAAAAATAAAAAATTGAAATCTTCTTCTCAGTGCTGGAGACAATGTGGAAAAAATGGGCGCTCCTACCTTGTGGCGATTGTAAATTGGTTCAATTCATTGGAAAGCAACTTTGCAATGTGTATCGAGTCATGAACATGCTTACATGTTTTGAGCCAGGAATTCCTCTTCCTGAGCTCTATTCTAATAAAGTAATCTCACAGGATAAGCTAGATGCAGAAGGCATCCACTGTAGCCTTACTTAACTTTTTTTTTTTAATGAAAGCAACATAGATAACCAGCAATATAGAACTAGTACATCACCTATTGGGTGGGTGGAATGTTTTACCACTTCTAAAATCTATGTTTATGCTGAACAGATAAGCAAAGAAAATGCTCGTGATATAGTGTTAAGTGAGGAAATGAACAAAACATAGATTTTGCCTAAACAATTATGATAGAATAATGGCTTTTAGAAACATGTATATAGAAAAAACAGAACAAAGCTACATCAAAGAGTGATAAAGATTCTGCTAAAGTGAAGAGATTGCAGGTGGCTTTTAACTTCTTTTTCATTTTTTCATGTTTTCCAAATTTTCTGTAATGTGATTATATAGCTTCTACAATTAAAATGTAATATAATTAAAATATATATATGGGAGTAGTTGGTATTTATTAGACATCTGTTACTTATCTAGCACTGTTCCAGATGGGCAGTCACTGGTACAGTGTGGAGACTGGGTCTCAGACCCTGTGTAGGGTGATTCAGATCTTGCCTGGGGCATTCAGAGACCATGACATGGTTTGATGTTATCAGCAAAGAGCTGATAGGGGACATTTAATTGTTAGTAGATACAAACACAGCACCACCCCTACTGGCCTTGTCCTCTTCTACAGTAAGCTTTCTTCTCTTCCTGGTATCTTTTATTTTTCCTAACCACGCTTCCCTCCAAATGTAGAGGTGCTAGAAATTTAAAAAGGGACTCCTGGTCAAAATGGAGCAAGAAAAACTTTATCCAGAGATCCAGGGAAATAGCAAGGAAGACTGCTGTTTACTCAGAATGTGGATGGAAAATATTTAAAGTTTCCCCTTGAGAAGCCTGAGCTCTGGTGGGGGGTCTGCATGTATACGGTGTCATTGTGCAAGAATCTCCAGCTGAGTTATTACACTACAATCTGAGGTAAGGGTGACAAAACTACTGCATCCTAATAGAGGCAAATGCAAAACCTTGAGTAAAGATAAGCTCACATGGAAAACATTATCTATGTGAAAAGAAAAGGCAATGATTAGCCATGAAGGAGAATCATCAGATACAACAAAGCGATTCCCAAAGAACTTGAGACAGTGGACCAATAAGTAAAATCTAAAAAATAAATATACCACAAATTTCCTAAGGTCTTAAAAAGCAGGAAGAGAAACCATAACGAAAGAACAGAGAAGTAAGTTTTCAAAAGGACAGGTAAATTAGAGAGAAACAAAATCTGAAGATATGAACCTAAATGAATGGATTAAATAGCAGATTATATGCAGCTGAAGAGAGAATTACTGAACTCAATGATAATGCTAGGAAATTATCTTGAGTTTAGCAGAGAGTAACTGATAGAAAATATGAAAGAGATATTGAGAGGCGAGGATGAGTGAATAAGAAGGTCAGAGGTGTTTCTATTAATAGAGAGATGGGTTAAAAGCAATATGCGGGAAACGGACTTTGGCCCAGTGGTTAGGGCATCCGTCTACCACATGGGAGGTCCGCGGTTCAAACCCCGGGCCTCCTTGACCCGTGTGGAGCTGGCCCATGCGCAGTGCTGATGTGTGCAAGGAGTGCCCTGCCACACAGGGGTGTCCCCCACGCGCAAGGAGTGCACCCATAAGGAGAGCCGCCCAGCGCGAAGGAGGGAGCAGCCTGCCCAGGAATGGCGCCGCCCACACTTCCCGTGCCGCTGACAACAGGAGCGGACAAAGAAACAAGACGCAGCAAACAGACACAGAAAACAGACAACCGGGGGAGGGGAGAGGAATTAAATAAATAAAAAATAAATCTTTAAAAAAAAAAAAGCAATATGCATAAATTAGGAAAGAAAAGGGACTTAAAAAATACAAAGCTAATCATTAACTTATTTTTTAAAAGAACCGCAAAACTCAAAGAAAGTAGGAAGAAAGATATAATGTTAGTAGCAAAGATGAACAAAGTAAAAAGCAACAAAGGAATCAACCAGGTTAAATGCTGATTCTTTGAAAAGACTACTAAAATAGATAAACCTCTGGAAAGATGGAAAAAGAGGAAGAAGAAAGAGGGAGAAAGGAAGGAGGGAGAGAAATTAGAGAATATTGATTTAAGACAAAACCTTTTAGTTTTTGCAGTGGAAGGAAATTACCACTCCTCAATAAAGGGTATCTACTCACAACTAACATCACATTTAATATTGAAGTATGAGAAATATTCTCTCTAAAGTTAGGAGCATGATGCTTATATTCAACATGGTACTTGATTAGAAAGGGAGATACCAGATTATCTTCATTTGCAGATGATGGAATTATCTATGTGAACATGTAAGAGAATCTACAAACAATATAAATCTAATAAGATCATTTGATAGAATATCATTATTCAAAAACCCATTGCACAGTTGAAAAAAAAAATCAGTGGAACTGAAAGTTAGTTCTTTGAAGTGATAATCAAAATTAACAAGCTTCTAGCTAGACCAGCCAAGAAAAAAAAGATTTAAATTACTAAAATCAAGAATGAAAATCCCAAGCTTTTCAGAAATTTTGGCATCAATTGATATGCTGATTCTAAAACTCAAGGGATCCAGAATAGTCAAACCAGTCTTGAAAAAGAACAAAATAGATCAACAACTGGAATTGGGAGTCCAAAAATAAACCACAAGAGTGCCCAAGACCCTTTATTTATTTGATGGGGAAAGAATAGTGTCTTCAACAAATGGTGCTGGGACAACTACATAGCCACATCAGAGTACGCTAGATGAATCAAAGACCTAAATGTAAGAGCCAGTGGATAGGGAATCCGTCTACCACATGGGAGGTCCTCGGTTCAAACCCCAGGCCCCCTTCACCTGTGTGGAGCTGTGTGGAGCTGGCCCGTGGGCAGTGCTGATGCATGCAAGGAGTGCCGTGCCATGCAGGGGTGCCCCTCCCACATAGGGGAGGCCCATGTGCAAGGAGTGCACCCCATAAGGAGAGCCGCCCAGCCCAAAAGAAAGTGCAGCCTGGCCAGGAATGGCACCGCACACATGGAGAGCTGACACAGCAACATGATGCAACAAAAAGAAACACAGATTCCCATGCTGCTGACAAAAACAGAAGCAGAGAAAAAGAAGAACACACAGCAAATGGACACAGAGAACAGACAACTGGGGTGGGGGGTGGGTGGAAGGGGAGAGAAATAAATAAAATAAATCTTTAAAAAAAGTGTAAGAGCAAAAACCATAGAACTCTTAGAAGAAAATATAGGTAGAACTTTAGGGACCTTGAGTTAGGCAGTGCCTTCTTAGAGATGACACTAAAAGAACATGACACTTAAAGCACAAGCAACCAAAGGAAAAAAATTTGATAAATTGGATTTCATCAGAATTAAAACTTTTGTGTTTCAAAGGACAGATTCAAGAAAATGAGGGAAGCAGATGCGACTTAAGTGATAGCGCTTCTGCCTACCTTATGGGAAGACCTGAATTTGATCCCTGGGGCCTCCTGGTGAAAAAGAAGAGAAAGTGTGCCTGCGTAGCAAGCCAGTGCCCACGCAAGTGCCCATGTGGTGAGCCAGTGCCTGCATGAGTGCCTGCGCAAGTGCCCGCATGGTGAGATACTGCCCCGTGCAAGTGAGCCATGCAGCAAGATGATGATGCCTCAAAAGAGAGATAAGGGGAGGGTCAAGGTGAAGTGCAGCAGAAACCAGCAATTGAGGTGGTACAATTGACAAAGAACCTCTCTCCCCATCAGAGGTCTCCAGGATCAATTCCTGGTGAATCCTAGAGGAGTGAAAATGAGAAAAGAAAACAACACAGACAGCAAAAACAGCAGGGTGGGAGTAGGGGGGGAGGGGATAAATAAACAAATCTTTAAAAAAAGAAAATGAAAGTGAAAAGACAGTCCACAGAATGGGGGAAATTATTGGCAAATCATATTATCTGATAAGGCTCTAGTATTGAGCATATATAAATAGCTTTTACAACTCAATAATAAAAAGACAAATAACCTAGTTTTTAAAATAGGCAAAGGATTTGAATGGAGTTCTCCAAAGAAAGTATGCAAATGGCCAGTAAGTATTTCGAAAGATGCTCAATGTCATTAGTCACTAGGGAAATGCAAATCAAAACCACAATGTGATATACACATAAGGAATGCTATAATTTAAAATGGAGGGACAATGTAAGTGTTTACAAGGATGTAGAGAAATTGGAACCTTTATCATTTGCTGATGGGAATGTAAAATATATAGCTGCTTTGGAAAACATTTGGTGGTTCCTTCCAAAAGTTAGAGTTAGCATATGGCCAAAAAATACCACTGCTTGGTATATACCCAAGAGAATTGAAAACATACGTTTATGCAAAAACTTCTACACAAATGTTCATAGCACCATCATTCATGTAGTCAAAAAATGGGAACAATTCAAATGTCCATCAACTGAAGAATGAATAAATATCAAAATGTGGTATATCCATACAATGGAATATTATTCAGCCATCAACAGGAATGAAGTACTCATACATATAACAGCATGGATGAAACTTAAAAACACTATGCTAGTGGAAGTGGATGTGGCTCAAGCAGTTAGCACCCATCTCCCACATGGGAGAACCTGAGTTCAGTTCCTGGTGCCTCTTAAAGAAAAAACAGACAACGAGCAAAAAAACAAAACAAAACAAGAACCCCACAAAAGACAACAGAGCAGACAATGATCGCAAATAACAAGTAAACAGACAAGGGAGCCAGGGCGGAGGATGGGGGGAGTGGGACCAAAAACATTATGCTGAAAGACACATTAAGTGGAAGAAGCCAGACATAAAAGGTCACATACTGTGTAATTCCATTTATATGAAATGCCCAGGATAGGTGAATCTAGAGAGACAAAGAGTAGCTAAGTGGTTGCCAGGGACTGGGGGTATGGAGGAATAGGGAGTGACAGCTCCCTATTCCTGGGCCCTGGGTTATTATTTTTTGTTGTTGTTTTTTGTTTTGTTTGTGGGGAGGGGGCAATGAAAATGAACTCGAATGAGGTGGTGGCAATGGTTATGCCAAAAACTATGGAATTGTATACTTTCCTTTCTCTTTTTTTTTTCTTGTATACTTTTAAAGAGTGAATTTATAGTTTGTGAATTATATCTTTTTTTAAAAGATTTATTTATTTAATTAATTTATTTCTCTCCCCTTCCCGCCCCCCTCCGTCGTTGTCTGCTCTCTGTGCCCATTTGCTGTGTGTTCTTCTGTGTCCACTTGTATTCTTGTCAGTGGCCCTAGCAATCTGTGTCTTTTTTTTGTCGTGTCATCTTGCCGCATATGCTCTCCCTGTGTGCGGCACCACTCCTGGGCAGGCTGCACTTTTTTCGCGTGGGCAGCTCTCCTTATGGGGCGCACTCCTTGTGTGTGGGACATCCCTGCATGGCACAGCACTCTGTGTGTGCATCAGTATTGTACGTGGGCCAGCTCACCACATGGGTCAGGAGGCCCTGGGTTTGAACCCTGGACCTCCATGTGGTAGGTGGATGCTCTATCAGTTGAGCCAAATCCGCTTCCCTATAGCGTAATTAAAAAATCAAGTGTTCATATATATTAGCAACATCTAATTTAAAAAGATAACTTAATAAATGAACTTATTCATGATAGCAAGAAAAACTCTAAGGTATCTAGGAATAAATCTAATGATGTGCTGCTTATTGAGGAGATTGTAAAATTTTATTGAAGGGCATAAAAGAAGACTTAAATAAAGGAGAGACATGGCATATTTGTGGATTATGGCAATGCCATTGTGATATTAATACCCCCCAAATTAATTTATAAATTTACTGAAATTCTGCTCAAAAGTCAGGGAATTTTGGGGGTGTGTATTTGAACTTGACAAACTGATCTTAAACTTAATATGAAGACAAAGAGCCAAAAATAGCTAAGAGAGTTATGAGAAGTAAAGAGAAGGGTCCCTACTAAATGTCAAGGTTTTGTCCTATAGGCTAGTAATTAACACTGTGTGGAATAGCCAGAGAGGGGTGCAGATATGGACTGTGGAGCCCAGAGGAGCCCACATGTAAATATGGAAACCTGCTAGACGGGTGATGGCAGTTGGAACATTTTATGGAACATGAATAAAATTGGTTTCCAACCTCTACCATATTCAAAAATAACTTCACATTTAGGATTTAAGGCCAAACTGTGAAAAAAAACTTTGTGGCAAAAAAAACAGGAAAATATGTAGGAGAATGACTTCAGGACAGTGAATTATTTCTTAAACAAGACACAAGAAGCACACCCAAAAGCATAAATTCAATACCATTAAACTTAAAAACTTAGTAGGATATATGATGTTAATAATAGGGTGGTTTGTGGGGGAAATACACCAAATGTAAGCTATGGACTATTCGTTCATATTAGTCAGCACTAATATTTTGATGTAGTTCTTTTATCATTAGAAACAAATGTTCCCCAACAATGCAAGGTGGTGGTGGGGGGAGGTATATGGGAGTCTTGTACGTTATGCACATACAAGATGTTGTTGTTGATGATGATGTTATGATTGTTGTTTTTTTAAAATAATTTTAAAAATAATATTTTTTTTTATACCCACCCATCCTCCACCCCCACCCCCTCCCTGCTGTTTTTGCTGTCTGTGTCCATTTGCTGTGTGATCGTCTGTATCTATTTCTCTTTTTGTCTTCTTGTCTTTCTCCTCTAGGATTCACCAGGATTCAATCCTGGGGATCTCTGATGTGGAGAGAGGTTCCCTGTCAATTGCACCACCTCAGTTCCTGGTTTCTGCTACACTTCACCTTGATTCTCCCTTGTCTCTCTTTTGTTGTGTTATCATCTTGCTACATAACTCACTTGCGTGGGTACTAGTTCTCCACGCAGGCACTAGGCTTGCTGTGCTGGCACTCAGCTTACCACATGGGCACTTGCTCGCTGTGTGGGCACTGGCTCACCATGCAGGCACTCATATGGGCACTTGGCTCGCCATGCAGGCACTCACGTAGGCACTCGGCTCACCACATGGGCACTCGCACAGGCACTCGGCTCATCACGTGGGCACTCAGCTCACCGCGTGGGCACTCGGCTCACCGCGTGGGCACTCAGTTCACCGCGTGGGCACTCGGCTCATCACGTGGGCACTCAGTTCACCGCGTGGGCACTCGGCTCACCGCGTGGGCACTTGGCTCACTGCGCAGGCACTCAGCTCACCATGCGGGCACTGACTCGCCACACTGGCACACTTTCTCCTTTTTCACCAGGAGGCTGCAGGGAGCGAACCTGGGTCCTCCCATGTGGTAGGTGGAGGCCTCTTCACTTGAGCCACATCCACTTCCCTGCATGATTGTTTTATAAATTCACAACTTCTCTAATAAAAAACAAAGCAAAACAAAAACTTAGCAGGGGAAAGCCAGACACAAAAGGACAAATAATGTCCGGTTTCCTTTATATGAAATAATTAGAATATGCAAATTCATAATTTAGAAATTAGAATTCAGGGAAGTAAATGCTCAATTGGTAGAGAATTTCTTTTTTGGATGACATTATGTTTATTACACAAGACACCTTTCAGGAACAATAATGGAAATCAAAAGAAAAGCATGTGTTGGTAGCAGCATGATTCATAATAACCAAAAAGTGGAAACAACCCAAATGTCCATTGACTGAGTACTAAATAAAATGTAGTGAATCCATACAGTGGACTATTACTCAACAGTGAAGAACTGATACATGCTACAACATGGATGAACCATGAAGACATTATGCTAGGTGAAAGAAGCCAGTCACAAAATATCACACATTGCATGACTCCATTCATATGAAATGTCCAGAACAGGCAAATCTATAGAAACAGGAAGTAGGTTACTGGTTGCCAGGGAGCTGGGGTTCGGGAGAATGGGGAGTAACTGCTAATGGGTCTGGGTGTTTTGTTTTTTTTTCTTTAGTGGAGGGGATGATGAAAATGTTCTAGAATTAGACGGTGGGGGAGCAGATATAGCTCAGTTGGTTGAGCACCTGCTTCACGTGTACAAGGTCCGGGGTTCGATCCCCAGTACCTCCCCAAAAACAAACAAACAAAACGAACAAGCCAAAAAACAACTCTCATTGTGGAGGTATGTGGCTCAGTGATTGAGTGCCTGCTTCCCGTTTATGAGGTCCCTGGTCCTTAAAAAAAAAACGAAAAAAAAAATTAGATGGTGATGACTACACAATTCTGTGTGATACAGAGTTTCTGTTTGGAGGGATCAAAAATTTGTGGTAATGGTAGCCTGACATTGTGCATGTATTTAACATCACTGAATTGAATAAAGTGGCTAAAATTATTAATTTTAATTGGAATATATGTTCCCAAAATAGAACTGAGCATAAGAGTGACCTCTAATATAAACTATGGGCTATAGTTAATAATATAATTATTAAAATAATCTTTCATCGATTGTTAAAAGGTGCCACGCTAATGCAAAATGTTAATAAGGAAAACTGTATGTGTGTGTATGTGTGGGGGGGTGTTATATGGGAACTCTATATTTTTGCATGATTTTTCCATAAACTGCTCTAATAAAATATAATTAAAAATAAAGAATGAATGTCACAGACATTAAATAATTTACTGGGGGGCAAAAGACATAAATTGAAACACAAATGTCAAGTCAAAAATTGAGAAAGGTTATTTGCAAAGCATCTCATTAACAAGGAATTAGTGTCTAAAATACCTAAAGAACTTGTTTGAATCAACAAGAAGACAAAAAATACAGACAATTTGAATAAAGGATATGGCCAGGCAATTCAGAGAAAAGGGTGCCCAAGCCCAAATGGCCAATAAACTTTTGATAAAATGCCCAACTTAACTCTTCATGAGGGCAATGCATGTTAAAGCAATTATAGCAATCACCCATCAGATTGGAAAAATCATCAAGACTAATAATTCCACGTGTTTGCAAAGGTATAGGGAAACAGGAATTCTTTGACGTTTCTGTTGGAAGTATAAACTGCTGCAACCACTTTGGAGAAAAATTTGACACCATTCAACAAAACTGAAGTTACACATACCCTTCAACCCAGCAATTCTTCTTCTTGGTATACATACTCTAGAAGTTCTCCTACCTGGACACCACAAAGCATAAGCAAGAATGCTCACTGCAGAACTGTTTAAAAATAGCAAAATGGGAGCGAGTTGGCTCAAGCCATTGAGCACCTGCCTCCCACACGGGAGGTCCCAGATTCCGCTCCCGATGCCTCCTGAAAAAACAAAACAAACAACAAGCAAACAAACCATAAAACCAACTCAGGGAAGCCGATGTGGCTCCGTGGTTGAGCGCCAGCTTTCCATGTACGAAGTTCAATCTCTGGCCCCAGTATCTCAAAAAAAAGCAAAATATGGAAGCAGTTTAAATGTTCATCAGTGGGATAATGGATAAATAATTTCTGGTTTATGCAATGTACTACTATAGAGCAATGAGAAAAGAGATCAATAACTTGTAACTCTACAAGTATCAACTTGGACATCTGGAAAATATGTTCAGCTGGAAAAACAAGTTGCAAAAAGGTTCATAAACTATAACATAAGTATGAAAAGTAAAGCACACATAATATTAATATAGATTATTATGGGCACATGCAGACATAGTAAATGTTTAACAACATGGACAGAAGGATATGCATCAGCTTAAGGACAGCAATCACCTCAGGGCAGGGAGGGAGGAAATGGAGTGGTTGTACCTGTACCAGAAAGAGGTTATTTCTTGTTGAAAAGCATCCGAAGCATGGGAAACAGACTCGTCCCAGTGGTTAGGGCGTCCGTCTACCACATGGAGGTCTGCGGTTCAAACCCCCGGCCTCCTTGACCCGGGTGGAGCTGGCCCATGCGCAGTGCTGATGCGCGCAAGGAGTGCTGGGCCACGCAGGGGTGTCCCCTGCGTAGGGGAGCCCCACATGCAAGGAGTGCGCCCTGTAAGGAGAGCCGCCCAGCGCGAAAGAAAGTGTAGCCTGCCCAGGAATGGCGCCGCCCACACTTTCCCTGCTGCTGACGACAACAGAAGCGGACAAAGAAACAAGACACAGCAAATAGACACCGAGAACAGACAACCGAGGGAGGGGGGGAATTAAATAAATAAATAAATCTTGGGGAAAAAAAAAAAGCATCCGAAGCAAATACACTAACAGCTGTTAAAACTGGGAGGTGAATACTTGACTATCTTTTATATTCTTGGTATTTTACATGCCTTTGAAATATTTAATAATTTATTTTTTAAAGTAGAACCAGTCCCTGCCCTGAAGAAGATTATTGGATGGTAGAAATTAATGTTTGACCTTAGGTAGCTCCTTTAACTTCTGTCTCCCAGGCTGTCTTTTTTCACATGGGGAAGGTGATCACTTTTGTTTTTCCTCCCTGATGGGGTTTCGGTGAGAACCAAATACACTCAAATACAAGAGAGCACTTCAAAACTATAAATCCTGCTTAATGCATGCTACTACTGTTATGCCGTAGAATGAAATGGCAAAAAGAAAACGAGCTAAGAGCAGCTCACTCTGAGATTTACAACTCCAACTCCCACTAGTTTTGAATGAGGTTATAAAGAAAAGGGACTCAGTTTCACCTCCCCTGGAACACTCGGGTACAGAGAAGGGCTGCTTGACCATGGAGGAGAGGGAGAAAGTTCTGGGCCAAGCAGTGAGTATAAATCCCTCTAGCAAGTCTACCTTACCATCCATCAGAGTAGCCTTTTCATGGAAAATGTCAGAGTTAGCAACCCAAGGCAGCTTGGAGAAGTCATCAGTTAGTTTGTCAATGAGGCAAATCATTTGAGAGATGTTATAAAGATGAGTTCTTGACGTTCCTGGGACAGGAAGTCTTACAAGACTTGGCTCCCAGCCGCTCAGCTTCTCCTGCCTTTGGGAAGGTAATTGATGAGTTAATTAACATGCACAGGAGATGTAGTGATGTTATGGGAAGATGGACTGCTTCTCATTTTCACTGTTATTCCTAAACTAATCTCAGTCATTCAGCTTTATTGGGAGAAACCAGTTTCCCGGGGACAACACAATAAAATTATTGTTTTCCTGTCACGGGGGCACATCTTATGGGCTCCACAGACCTTGGTGTCCCCAGCAGGCTTTGCTAGGTTTTCATTCTACAATAGCATTTTCTCTTGGCAAAGAAAATGTCTTGCTCCCCAAGGCTCTGGGGCTCAGTGAGCTTTGTGAGTTTTTGATTGCCAGAGATCCGGAGGTGAGCTGGAGGTTTGCAATTTATATGAAATACAGACAGACCCCAGGGGGACCTTTCCCTCTGCTTCCTCTTCTTATTTGCATTACAATCTCAGAGTTGGCCTACGAGGCAAGGTGGGAACACTTTCTGGGACTGTTGTGACAGTACCTCCAGCCAACAAGTGAGTATTAGGTGGAAATCTATTTTTAGCTCATCTTGATTAACATCATGGCGACCTGTTTTTCCTCAGAGTAGCAGTCCCTTCACATTGTCTCTGATATCACTTTTGGGGTGGCATCATAATTTGGACTGGCAACATAATTTGCAGGGCTCAATGCAAAATGAAAATGTGGACCCCAGGTTCAGAGGTTTCAAGAATTTCAAGACGGTGACAGCAAGCAGCAAAGCAAGCACGGGGCCCTTGTAAGCACAGGGTCCTGAGCAGTCACACAGGCTGCATGCCTATGAGGCCAGCCTAAGGATAGAGCCCAGAGAGGGTGGCTTGAAAGGTGGGGACTCCTCCTGCGCCTGGCAAGGAGTGAGCATTTATGGAGCATCACCTGTGCACTGCACACTGTCATAGTAGGTGTTCCACAAAATATCTACTGAATAAGTCTCACTTAGTTCTTGCAACCACCCTCTCAAGTGCATAACTATTTCCCCCATTTTACTGATCTAGGATGGGAAGCTTTGGAGAAGTTAGAAAATGGGATCAAACCAGAATTTCCTGAGTTCTAAGGTCATACCCATGCCAAAGTAACAAGCTGAAGACTGTGTCTCCAAAACCCCAGGGCAACTCCTGCCCAAGGAAGGTCGCTTGAGAGCAGGGCCACATCCCAAGATTCAGGGGGGAGTTGTGGGGAGTATGGAGAGATCAAAGCAGGTCAGTGTTGGGAGAAAACGGCAACCCATCTGGAAGCCACAAGGACCCATCTTCTTACTTACCTTTCCCTCTTTATCACACATCCTTGACTCATAAAGACCATCCAGCCTCCCACCGTTATGGTCTCTGTTGGACCTGCCTCAAGGCAATCAGTCTGCCCGACTTCATTTCTGCCTCAACAGTGTACGTTCTCAGACCCCGCTCTCCAAAGGGAAGCCGTTTGGCCTTACCTCTTCCAAAGAACTGGCTTCCCAGTTCACATCCCAAACCCCATTCCCTTTTCCCATGGGAACACTTGAGTTATATCTTCCTGCCATATACTTCCGCCATACTCTGAGATTGTCCTTAACATGGGCCGTAAGCTATTCAATCTTCCTGTTTACTCATCTGTGTCCGCAGCAGCACTGAAGCCAGCGCAATGGCAGGGACTCTATCAACATTCCCAGCTCCTAATTATGCCTGGCACACGGCATCACAGTCATCACCTTGGCTCCAGAGCCCTGGCTTGTTGGCATACAGCAAGCAGCTCATACCAGGACTGCAGTGTGCTCATACGCTACCCGGATTTATGAGAACTACTTCTTCTGAGGAGACGGGGCATGGGATCTTCCAGCCCAGGATGATCCTGTGGTTGGTTTTATGGCGCTTTCCATGAAACAGTCAACAATGAAGAGCTCAAAGGATCTATCTTCTCAATAGGACGAAACTCCCAGTAGGCTGGCCATCTCCAGGAGTCGGGATATTGATCCTGTGGACAGAGGTCCCCAAGGCACCATTACCTTCTACTTTTCTGTCTTCCTTTCCTGTTTCTTGTGGTTCATCAGTTTCCCTTCCATTAAAAACTCTGATTCTTTTTAAATAATTTTAGACTTATAGAGAAGTTGCAAAAACAGTGCAGGGAATTCAGGGACACCCATCACCCGGGATCCCCTGAAGTCAACTGCTCACACAGGTCAGTTGTCAAAACCAGAGAATTAACATCTTCACAGTACTATAAATACAGATCTTATACAAATTTCATCAGTTTTCCCTCTAATGTTTTTTTCCCTCCTTAGTTTTTTTTTTAATTAATTAATTTATTCCCTCCCTCCCCGTTGTCTGCTCTCTGTGTCCATTCACTGTGTGTTCTTCTGTGTCCGCTCGCATTCTTGTCAGCGGCATCAGGAATCTGTGTCTCTTTGTTGCGTCATCTTGCTGCGTCAGCTCTCTGCATGTGTGGTGCCACCCCTGGGCAGGCTGCGCTTTTTTCACATGGGGAAGCTCTCCTTGCAGGGAGCATTCTTTGCGCGTGGGGCTCCCCTATATGGGGAACATCCCTGCATGGCAGGGCGCTCCTTGCGCACGTCAGCACTGCACGTGGGCCAGCTCACCACATGGGTCAGAAGGCCCTGGGTTTCAATCCTGGACCTCCCATATGGTAGGTGGACGCTCTATCAGTTGAGCCAGATCTGCTTCCCCCTCCTTAGTTCTTTTTGTCCCAAGATTCCACATTAAATCTGGTTGCCATAGCTCCTTAGTTTCCTTCAATCTGTTGCGATTCTTATTCATTCCTTGTCTCACAAGACTGACACTTTTGAAGAGAGTCAGTCCGTTTTTTGGTAGAATGTCTCTCAATTTGGCCTCATGGAGTGTTTTCGCACGATCAGGCCGAGGCCACGCGCTAATGGGAACAATACTGGAGAAGTGATATCGTGTCCCCGTCAGCACGTGGTCTGAGGGGCCGGTGATGCTGATGTTTCATTTGTGATGATGTTAGCCTTCGTTGTGTAACTAAGTGGCATCTTCCAGATTTCTTTGCCATAAAGTTACTATTTTCCCTTTTGTAATTGATACAGATCTTAGGAGCCAAGCATTGATGCTAATCCCTTGATTTTAACCTCTCTCTTGCCTGTAACAAGGATGATGGCAGACACTTTATCTCTTAAACCAATTTTTAAAAATTACAGGTAGGATACATGAATATATTCTCCTATTCGAACAGTTTATAGCCAATAACTTTAAAGTTCTCCTTCACCCTTACCCCTTAGGACCACCTCCAACCTGGGGGTGATAGCTGTTAGATGGTGTTTGTACAGTCCTATTTCTATGAATATGGAAGAAAAATCCATGTCCTACTTCTGTTCTCCACTACCACTTGCTCTCTCTGGAGGTTACAAATGTTTTCAATTTCTTGGTTATCCCTCTATGGATATTTATGCATATATATGCTTTACATAGAGAGATTTATATTCTTCCCCCTCTTTTTTTAAATATAGATGGTAGTATACCTTACATAATGCTCCTCTCCTTATTTTATATTTTTACTTAAAAAACACCCTAGAGAACATTCCAGATTAGTACATGAAATTTCCTCTCATTATGGGTAATGGTGGCAAAGCATTTCATTGTAGAGATTCCACTGTAAGGGCTAATTAATTAGTTCCCTGAATACGGGTATTTAGGTAGAGTTCGATCTTAACTTTTCTATCCATTTTTGCTTAATGTATTTCGAAGCCATGTTCTTAAATGCATATGCGTTCACTTAATTTTACACACAAGTAATACGTGATTGCATTTCCATTGTTAAAATTCAAACAATACAGAAAGAAGGGAAAAAACACTACTGGGTTATATACATTCAAACAAGGAGATGCCATTTTCCCAACAACCAGCACAGCAGAGTTTTACGAGATGAATCATGTTCTGTGATGGCAAGCGAACGGAAGAAATACTCTCATATATTGGTGTGAGTATAACTAGTAAAGTTTTTAGAACATTGCTTGGCACATGGCAAAGGAGCAGTAAATGTTACCTCTGGTTACGAGTGAAATTATTGGGGGTGACATTTAAAAATGTGATAGTTATTGCTAAATTGTCCCCCTGGAAAGCTTGAACTGCTCTTTATCAGCCTCATTCCGCTCTGAGTCCCCATCCAACCTCAGTGTGAAGAAAATGCCTTCTCCATCGTTCTTCCCTTCCCCCGCCCCCATGCCCTCCTCTGGGGCTGTGCCAAGGTGCTGGGTTGTTTGAGACCCCAGCGTGCCCGGCAAGCCCACCTGCGCGGCTCTCCAGCCCCCGCGGGCCTCCCCGGAGCCAGGCCCGCCGGCCGTCCTCACCGGGCTCCACCTAGGAGGCGCTGTGCCACATGTAGGGGAAGGAGGCCTGGGATGAGGCTGGGGTCCCGGGGTCCCAGGCTCCCGGCTTCAGCTCGGGGCACGGCCAGCGCAGACAGGCCTCTGAAGGCTTTCCGTCACTGTTGGGGGCCTCCTGGGGAGTTCGTCCAGGCTTGGGGGCGGTGGAGACCCACAGTCGAGACCTCCCCTGCCTTCCTGACTGCAGGGAATCCCCTTCCCCTACTCCTCTCCCCTTTCCAGGGCTCCTCACGTATCCTCGTGTTCTGTTCTGTGGCTTAACATTTCACAAAAGAGGGGAAGGGTCTTTGTGCTCTTGGTCCTGTTCTGAGGTGAGGGAGCACCAGCCACTCCGTGCGGGCAGGAAGGAGAACACAAGGTGAACGGACAAAGGGATATTTCAATAGAGTAGCCTGCTATAGTATCTATTATTATTATTCGACCCGAAAGACCAACTCTATTTTATGCTCTCCCAGCTCCCTTTCAGGATGCGCCACACACCCCCTCCTTTTGAAAAGACAGTGGCACGGTTGTCGCTTCTCGTACCTCTCCGCTTCTATAGCTGCTAACTAGGCTCTCTTGCCCGTCGCTCTCCCAAGTTTGTCTTTCCTGTTGGATCATCAGGGTTGCCTGGCAACTGCCAGCAGGTCGGCCTCTCGCCTGGCTTCCTTAAGGAAAATGGCAAACCTCTTGTTCCTGCTACAGTCCAAGCGAGGCCTAATGAGTGTAAACCCAGGCACGAGCCTCAGAGGAGGGCCGAGGGGGAGGCGGTGTGCGGGATGGTGGAAAGGGCGTGAGGAGCGCGGGGGCCCTGCAAGGGGCACTCAGGGGCTGGTGTGATGAGAGCCGTGATTTCTTAAGGGTCTGTGTCTGCAAAGTGCCCAGAGTCATACTCTTCACTTCCCCTCTTGCTGCCTCCGCGATGGAACGGGGCAGGGCACGGCGTGTCCAGGAAGAAATGTTTTGAGCTCGTGTCTGAGCAATGGTTGAGGAATAAGGGACCTTCTAACTGGAGAAAACCTCTCTGAAGGATGGGGGGCATGATTGTCTTCAAATATTTGGAGGCTGAAAGCGCAGGAATGGGATTCAATGGATGGGTTCTAGCTGGCGTGAGAGGGAAGCAAATTTGGGCTCATTTGGAGGGAGCGTTTTTGCAAAATGCAAACAGGTCTTCAAAGGCAGGGGAGGCGGTGAACTCGCTGCAGCAGAGGCGTGCACTCTGGGGCAAGGGCTGTGCAAAGCCGAGGCCGATGCTTTTGGTGTGTCCTCTCAGCAGGAGAGGGTCTGTGACACATCACCTTGCACAGGTGTGCACTCCCGAGTGGGCACACCTAGTGCAGTGTGTGACACTGGGCCTGCCCCACCAGGGGCACCTGTCCCTCTGGTCTCTGCTGGCAAGCACCGGGCATGCTTTATGCACCAAGGAATTCCAGGCCAAGGTCTCCTGAACCCACCGACAGGGCTGGAGCCACGGCTGGAGCAGCCAGGGCTGCTGCCGGGGGCACCGGCCACAGAATGGGGGTTGGAGAGGTCTCACAGAATGGACGGTGGAAAGGGCCAGCCCCACTCCTGTTGAGGCAGGGCAGTGTTGGCAGGGGCAGGCTGGGGCATGTACGCAGGAGCTCTGTGGCCAGTACGGGGACTGGAAAATCACGCAGCGTGTGGGAAGAAGAGGAAGGAGAAAATTTCCAGGGGACCTGGAAATTCATTTCAGATGTTAGACATGTAGGGCTAAGGTCAGGAGAGGCAAGGCAGGGGTAGCAGAGCAGAGAGCATTGCCACAAGTGTGCCGCCACATCCCGGGAGCTTTTCGCCCTTGAGTCACGGTGACACGCGGTGAGGCAGGTGGTATTCTCCCCCTTTACAGGTGAGGAGAGTGAGGCTCGGAGGGCCCAAGCACCTTGTCCAGAGCTGTTTAGTGGGGACGTGGCCGTGTCGCCATTCAAATGCAGAGCCGCCTTCCTCCAGCTCCCACATCTCCTCCCCTCCACTCCAAGCAGGTAGAGATCCAGCCTCTTACGCTGCAAGTATGTCCACACCACGCGGCCCCTTGGGCGGGTGTGGGGCTGTCAAACCTGGGAATTTAGCATCCTCCTGGGGTGGGTTTCTTTCCTCCCTTAAAGAAGGAACTAATTTATTTTCCTTTTCAATTGAGGGGCACCGAGGGCCCTGATCTGAAATGCCCACTTCATTTCACAAGGGCACTCGCCCCAACGACCACTGCCCAGACTGAGACGTAGGACATTTTCAAGCCCAGTGGTGCTTTCCTTAGCACAGATCAGGACCCGAATGGAACAGCTAAAAATACACATTAAGGGCTCGTGCGCCACTGGAGCGGCCTGACTCTGTCTAACAAGATTTGCCTCGGTAGGTAATGGGTTTTCGCCCCCAATGCTGTGCCAGAGCCCAGGGGAGGAGGGGGTGAGGTGATTGCTCTGCAGATAAGACCCTGGAGGCCAGTGTTTGGGGGAGATTAATGGTCCCTGGGCTGTTGCTGCGACACCCACTGACAAGGAGAGGGAGCAGCCTTGTTGAACCTCTCCCTGCGTTCCAGCCCCACCGCCCGGCCCCTATCTCAGGAAGGTCAGAACCAGCCCACCTCTCTCCTCCCAGGAGCCTGGGGACGGCCCCCCACCCTGCCACGGCCCACTCGAGCTTCACCTCTGAGCAGGTACCCGGAGCCCTGGGCCCTTGGGGTCTGGGGGTGCCCCACTCTTCCGGGCAGGTGTTCCGGGACCCCTGCAGCCCACTGGCTCTGAGGGGGTGGGCAAGGAGGACTGGGTGGCCCTGTCTGGAGGACGAAAGTGCCAGATGGCTGAGCAGGTGTTCCAGCCCCACTTAACAACCTTATCAGATGCGCCCGCGGCCCAGCCCCCAGCGGGTGGTAATGGCTTGTGCAGGCAGAGCGGCTTCTCCCTTCCCTCCTCCCACCAGGCCGGTCCCAGGACTGCCCGGTGGTTCTTAGCTGCTGGCACTCTGGCCCCCACGGCACCAGGTCCCTGGCAGAGGCTGCTGGCCAGGCCCCTAGGGCAGGGGTTCTTTACCTTTGTTGTTCCACGGACCTCTTTGTCAGTCAGGTGAAAACCATGGACCCCCTACTAAGTCCCCCCATCCTGTGTATTATTTAATAAATAGATCACACCCGCACCAACACGTCCCCACTAGAATAATGGTTAGTTGAACTTCAATTCGAGTTCTTGGACCCCTGGTTAAGAGCCCCTGCCTGAGATGGTCCTTGGCTGTCTCCCAAGCTTGCCCTTGACAGTGGGGGAGAGCAGGAGGCTAGGGCACCCCCCTGCCTGGCTGGCCCTGTGCGGAGATTCCTGTTAGGGTAGCAGAATGAGGTCCCGCTGGAAAGCTTCTGTGTCCCTGGACAGCCACGCTCTGGCTGCTCTGCCCGCATTTGCTGGGCCCTGTTCTCCAGACTTTTAGTTTTTTGCTTGTTTTTTTTTTTTTTTTAAGATTTGTTTATTTTTCCCCCTTACCCACCCCTGCCCTGCTGTTTTTTTTGCTGTGTCCATTCGCTGTGTGATCTACTGTATCTGTTTCTCTTTTTGTCTTCTCTTTTCTTTTCATTTTTCCTCCTCTAGGATTCACAGGGGTTTGATCCTGGGGACCTCTGATATGCAGAGAGGTTCCCTGTCACCTGTGCCACCTCTGTTCCTGGTCTCTGCTGTGCTTCACCTTGACTCTCCCCTTCATCTCTCTTTTTGTTGGATCGTCATCTTGCTGCATGACTCGCTTGTGCAGGCACTGGCTCACGGCACAGGCCCTTGGCTTGCCATGCGGGCACCCGGCTTGCTGCACAGGCAATTGTGTGGGCACTTGGCTTGCTGCACGGGCACTTGGCTCATCATGCAGACACTTGGCTCACCGCGCAGGCACTCACGAGGGCACTCAGCTAGCCGCACAGGCAGCTTTCTCTTCTTCTTCACCAGGAGGCCCCAGGGACCGAACCCAGGTCCTCCCATATAGTAGGTGGAGGCCCTATCACTTGAGCCACGTCCGCTTGCCAAGACCTTTAGTTTTGATCACTGCGGGGAAGCTCAACTGGATGGAGGGAAGGCGGACGTCCATGGAGGGTAACTTCAACTCCAACGACTATGGCTACTGGTTACACAACACAAATATCAACTTTCACTTCCAAATGCCTCCCTCCCAGCCACCTGGGGACAGAGCCCAGCTTCTTTATGAATACAGCTAAAATTATATCCTTTCCTTCAATCCTTGAGGAGCAGGAAGCGTGGGTGTCCCCAGGCCTAGATGGCACACTGAACACCTGCCACCCTCAAAGTCCCACGTTAAAGACAGAGTCACACAGAAATAGACTCATAACAATAGGGAAAACAGGAAGAGGGACCAACAGTGGGTGTAACTGATTAACAAATTTCCCAAAGCCAGAACGAGGATGGGCGCCTACTGAGCGGAAGCTGCTGGATATACTTGAAGCTGCAGAGGACACAGCTGCCACTATCCCCGGGAGAGGCAGACAAGGAGCAGGGCCAGCGGCTCAGCAGCTAGCCCAGGCAGAGGTGAGACAGCACCCTAAGGCTCCCGATGCGTTTGGATGGTGCGCTTGAGCAGGGGTTCTCACACCCTGAAAGCTCTGAAATATCCCAGTGTCCCAGCTACACCCCAGATCAATTCAACAGCCCAGGGTGAGGACCACTGCCCTCGAGTGCATTGTGCCTTTGCGGTGACTCAGCCTGTTCCCTGCCTCCGGCAGGTCAACAGGAGGGGCTCTCTGGAAGGACAGCTTGGCCTCCCTGCTCACTCGGCGCCCTGTTTCCACCCTCCCCGCCTGTCCTCCCACTGCCCCCAGAACAATCGTCCTATGGACCAGCTCTCTTCCTGTCACAGCCCTGCCCATCACTCCCTGCAGAACAAGTTCTAGCCATTGAGACACTCCAGAAAATTGCTGCTTTTCTTTCTATCTGAGTTTCTCTCCAAACCCTGTACTGATGCTGAACCCCACATGGGGGCTTGTCTTGTCCCCTCTCACCCCACAGTACCTGGCCGGGTGACCTGTGCCCAGGAGGGGCTGGGCAGGCAGAAGGCAGCGACTCCGTGTCTGCGCTGGGCCCACGATTTGCCCTGGCTGAGACGCTCTGGCCATGACGGCGCTTTTCTGAGGGAAAACGGGGATTATGAGAAACTTGAAAGCTCAGCGCTTTTTCCCAAACTCCCATTTTTGGGCTGTTATTCAAGTTTTATTGTAAATATTTTAATTATAAATATCTGTACCCAACATAGTGACTGTAAAAAGAGAACATGCACCTTAGAAATATTAAAGAAATAGTCATATGGTTTACGGGAATCCTGAATTTCAGGCATGATTGTTCCATAAACCCACAACTTTTCTAATCAAGAAAAAAATGTTAAAAAAAAAAGTTGTGATAGGTAAAAAAGCAGCAAGTGAGTCTCTCCCTCTGACTCATGGCACTGATAACCACTGCTCAGCGTGCAGCTGTGTCACAGACCAGCACATAAACTTGCTGACTTTTTATTACCGTGTCAACATCCCCCTTTAAATGGGTCCTCGCTTAATAACAGCGTGAATATTCTTTCCAGAAAACACATCTAGATGCATCTCACACCTTTTAGTCACTGCCAGATACCTATTCCACCCTCACTTATTTAGCCACTTTGCCAGTGGTTAGCTTGTTTCCAGCTTTTACCTGTAATATTTTTAATTTAGTCCATGAAAATCATGGGAAAAAAATGTAAATTCTAAAAATAATTTATGAAAAACATGTGAAGAACAGAAATATCTTAGTCCTCTGTGCAAGTACAATCATGTTGTCTTTTTTTTTCATTTTGTTTTGTTTTTCTAAAATTATTATCTCTGTTTTTGTTTGTTTTGTGATTTTTTAAAAGATCATAAACATATAAAATTTTATGACTTAGGTTTTTTGATGTTGGAGTTTGATCCTGAAGCCTTAAGCTGGAGTCCTGGGAAGAGAAGAACCCTAAGCCTGGAAAGAAGCAAGCCCTGGAAAGAGAGGAACCCGGGAAGCCTGAACCCTCGCAGCCATCGGCAGCCATCTTGCTCTATACAAGTGAAAATAGACTTTGGTGAGGGAAGTAACTTATGCTTTATGGCCTGGTATCTGTAAGCTCCTACCCCAAATAAATATCCTTTATAAAAAAAAGAAGTTATGACTTAGTTGTCATTACCATTGACATGGGCAGTTTACTAAGCTATTACCTGCTGTAGGACATCTTGGTGATAATGAATTCAAGCTTTTTATTTTGAAATAATTTTTCCTTTTTTTTCCTTTTTTTTGGTCTTTATTTTTTTAATGTTACATTAAAAAAATATGAGGTCCCCATATACCCCCCACCCCCCTCCCCCCACTCCTCCCCCCATAACAACCACCTCTTCCATCATCATGAGACATTCACTGCGTTTGGTGAATGCATCTCTGAGCACGGCTGCACCTCATGGTTTGAAATAATTTTGAACTCACAGGATAGCTGCAGAAGAACAAAACCCAGACAGAGAACACCCACATACCCCCATGTGGTGGTCTGAAGCTTTATGTATCCCAGAAAAACATGTTCTTAGAGTTAATCCGTAACAGCGGGTGGAAACCCATTGTAAATGTTAACTTTTGATGAGGTTACCTCAGTTAAATTGTGGGATGGGGCTTAATCCTGTTACTGGAGTCCTTTATAAGAGAATGAAATTCAGACAGAGAGAAAGCCACTGGGAGCACGACGCTGAAACCCAACGCGCAAGAGGAGGAAGAGACCAGGAGACGCCACCGCGTGCCCTGCCCCGTGGCAGAGGAACCGAGGCTGGGGAGCCGCCAGCCCCAGAACGCCGCAGCTTCCTGGGAGAAAGCATCACCTCGGTGGTGCCTTGATTTGGACATCACCAAAACCATGAGGGAATAAATTCTCATTGTTTAAGCCAAACCCTTGCAAAGTATTTGCCTGAGCAGACTAGAAAACAAAAACACCCTCCTCTCCAGATACCCAGATCCAACGACTTTTTTTTCCCTTTCATTTTTAAAGGAGCTCTAGATTACAAAAATGTTACATTGAAAACTTAGGGGATTCCCATATACCCCACTCCCTCCCCTTCCCACACTTTCCCCCATTAACAACATCTTTCCTTAGTGTGGTGCATTTGTTACAATTGATGAACATAAGTTGAAGCATTGCTACTAAGCACAGTCTATAGTTTACATTATCGTTTACACTTTGCACTGCACAATTTTATAGGTTTTGAAAAGATGCATAATGGCTTATATCTGTCATTGCAATATCATGCAGAATGACTTCAATGTCTCGAAAATGGCCCATATTACACCTCTTCTTCCCTTTCCCTCCCCTCAGAACCTCTGGTGACCACTGCCTTTATATTAATGTTACAAGTTCTCCCATTACTAGAATAATGTCTAGTTTAGTCCATAGTTGCATTCCCCTCTTACGTTTGTTCCTCTGTCTTGAAGATTTTGGGATTGTGATGCCCACTTCTGCTTCTGATCAAGAAGGGGCTTAGGGGGAAGTGGACTTGGTCCAGTGGTTAGGGCGTTCGCCTACCATGTGGGAGGTCCACATTTCAAACCCCGGGCCTCCTTGACCTGTGTGGAGCTGGCCCATGGGCAGTGCTGATGTGTGCAAGGAGTGCCCTGCCACACAGGGGTGTCCCCGCATAAGGGAGCCCCACGCGCAAGGAGTGTGTCCCATAAGGAGAGCCGCCCAGTGCGAAAGAAAGTGCAGCCTGCCCAGGAATGGTGCCGCACACAAGGAGAGCTGACACAACAAGATGATGCAACAAAAAAGAAACAGATTCCCGTGCCGCTGACAACAACAAAAGCTGACAAAGAAGAACACGCAGCAAATAGACACAGAGAACAGACAACTGGGGTGTGGGGGGGAAGGGGAGAGAAATAAAATAAGTAAATAAATCTTTAAAAAAAAAAAAAGAAGGGGCTTAGGGGAAGCAGATTTGGCTCAATGGATAGAGCATCCTCCTACCACATGGGAGGTCCAAGGTTCAAACCTAGGGCCTCCTGACTCATGTGATGAGCTGGCCCTTGTGCAGTGCTGAAGCACGCAAAGAGTGCCGTGCCACACAGGGGTGTCTTCCGCATAGGGGAGCCCCATGCGCAAGGTGTGTGTCCTATAAGGAGAGCCACCCCATATGAAAAAATTGCAGCCTGCCCAGGAGTGGCGCTGCACACACAGAGAGCTGAAGCAACAAAAAGAGACACAGATACTGGGTGCTGCTGACAACAATACAAGCGGACACAAAAGAACACACAGCGAATGGACACAGAGAGCAGACAGCTGGGAGGGGGGGCGGGAAACGGTTAAGGGGAAAGAAATAAATTAAAAAAAAAAAAAAGAAGGGACTTAGATCCCATGGGGCAGTTGGGTAGTACTGTCTTCCTTGCATTTGTTAGTTCTGGGTGAGTCTGATGAACTGGAGAGTAGGTGTTCTGATGAGCTGCAGAGAAGGTGTTGTTTTTATCACATTTGTTGTATCATTTTCTACCTATCTATCCAGCTATCTATCTTCTACTCTTTGAAATAGGTTGTATACATTATGCTCCTTGAACATTAATGCTTCCATGTACATTTCCTAAGAACAAGGATTTTCACTTAGGTGACCACCTCAGGTACGGTTATCTTCAGGAAAGTTAACACTGATATTAAGCTTAAAGTCTATATTCCAATTTTTTTTCATGTGTCCCAATAATGTCTTTTAGAGCCTTTTTTCCTCCCTTGTTAGATCCCGTTCAGGATCATGTCTTGCATGTAACTGTCATTGTCTCTTTAGTCACTCTTTTTTGCTGTTGTTGTTAACTGTGGAAACCGATATACAGCACAGACCCATCTCACCCACTCCCAAGTCTACACTCCAATGGGATTTTTTTTTTAAGATTTATTTATTTATTTCTCTTCCCTTCCCCCTCCCACCCCGGCTGTCTGTTCTCTGTGTCTATTTGCTGCGTCTTTTTTGTTCGAATCTGTTGTCAGCAGCAAGGGGATCTGTGTTTTCTTTTTGTTGCGTCATCTTGCTGCGTCAGTAGTCCGTGTGGGTGGCACCATTCCTGGGCAGGCTGCACTTTCTTTCGCTCTGGGCGGCTCTCCTTACGGGGTGCACTCCTTGCGCGTGGGGCTCCCCTACGCGGGGACACCCCTGTGCGACAGGGCACTCCTTGCTCGCATCAGCACTGCACATGGGCCAGCTCCACACAGGTCAAGGAGGCCCGGGGTTTGAACCGTGGACCTCCCATGTGGCAGACGGACGCCCTAACCACTGGGCCAAGTCCGCCGCCTTCAATGGGATTAATCACATTTGCAACGTTGTCCTACCCTCACCACCATCCATTACCAGAGCTTGGTTGTACTGAAACTGTTGCGGGGGGGGGGGAGGTCCCATTCCCTAAATTGTGATTCCTGGTCAGAGTAATGAGCCTTCCCCTAAGCTGCTTATCATCACATCCATCACTTCCAGCATCCACCTTCAAAATGGCCTCCCAAAGTGAGATGCATTTTCTAGAAGGTGTCACTTGTCTTGGACTTTCCCACCTACTGCTCCCTTCTGCCTCCCCCACCCCCAGCCATGCACCCTGCCTAGTTAGGGATCACTTCCTCTTCCTGTCACCTGCTGTGCTTCCCTAACCAGCACTTCCCACACTCTAATTTGTGGAGACATTTTATGATGTGAGTTCCTCACCACTGTAGTGGGTGAAAGGGAGAGGCTAGAGGAAAGCAGAAGGGGGGAATACTCCACAGATTTCCCCCTTCTCTGTCCCCCTGTGGGGTCTCGGGTGGCCTGTGGTTCCATCCTAGTGTAGCCACCCCCTGTTAGCTCAAGATCCACGGTTCTTGGGCTCCAAGACTCCAGGAGTGGGGTGGCTGTTGGGGGGAGGTTCATGGCCCCCACTCCTTCAGCTGTCCCAGCTCCCCTTTACAGGGTCCAGGGAGGCCTGTTTGTTCAGTTGTCTCAGCAGAGGCGTGATTGCCGGCGCTGGAGGGGAGGAGCAGCTGTTCCATCTCCCCGGCCCGCCCTGGCCTGCCTCACCTGATAGCCTCTCCAGCTTTTATCAAATCTCTGTGTCTCACAATTACTTCTAATTTCATTGCTTTCATTGGGAAGAAGAGTATTTTCTCCTGCAGCTAAGCTTTATTATTTTTATAATGTTGCCTGGGCTTTGCCTGCCCTGCCCGCCAGCTTCTTCCTTTTATTCCCAGCCAGTAAAGTGGGCAATTGTTTTCCAGGGCAGGGCTCAGTCAGGGGCTGGAGCTCTGCCTGCACCCCTCTTAGCCAGGCTCTCTTGTCCGGATCCTGAAAGTGGTGGGTAGAACAGGGCACCCCAGGGACCCCCAGTTTAAGGCCATGCTCCTCAGGGCTCTGCTCTTTGACCCTGCTGGGACCGGTTAAAACTGCCACTCCCTCTGAAAAGAAGGAGGTGCTGTGGTGTTTTCTACCTCTCTTCTCATTCCTCTCCAAAGGCCTTTTTCCATTCTCAGAGCTCAGGCAGATCTAGAAGGAAGAAAGCACAGGCTTCAGGTGTGGTTTAACACTTTCATTCATTCACTCACTCATTCCCTCATTCAACAGATACTTACTTGGTCTTTAATATGTACTAGCACTAGGCAATCGAAACCTGCTTATTTAACATAGACTTTATTCTCAGCCCAGTGCTGAGGTTGTGGGATTAGCCATTCACATAATTTAAAGACTTGATAGTGACTTTCAAAAAGCTTCAGATCTACTTGTTCAGGGAAACAATCGTTGATTGAATGCCTCAATCGGGTTGAGCACTGTCTCAGTTTTCCAGGCTGCTATGACAAATACCATGCAATGGGTGGCTTAAACGAAAGGAATTTGTTGGCGTGTGGTTCCAGAGGCCAGCCGTCCAAGTCAAGGTGTTGACAGGAAGGCTTGCTCCTTCCGGGGTCAGTAGCAAACTGGCTGCCCGGCAGTCCCTGGGTTCCTTGGCTTTCTCATCACATGGCGATGTTCTCTCCTCTCTCTTCTGGGTTCCATTGACTTCTTGCTTCCAGCTCCTCTTCCTGGCTCTTTCTCTGGCTTCTGGTTTTTATCTCTAATTAAGGCCATCAGTAATCTGGGTTAATCCCAACCTCCTTCAGCTGGGCCACACCTTAGCTAAAATTATGCCTTCAAGAGATACCGTTTACAATGGGTTTATGTATTTAGGAATGCAGATTAAGAACTTGTTTGAACTGGGGTTTATAATTCAATCTACCACAAGCACTGTTTGAGGCAACACTTCAATCTCTATTTAAGAGATGAGAAAAGAGCCACAAACTTTTAACCCTCTCTCATCACTGCCTACCTCACCCTCCACACTTCCATGTGCCAAACTGCGTTTTTTTCCCTGTAGACCCCGTTGTTTCACATCTCAGAACCCTTGCCTGTGCAGTTCCCACCGCCTGGCTCACCATTTCCACCTTCTTTCAGCATCTTCTGCAGCATCTACTCTCAGAGTGCTGGGCTAAATGCCCCTCCAGCCCCCTTGCGCAGAGCTCAACCGAGTGCTCATTTCCCATTGGCTCTAGCCATTGCACTAGACTGCAGGCTCCTCTGAGCAGGTACAAAGCTTATTCACCTTGGTCCTGCCATACCCGGTACCATGCCGGGCACAGAGTCAGTGTTTCAAAAATATTGGCTGCACAGAATAAATAGGTGAAGTCATTTGTCCAAGGTCACACTGTTAGCACAGGGCAAAAATGAGATTTGAATCAGGGTCTCCACCAACATATGGCTCTTTGTGCAAATTAGGAAAAGGTACCCTTCTCTGCCAAGCAGATGATCTGTAAAAAGGCAAGTCTTGAGTAGACCCGTTAGGAAAAGGCCCTCCTTCCTTGAGTGAATGCAGCCTGTGGCAGGGTCCCAGAGCTCGGCTGAGCCAGCCCCACATGTGCTCTCTGGGTCAAGGACCTCAGGCCCAGCAAGGGGGCAGCCTGTTTAAATCCAACTCAGTCTGAGTCTGAAACCATATATGTCTCTGCTATGCAAAGAAGAGCAATGCATCCCAAAGATTTTCAAGCCAAGAGAAAGCTACGGCTGTAATGTGATTTGGGGCAAGAAATGGGTAAAATAGGCCCTGAACAGCTGTTGCCAGGTTCCTCTTGGTGCAAATCTGGAAGTTATTCTTTCTGCCAAAAATTGAACAGGACAAAACTTCTCCTTTGCCCGAGCACTAATTACTAGGCACGAGAAGCAGTGGGCAGAGAGCATCTGAGAAAGACTTAAGAGTGTGGGGTCATCAAAGATAAAGAAAAGCCCTTCAGGGAACGGTATGTGTTTAGCCAACAGCATGGAGGGCAGGTACCTCTTCAAACAGTAGAAAAAAACTTAGATTTGTAATCCGAAGGATGAGCAACCACAGAGACCGAGCCTGTCCTGCAAACAGTAATAAAGGACAATACAAAGAGGTGAGTCTTGCAAAGTGAGAATAGAGCGAGGAATCTAAAGAGAGTCAAAAACTGAGCCTCAGTTTCCGCATCTTTAAAATGAGAATACTATTTCCTGTCTCTCGGGGTCATCGAGGGGATTAAATAAGACAATGTAAGTAAAACAATTGGCCTAGGGTGTGGCATAAAATAAATGTTTACTGTAAGTATTTTCATTAATGGATTGCTGCTGTTGACGGTGGTGGTGGCTGTAAGAAATGTCTACCACTGAATACAGAGATGAAAAGAGCTCTGCCAGCCTCTTAGAGGGACAAAGAACAAGAACCTCTCTCTCATCCTGCCTTTCTTCCCAGATACGAGCGGAGTTGCTAAAAGCTTTGGGAGTAAAACTGCAGGAGGACTGCAGTGAGTGGAGGTAAAGTTCTCAAATCCTTCAGACACACCTCCCATCGCCCCATCATCCTGCTGACTTAGGGACCCAGTGTACACAGGGGCTCCAGAGAGGGAAGAGGGAGGCAAGAGTGTGGGAGTAGAGTGGGAGGCGGGTGTCAGGATTTAGTGCTATTTTCAGAGTGAGAGGACAATGGAAGGGAGAGGGAATCAGAAGTTCAAACGTGGTAGAGGGGGCTGAAGAGCCGTGGAAATCAAATATGTCAACTTGCATGCTTGAAGAACACACCACTGATGCACTGTATAAAGGACTGCTGTTCAATAGTCAACAAATATTTATTGCATGTCTACGTGCCTGGCACTGTGCTGGGACTTGGGAATCAGTGGTTGCAAAAGAGAAATGGTCCCTGTACTCATGCAGCCAACTTCAAATTTAGACCAATCCATCTATTCTATTACTTTCTGAGCGTAAGTATTCACAGTTGCTTGGTCCAAATAGCTTGTAACATCTGAGATCTCTCCTTCTCTCACACTCCGTATCTGATCTGTTGGCAAGCCCTGTTGACTCCATCATCAGTAGATATTCCACATCTGACCACTTCTCATCACCTCCATCTCGATGGCCATCACCACTCACCTGGGCTATTGCAGTGGGCTCTCCTCTGCTCTCCCTGCCTTCAGCCTGGTCCCTCAATCATCTCCTCTCCCTCCAGCAGTGAGAGTGAGGCCTCTAAAGCATAAACCCACTGACACTGCTCCTCTGCTCAAAGCTCTCCCGAGGCTCCCCATGTCACACCGAGGTGGTTAAAGTCTCTGCAGTGACCCACAGGTGCTCCAGGTCTTGTGCCTGGCTGCCTTGCTCAGCTCACCACACTGTGATAGCAAGGACAGCCAGGAGAATGAAAGGAAATCCATGTTTTGGAAAAGGCAGAGAGGGAAGACAACCTTGGGCCTCCCTTATCACAAGCAGATTTTTCAGGCCTCCCCTGGACCCTGCACAGCACTGACAAATACCGAAAACAGTAATGAAACATCAGAGCATTTTAAGGACATCATTGTAAATAAAATAAAAATTAAGGGATGTGGCTCAAGCAATTGGGCTCCCATTACCATATGGAGGGTCCTGGGTTCGGTTCCTGGGGCCTCCTGGTGAAAGTGAGCTAGCCCACATGGTATGGAGACCTGGCACAACAAGATGATGCAACAAAAAAGAGACACAGAGGAGAGACAGTGAGAGACACAACAAGCCAGGGGAGCTGAAGTGGCTCAAGCGGTTGAGTGTCTCTCTCCCTCATTGGAAGGCCCCAGGATTGGTTCCCGGTGCCTCCTAAAGAGAAGATGAGAAGAGAAGACAAACAGACACAGAAGAACATGCAGCAAATGGACAGATAGTGAGTTCAAGTGGCAGGGCAGAAGATAAATATTTTTAAAAAATTAAAATTAAAGACAAGCTTCATCAAGGAGAAAATGTTTGTGGTCCTAACAAAGGATTAATACTCAAAATATATAATGGGCTTCTATTAAAAAAAAAAAAAATATATATATATATATACACACATCCCAGTAGAAATACGGGCAGAGGGTATGCAAAGGTTATTCACAGTGGAAATGTAAATGACTGATGAACATCTGAAAAAAGTGTCAGTCTCACTAGCAATCAGGAAAATACAAATTAAGTCCATGAAATATGTTTCGCTAATGCAATTGCCAAAAATAAGAAAGATTGATGGCATAAAGATGGGTAAGAATGTGGAGAAATGAGCGTGTTAATTGGTACAATCTTTCGGGAGAGTGATTAGAATTCTCTATTAACATTTTTTAAATGCCCAACATTTGACTCGGTAAAATTTTTGCCATTAAATATATATCATGTATTTGTACTTGTGCCCAAAGCTGTATATAGAATAATATTCACTGAGGCAGCCTTTGAAGGTGAAAAACTGGAAAAAGCTGAAATGTCCTGCCTTAGGGCTGCCATCATGCATTGCCACACACTTGGTGGTTTAAAACAATGCACATTTTTTCTCTTACAGTGCTGGAGACCAGAAGTCAGAAATCGAGGTGCTGGCAGCCGCAGGCGCCCTCTGAAGGAGGTGGGAGGGAATGCATCCTGGCCTCTCTCAGCCTCTGGTGGCTTCCAGCATTCCTTGGCTTGCAGCTGTGTCATTGTGTCTCTGACTCATCTTTCCCTGGGTCTTCACGCCCCTTTCCCCCGGATCTGTGTGTCAAATCTCCCTCTGCCTTTCTCTGCCCCCTCCCATTATTAACATTTTGCATTAGTGATACCATTGTTACAGCTACTAGAATAACACATATTATTCTAATTCTATTATTAACTGTACTAGTTAGCCAAAGGTGTGCTGACGCAAAGTACCAGAAATCGGTTGGTTTTTATAAAGGGTATTTATTTTGCATAGAAGTTTACAGCCACAAGGCCTGAAAGAGTACAACTCAAGGGACCATAAGAGGTACTTTCTCACCCAAAGTGTGTGGCCACGTGTTGACTCAAGATGACAGGCGAAATCTGCAAGGGTTCAGGCTTCCTCCTGTTCCCAAGGATCCGTGGTCCCAGCGTCTTCTCATATCGGATGTAGGCTGGGACAAGTCTCCTCTCTCTCCTGGGGCTTGTTCTCCTGGCTCAGCAGCTCTGCTCTGTCCACAAGGCCAGCTGTAAACTGTCAGGTGAACAGTTCATCTCTTCCCCGGGGCCTCTGCCATGTTGAATGGAGCCGTCTCTCCTTGCTCACAGATCTGCTTCTCCTGCCTATTTACTTCCCAGGCTCCAGGATCAAAACTCCAACTAACTCCTCTGCTTTGTGGTTTTCTCTATGAGTCCCTGTCCACCAATACAATATAATATGCCCAGAAGAACAGACTAGTTTACAAACATAATCCAATATCTATTTTTGGAATTCATGAACAGTACTAAACAGCTACATTAACTGTAGTCCATCGTTGACTGTTAGGGTTCACTTGTTTGTGTTGTGCCTTTCTCTTACAAGGACCTGTCATTGAGTTTTGGACCCACCCTAAACCCACAATGATCTGATCTCAGGATCCTTAACATAATCACATCTACAAAGACCCTTTCCCCCCAAAAGTTCACAGTCTCAGGAGGTTAAAACTTGGACATATCTTTTTGGGGAGCGCCGTTCAATCCATGACATGACCATAAAGAGGGGAATGGTTAAATAATCTATGGAGTAACGTGCATGAGTTAGCTCTCTATGTGCCAGCATAAATCTCCAAAACACAGTAACAAGTGAAGAAAGCAATACGTAAAGCAGTATCCATTCATGTTTAAAGAGAAAAGTAAAACAAACTCCTATTTATACATGTCTGTAGGTGCATCTAGGGAAATGCATAGGAATGGCCTAGAAGAATAGACAGGTAATGACTGGCAGTGGGAGGAGTGGGACTGGGGAGGTGAAAAAGGTGCTCCATTTTTTACTGTAATTCTGCATTATTTGCAATTTTAAAAAAGTAATGTGTGTGTGCATTATGTGTGTAATTAAAAATTATGTGTAAATGTGCTCATATATGGTTTATTTCATTTACAAATCTTATAAAAAATTAGGCCTTTCATAAGCACAATGGCTTCCCACATTCCAACCCCATAGTGTGCCCATTTCACAGATGGGAAAGCAGGCAGAGAAAAACGGCTTGCCAAGGTCACACAGGTTGGAGGCATGAATGTAGGGACGATGCTGATATTCACAGAGAATGTAGAGTGGTCAGCCTGGGGTTATGAAATACAGTCTTCATTCTCAAGGGGCTTCTGGCTGTATTTACGAGACAAATCCATGAGATGATAAGACAGGATGGTCCTGCATGATAACAGCCAAGTTAATAAGAGTTAACATTTACCGAGGGCTTAATGTATATCAGGCAGAGTGCTGGGAGCTTTAATATGCAGTAATTAATTTTATTCCCCACTAACCCTATGATGTAGTACCTTTATTATTCTCATTTTACAAATGGGGCGGCCGAGGTACAGATGGGTTAAATAATTTGTAGGTAGGAAGTATCAGAGGCTGACAGGACCAGTCTGATTCCAAATCCCACCCCCCGCCCCCTTAGGGAATGGGCTTTTGGGGGGGAAGCTTACAAGCCAAGAGTCAGCAGGGTCCCATTCTCCTGTTAACCTTGCGGAGTGACATGCTAGGACAGGGCAGAGTGGATCTACATTCCAGGGGAAAGCTTTCTCCTCATTGCTCTCCCTTCTTAGAAATCAAGCATGAGAGTCAGCTTATCAATAAAGGGCTACACAAGCTGCTTTTTTGTTTTGCTGAGCTTCGAACGTGTACAAGAGTAGAGGGAAAAGAAGAAGGATCACTGTATTCCATCACCCAGAATGCTGTTGGTCTAAACCACAATGCTTGAGAGCAGGTTATCCTGGAAGAAATCAGAGGAGCTCAAAGACAGTCAGTCCTGCCTGCTCCAGGTGGGCATGGGGGGCAAGGAAGGGGGTGGAGGGGGCGGGGGGGTGTTGGACTGAACCCTGAGGAGGAGCTTCTGACTGGCCCAGATGGGAACACGCGGCTTGGTCAGAACTGGCTTCTCCACAGAGCACCCCAGCCTTGAAACTGGGTCAATCTGAGATTTAGGACTCCTTCTTGAGGCTGGTTTCTTTCCCTTTCTCTTGCCTGGGGGCATGACCCCACAGGAATAATACTGTACTGGCCATTCTTCCATCATTCGTGCCCAAGATCAGCAGCAAGGTAGCAGGTCTCATACATGTCCATTTGACAGCTGAAAGTCTGTTCTCCCACCAAATCTCCCAGGTAACGAAGTTGGAACAGGGTTCAACTTTCCATTTGAGGGAAGCTGACTTGGCCCAATGGATAGGGTGTCTGCCTACCACATGGGAGGTCCGCGGTTCAAACCCCGGGCCTCCTTTACCCGTGTGGAGCTGGTCCACGTGGAGTGCTGATGCGCGCAAGGAGTGCCGTGCCACGCAGGGTGTCCCCTCGTAGGGGAGACCCACGCGCAAGGAGTGCGCCCCGCAAGGAGAGCCGCCCAGCGCGAAAGAAAGTGCAGCCTGCCCAGGAATGGCGCCGCACACACGGAGAGCTGACGCAGCAAGATGATGCAACAAAAAGAAACACAGATTCCCGTGCTGCGGACAACAGAAGTGGGCAAAGAAGAACATGCAACAAATGGACACAGAGAACAGACAACTGGGGTGGGGGGGGGGGGAGAGGAGAGAAATTAAAAAAACAAAACAAAACCCTTTCCATTTGAGAAAACCGCCTTGGAGAAGGCGTGAGCGTTGCCTAAAGTCATGCAGGAATCCAAACCGAGGAGTCAGAACTTGAATAGTGAGGTGAGAACACTACAAAAAGGGGATTGGAAGCTCCCTGGCACTTTTTACCTGGGTAAACTAGCACAAGCCATGTCCCCTTAGGGATCTCAGTTTCCTCATCTGTATCGTAAGGGAGTCTAGACCTGGGCAATCTCAGTAATAATTTACTGAGCATCTACCACATGCCAGGTTTGGGGCCAGGGTCTTTACACACAGTGCCTCTAATTCCTTCAATAACCTTGCAGAACAGGTGCACTCTTCTTTCCCAGAAGAGGAAATGGAGACTGAAAACTGAGGCCACTCAGCTTGGACATGGAGAGACTGAATGAGGAACCCAAGCTCTTTCCTCCTTACCCTACATCTCCAAGTCACTTATCATCCTTGAGCCTCACTTTCTTCATCTGCGAAAGCCAATAAACATCCCTTACTCAGAGATCTGCCCTGAACCCTGTGGGCAGAGCAGTTCATTCATTCTTTGAATTTTTATTGAGAACCTACTCTTATGTGATAAGGACACAATGGAGAATTAGATAAAACACGGACTCTCCCTGAGCTTACAGTTGGGGGAGGGGAAGTAGAGCAAAGAAAATAAAATTTTTAAAAAGCCAGCGAGGATAAGTACTCCGAAGAAAGAGAGCAAGTGAGGGCTATCGGGAAAGCCCTCTGAAGAGGTGACACCTGAGTGATCCTAAGGAGGAAGACGGGGGGAAATTTGGGGACAGGCTTTTCCAGAAAGAGGAAACAGTGGGTGCAAAGGCTTATAAGACTGAACGAGAGAATTACGTAAACGTCAAGTAAAGGTTATGGGATCAATCATTTGAGTGCAAGAAGCCCTTACCGCGCGGCCACTGCGAGCCAACAGTTGTGCTGGCCACTGAGTGTCGGAGATGCTAAGTAATAAGGTCAGATTCGCGGGAAGCTCACTGTCTGGGAGGAGCTGAGAGAAGGCAGACAGTTTCTCTGCTCACGAGATGGAGCAAATCAAGAGGTGAAAAAAATAATTTTTGTTCATGTTTTTGCAGATGTGCTCAGTAGGCGCAGAAAAGCTGTCATAGGGGATTGCGGAGATGCCTAGGCTGGGGTGACAGGTTAATATTTCCCCAGGCAGCCACCGGGCTTCTGTGGGTTCAACCCTCCTCCCGGCACCAGGGTGCGCTGTGCCTTCTCTCAGCGCCGGCCGGGCGGTGCGGCGCTCTCCCTCACGTCCCCTCTCGCTGCTCCACACTTCCTTTGGCTGGCGGAAGTGGGGTGCTGCGGCCGCGAGAGCCGGGGTCCGGAGGCATGATGGGGGCGGGGCCGGGGGAGGAGCGCAGCGAGCTGGCCGGGGGCTCTCTCGCCCCGGCCCTTTGAGTCCGGACCGACAGGTGAGGACTTCCCTTTCTTCTGCCAGCCTCCGAAGCTGTCCGGACTTAACCTAAAGGCGTCCCCGGGTTACGCTGTGGAGCCGCTCCCTCCCTGCAGGACCCCGAGGTCCCGCGAGCCCCGCTCTCCCTCGGAGTTTTCTTCCCAATGAGGCCCCACCCGGGGTTTTACTTTCCGAGGGCGCTCGCCTTGAACTTGTGTGCCGGGTCCTTGGCATCCCTGTCCCGTTTGGAAGCAGTAACAAGGAATTGAAGACTATGCACCTGCCCCTTTGGGGAAACTAAGACCTAGGAAGGGTAAAGTACTTGCCTAGTACCACACAGTGAGTTAGTCCTTCGAGTAAGTAAGGCTTTCTTACTTCTTTCATTTTATTAATAATGTTTTGAACCCCCTCTGTGTTCCAGCCTCAGTGCTAAGCCCTGAGAATACCGTGGTGGCCAAAGCAGACAAGATTCCTGCCTGCCTGGAGAGGACAGTGTAGTGGAGGGTGTCTCCTCGAACACGTTATCATGCAAGCAAAAGTATAGATACAAATTGTAACTATTACTATGGGAGTCCTATTTTAGGTAGGTTGCTCAGGGAAGACTTCCGGAAGGAAGTGACACTTTAGTGCAACTTGAGAAGTTATGACAAAAGCCAAGGGAAGTGCATTCCGACAGAGGGACTATCCCCTGTGGGTGCCTGAGTTGGCAAAGAACTTGGCATGAGGCGTATGCAGTGTTCAGGAAGAGAAGTTTATGTGTCAAGCACTGAGATGGTGGTAGAGAATATAATGTTTGGCTGCTGGTCCTTGAGGGGATGATAGACGTGTAAGTAAAACAGACAAAGTTGCAAGCATGATAAATGCTGTGAGGGAGAGGTGTGACTGATATATTGAGATTTAAAAAAAAAATATTTATTTTATTTATTTCTCCCCCCACCCCCAGTTGTCTGTTCTCTGTGTTCATTTGCTGCGTGTTCTTCTTTTTGTTCGCTTCTGTTGTTGTCAGTGGCATGGGAATTGTGTTTCTTTTTGTTGCGTCATCTTGTTGTGTCAGCTCTCTGTGTGTGCGGTGCCATTCCTGGGCAGGCTGAACTTTCTTTCACGCTGGGCGGCTCTCCTTGCGGGGCGCGCTCCTTGCGCATGGGGCTCCCCTACGCATGGGGCACCCCTGCAGTGGCAGGGCACTCCTTGAATGCCTCAGCATTTCTTGTGGGCCAGCTGCACATGGGTCAAGGAGGCCCCGGGTTTGAACCACAGACCTCCCATGTGGTAGGCGGACGCCCTATTCATTGGCCCAAGTCCGCTTTCCAATATATTGAGATTTCATCTACTGGGGAGATTAAAGAAGACTCCCCCGAGGAAGGGATAATTGAGCTGATCTCTGAAATAGGAATTAACTCAGCCAAATGAGAAGAGCTTTCCAGATTGAGATTAACTGCAAGTGCTAAGGTTGTGAGGGAGGAGGTATGATACTTGTTGAAGAAATGGTTAGAGATGATGGGAAAATAGAGATAATGAGGCTTGAGAGGCATGTAGATGTGAGACCTTTGAGCACCTAGTTGACCATATTAAGGATTTTGATCCTTACCATTAAGAGCAATGGGAAGATGCTGACCTGTTTTAATCCTTAGGGGAAAGGACATTAAAATGCCTTTTGAAAAGATCACTCTGGTGAATGGAGAATAGATGGGAGGTAGACAATAGTGAATTCAGGAAGACCAATTAGGATGCTATTGCCGTAATGTAGGCATGAAATTATAAAATTTTGGATAAGGATGCTGGCATGTCAAGACAAAGAAGTGGATGGTTGGGAAAACGAGGAGGTAGAAATGGTAGATATAGGGCTGAGTGAAAGAGATATCAAGGATTGACTCCTAGGTTTCTGGTTCATGCTAACAGAAGAATGGCCATGTCATTCACTAGAGGAGGGAAACTTCCTCTAGTGAACCTAGGTAGAGAGCCAGCTTTTGGGAAGAAAATCACGAATTACTCTATTTGTTTATAACTGCTACCCTAATTAGAAAAGACTTTAACTGTATGCTTTTTCCATATTGTTTGAATTTTTATGAGCATGTATTATTGTTATAATCAGAAAAAAAGTACAGATTGGGAAAGTCTTTTTAGAACTCCATGCCCCTAAAATCCATAATTGTATGATTCAAATTATAATGTAGGTAAAAAATGCATAAAATGTTTGTATGTCACTGAGAGTGTTGATGGAAGTGAGGATTTCTTGTACTGTCTGAAGCCGGGACTAACATGTCGTTACTCCCCCCCCCCCCCCCCCCCCCCGCCCCACTGTCCTGGTATTGATATTTTTACCTTAAAAGAGAAACCAGAGAATTTAAAGTGGATCTATTCAAGATGGACTTGAACTTTCCTAGAGTAAGCATGTACTTTGCTTAAAATGTTCAGTGGTCCTTTCTAAGTTGAACAGCTGTAATAAACTTTATCAGACTCTTAGTTATCTGGGTGTAGTCTGCTAGGTGGTAACTAATGCCCATTCCTTATCCCATCTTTGGGCCTCACCCACATCTCTCATCCCGTTCCACTCTCCCTCTTTACAGCAGCCATCCTAGGTGGGCAGGTTGCTAGCTGGCAGAGGTCTCCCAAGCAGGAATTGAGTGAGGCTGTTTTGTATATTACTTGCTATTTTAAAATGCTGAAACCTAAGTGTGTTTTGTAGGCTGCATCAAAATGGTCACATCAAGAATGTCGCTATTATAAGGAATAGTTGTATGAAATTCAGTGTTGTATTTATTATATGGATGTTGTGGAGGATATTGCTCACTGTATCATGCCAAGGTCCTTTGAGAAAACTCATAGGAGAGATTTCTTTTACGCTCCAGTGCTCGGAAAAACTGTCCTGCTTCCAAGCAGTTATTAAGTTTTTATCTTACTGGCAGTGCAAATTCTGTAACTGATTATATTTTTCTATTTATCTTGTCAGCTGGGAAAATCAGAACCAAAGTTGAAACTTTGCAGCTCTGGAGGTCCTTATGGAATGCATTTCTGTGTTCTTCTGGCTTTATCTTATTGTCTTACCTTTGTTTTCCCTTCACAATAATTGTTTTAATTAAATTCTGAGTAAATGCAAAATAATCCTTAAAAAAAAATCACGGTTAAAGAATAACAGTTCAACGAAGGCCAGTTTAAATTAAAAATACCTTTGGAGTTCCCAGTGTTTCTTCCCACTCTTATCCCATTTCTTACTTCCTCAGAGGTAACCACTTTTCTGAATTTTGGTTATGATTCCTTGATTTTTTAAATTGAATACCATGTATATTGGTGTCCTAAACTATAAACGGAATCATACTGTGTATATTCTGCAGCTTGTTTTCTTCTTTCAGCATTGTCTGCTGAGATTCATCCGTGTTGTTATGTATAACTGTAGATCATTGATTTATTGTTTCATAGGATTCCACTGCCTGATATGCCTCCATTAATTTATCCCACCTACTGCTGATGGACATTTGGGGTATTGTCAGATTTTACTGTTGCTAATTGTCCTGATACATTTTTGTATATGTTTCCTATTATATATGTACATACATTTCTCTAGGTCAGAGTTACTTAACCCTGGCACTGTTGACATTTTAGGCCAGATAATACTTTGTTGAAAGGGGCTGTCCTGTTTACTGTTGGAGGTTTAGCAGCATCCCTAATCTCTATCTGCTAGATGCTGAAAGCATCCACCCTACCCTCCATAGATGTGACAACCAGAAACGTCTCCAGATATTACAAAGTCACCCCTGGTCTGCAAACTTTTATTATTTATTTATTTCTCTCCCCTTCCCCGCCCCCACCCCCCCAGTTGCAAGCTCTCTGTGTCCATTAGCTGTGTGTTCTTCTGTGTCCACTTGTATTTTCATCAGTGGCACCTGGAATCTGTCTTATTTTGTTGTGTCATCTTGCTGTGTCAGCTCTCCATGTGTGCGGCGCTACTCCTGGGCAGACTACACTTATTTTTGCGCTGGGCGGCTCTCCTTATGGGTGCACTCCTTGTGCATGGGGCTCCCCTATGCTGGGGAGGGGGATACCCCCGCGTGGCACGGCACTCCTTCCGTGCATCAGCACTGCGTGTGGGCCAGCTCACCACATGGGTCAGGAGGCCCTGGGTTTGAACCTTGGACCTCCCCTTGTGGTAGGCAGATACCATATCCATTGGGCCAAATCAGCTTCCCTCAAACTTTTAAAATATAAAACGGCCAGACAGTAAATATTTTAGGCCTTGTGGGCTATATGGTCTCTGTTGGAACGACTCAACTATGCTTTTGTAGAAGCAGCCATTGGTAAGATATAAATGAATGGGTGCGGCTGTGTTTCAATAACACTTTATTTGTAAAAACAGGCAGTTAGGTTAGATTTGGCCTGAGGGCGGTAGTTTGTATACCTTGGCTCTAGTCTGGATCAATAGGAAATACTTTTTATATCTTCACCCAATGCATATAATTCATATATATAATTGAAATGAAAGTTTCACAGAACAACAGTGTTTAATCTTACTATGTGTGATACAGTTTGGTGTTTTTAAAATTTTATTTCAGTTTTTAGGATGTCAGTCAGTATATACACTAAATTGATTTCAAGATGCCATTAATGGGTTGTAACTGGCAGCTGAATAAATTTGATTTGCTCAGCCATAGAGATATGCACATTTTCCATTTGAATAGATATTGCAAATATTTATAGAACACATTTCAGATCCCTTTTAGAAGGAGACATAATAGTCATAAATACTTCATTGTGTATATGTTTTTATTTCTAAAATAGATCCATCCCCCTGCTCAAAACCTGTAATAGCTTGTGTGACATGGTATGCAAGGTATTTTCCAATCTGCCTCCATTCTTCTTTTCTAGGCTTCTTTGTCATCATTCCCTCTGTTTGCTGTGCTCAACTTGAACCTATTCTCTTTCCCAAATGTGCCATGGCATACTCTTTTTAAGTGTTCATTCATTCTTTTATATCTGCCCTACTTTCTTTCTGAAATGTTCCTCCTTGCCTGATGAATTATTTATCTTTCAAGGCCCATGTCAAATGTTGCCCCATTCATCTGTTTTAACAAAAATATTTGTGTGCATCTCCTGTTCCTTAGACACTGTCCTAGGTGCTGAGGATACAGCAAGGACTTAGACGAAGTCCTTGCACCTGGTATGGAGAGATAGATACTAATAAAGTAATCAAATAAGATAATTTCAGAAAGTGATAAGGGATATGAAGGAAAGATACATTAAAAGGGTAGACTGTGGATGGAGAAAGGTATTTCTTCAGCTAGAGTTGTCAGAGAAAACCTCTGAAGAGTTGCTATTTTAGCTGAGACTTGAATGATGAAACAGAGGCAGCTCTGGGAAGGTGTGAGGAAAGAGTGTTTCAGACAGAGGGAATACAAGTACAAAGGCCATGAGATAGAAGCAGGTTTATTCAATGGTTAAAAAAAAGACTGGTGTAGATATGTAGTGAAGAAGATGGAGAGTGATGAAGTTGGAGAGTTGGAAAACCATGATGTCTTTCCTGACACCTCTCCTACTTGAGACGAACAATTTCTCCTATCTCTCTTTCACAACACTGTGTATTATTTAGTTAAGAGTGTTTATCACCTTTTAGCATACTTTTTGTTGTTGTTTACTTGTCTGTTTTCCTACCCAGAACTTGAGGTCCCTAAGGATTGTACATCTTTGCATTCCCAGTGCTTTGGGAATTTTGAATTCTTGATGGATTAATACCTTAGGCATTTAAAAAATGTTTACTAGTTCTGGGAAGATGGTGGACTAGAAAGTCATGGGACTGTCTTCTCTGCCAGAAAAATACCTAGAGGACAGACTGAAACAGTCTGGGAAAAGATGTTACCGCCCAGAAGAGAGAGGGACAAAGGAGGGGAATCTGACGATGGCTAAACTGTGAGTTGAAACCAGCGACTGCTAATGCTGGCATCCTCCCCCACACTAAAGATCCTTCAGAATTCTCAAGTTTCTGAGCCTGCTGAAGACAAAGGGGGCTCTAGGGATCCACCATCCCAGGAAAGGGGAGAGAGAGGGACACAGCCTAAGGCTGACTCAGCTTCTGACCCACAGATTTGGTCTGCTGTGTCCCACCAGCCCTTCCAGGCTGGTTGGGACCATGCTGTTGTTTTCCCTGGGAAGTGGCACAGGACTGGAGAGCTCCAGCCCTTGCAATCTCCCTCTCTTCTAGCTGGTACTGATTGCCGAGGATGTACCTCCCCAGGAAAGGGGAGTGAGAGGGACAGGCCCGAGGCTGACTCAGCTTCTGACCCACAAATTCAGTCTGCTCAACCCTCTGGGTTTGCCTTGGGAGCCTCCAAGGGGCTAAAGAGATAACCACCCTCCCAATCCCCTTCCCTACTCACTGGAACTGATTGTTGAGGATGCAGAGAGGAATGGATTTCTTACCTGGGAAAAAGGAGGGAGCTGCCAGAGAAGGCTGGAGAACTGGCTCTGAGAAAATGTGAATTACAAGTCTCTTAACCTCCAGGCAGGAACCTCTATCACATTGATCCGATCATTGTTGCAGCAAACACTTCAACCAGGCATTGAACTGAGAGGTCTGTCAAAGAGCACTATCTGCTGGCAGACCAAGGAAGCACATGTGAGAATATTAAAAATAAGTAAGAGGCTTTTTCCGGCCTTTACAGCCTCACTCCCCAGTGCCCTAGGAAGCAGGTCTGCACCCTATTACTAGGTCCAGAGCCCAGTTTTGAGCAATTAACAGGGACAGTTCTAACAATCCAAAATTGAACCAAGAATCAAAGAGTGGCAGTAACACAGAGCCTCCTACCACTAAATCCCTAAGAAAGAGAAAGAAATTTAGCATCCGAGTAAACTACCATCCTAATTAGATGCCTAGACATCAGCAAAATTTACAAGCCATACTGATAAAATGGAAGACATGGCCCAAGAAAAGGAATATATCACAGACCCAGAAAAGTCGCAGGATTTGAGAGAACTAATTAATGAGATGCACACAAATTTCCAAAATCAAATTAATGAGTTGAAAGACAATATGACTAAAGAGATAAACAACATCAGGAAGACATTGAGTGAGCACAAAGAAGAATTTGAAATCCTGAATAGAAAAGTAACAGAGCTTATGGGAATGAAAGACATGATAGGTGAGATTAAAAAAACACACACATTAGAGGGAAATGAATGTGGCTCAAGTGATTGGGCTCCTGTCTACCATAAGGGAGGGCCAGGGTTTGATTCCCAGGGCCTCCTGGTGAAAGGCAAGCTGGCCTGCGCGGAGAGCTGGCCCATGTGAAGTGGTAGCCCTCATGGAATGCTGGCCCATGCAGGAGTGGTGGTCCATGCAGAGAGCTGGCACAGCAAGATGATGCAACAAAAAGAGACACAGAGGAAAGACAATACGAGACGCAGCAGACCAGGAAGCTGAAGTAGCACAAGAGATTGATCACCTCTCTCCCACTCTGGAAGGTCCTAGGATCAGTTCCTGGTTCCACCTACAAAGAAGACAAGCAGACACAGAAGAACACACAGAGGGAAGCGGACTTGGCCCAATGGATAGGGCATCCATCTACCACATGTGAGGTCTGCAGTTCAAACCCTGGGCCCCTTTGACCCGTGTGGAGCTGGCCCCTGCGCAGTGTTGATGTGCGCAAGCAGTGCCCTGCCATGCAGGGGTGCCCCCCTGCGAGGGGAACCCCATGTGCAAGGAGTGCGTTCCGTAAGGAGAGCCACCCAGTGTGAAAGAAAGTTCAGCCTGCCCAGGAATGGCACCGCACACATGGAGAGCTGATGCAGCAGGATGATGCAACAAAAAGAAACAGATTCCCGTGCCGCTGACAACAACAGAAGCGGACAAAGAAGAACATGCAGCAAATGGACACAGAGAACAGACAACTGGGGGGAGGGGGAAGGGGAGAAAAATAAATAAAAATAAATCTTTTAAAAAAAAAAGAACACAGAGCAGACAGTGAATGCAAAATAACAAGGGGGGAGGACGAGAAATATTTTTTAAAAATTAGAGGCATACAACAGCAGACTTGAAATGATAGAAGAAAGAGTAAGTGATACTGAAGACAGAATACTGAAATTGAAGACAGCGAAGACAGAAAGAAAAGAATGGAAAAAAATTGATCAGGGGCTCAGGGTGTTGAACAATAACACAAAACACAACAACATATGTGTCATGGGAGTACTAGAAGGAGAAGAGAAGGAAAAGGGGGCAGAAAGAGTATTGAGGAAATAATAACTGAAAATTTCACAACTCTCATGAAAGAAATAAACTTACATGTCCAAGAAGTGCACTGTACCTCAGTCAGAATAAATCCAAATAGACCTACTCCAAGACACATACTACTCAATGTCAAATGTAAAGGATAAAGAGAAAATTCTGAGAGCAACGAGGGAGAAGCAAACCATCACATACAAGGGATGCCCAGTAAGTCTTAGCTTGCATTTCTCATCAGAAACTAGGAGGCGAGAAGACTGTGGTATGATACAATTAGAGTAATGAAAGAAAAAATTGCCAGCCAAGAATTCTTTATACAGCAAGTTGTCCTTCAGATATGAAGTTGAGTATAAAATATTCACAAGCAAACAGAAACTAAGAGAGTTCATAAAAATGAATACACCTTTGCAGGAAATATTTAAAGGAAGCCTTAGAACCTGAAAGAAAAGAGGAGAGTGAGGCTTGGAGGAGAGTATAGAAGAAAGAATAGCAGAAAGGATACCCAAAAGAGTAAAAAGACAGATGAAAATATGTAACAAATGAAAACCAAAGAAGAAAATGGTGGAAGTAAATAATGCATTTACAATAATATCATTGAATGTGAATGGATTAAACTCCCCAATCAAAAGATACAGGCTGACAGAATTGATTAAAAAAACATGAGCCATCCATATGCTGCCTAGAAGAGACTCACCTTAGAGCCAGGGATACAAACTGGCTGAAAGTGAAAGGTTGGAAAAAGATACTCCATGCAAATAGTAACCAAAAAAGAGCAGGGGTAGCTATACTAATATCAGACAAAACAAAAAAGTTATAAAAGATAAGAAGGCCATTAAATATCAATAAAAGGAACAATCCACCAGGAATATATAACAGTCATAAATATCTATGCACCTAACCAGGGTACCCCAAAATACATGAGACACACTCCAGCAAAATTGAAGGGAAAAATAGACATCTGTACAATAATTGTTGTAGACTTCAACACCCCACTCACATCATTAGATAGAACTATACAGAAGATCAACAAGGAAACAGAGAAGTTGAACAATATGACAAATGAGTTAGACCTAACAGACATACAGAACGTTGCATCCAAACTCAGTGGGTTATACATTCTCAAGTGCCTGTGGATCTTTCTCCAGAATAGACCACATGTTAGGTCACAAAGCAGCTTTCAATAAATATAAAATGATTGAAATTATACAAAGCACCTTCTCAGATCATAATGGAATGAAACTGGAAATTAATAATGGACAGGAAAAAGGTAAATTTGCAAATGTGTGGAGGCTAAAGAACACACTCCTAACTAATCAGTGGGTCAAAGAAGAAAATGCAAGTGAAATCAGTAAATATAATGAGTCACATGAATGAGAACACAACGAATCAAAACTTATGTGATACAGTGAAAGCAGTCTTGAGAGGAAAATTTATAGCCCTAAACACCTATATTAAAAAAGAAGAAAGAGCTAACTTCAAAGATTTAACTGAACAACTGAAGAAACTAGAAAAAGAACAGCAAACCAATCCCAAAGCAAGCAGAAGGAAAGAAAGAATAAAGATTAGAGCAGAAATAAATGAAATTGAGAAAATCAGCAACAACAACGACAACAACAAAATAGAGAAAACCAACAAAACCAAAAGCTGGTTCTTTGAGAAGATCAATAAAATTGACAAACCCCTAGCTAGACTACAAAGGAAAAAGAGAGATGATGCAAATAAATACAATCAGAAATAAAGGAGGGGATGTTATGACAGACTCCACAGATATAAAAAGGATAATAAGAGGGATATTATGAGAAACTGTATGCCAACAAACTAGACAACTCCTAGATGAAATGGACAAATTCCAAGAAATGCAAAAACAACCTATACTGATGCTACAAGAAATACAAGAACTTAACAAACCAATTACATTTAAAGAAACTGAATACATCCTCAGAAATCTCCCAACAAAGAAAAGTCCAGGACCAGGTGACTTCACAGGTGAATTCTACTAAGCATTTTGAAAATAATTAACACCAATCCTGTTTAAACTCTTCCAAAAAATTTTAGAGGAGGGAAAATTACCCAAAGAATTTTATGAAGCCAACATTACCCTAATACCAAAGCGAGATAAAGACACTTCAAGAAAAGAAAATTACAGACCAATCTCCTTAATGAACATAGATGCAAAAATTCTCAGTGAAAAACTTGCAAATAGAATCGAACAGCATACCAAAAGATGTATATATCACAGCCAGGTGGGATTTATTCCTGGTGTGCAAGACTGGTTCACCATAAGAAAATCAATCAATGTAATACAGCACATTAACAAATTGAAGGAAAAAAAAACACAAGATCATCTCAATCAACCCAGAAAAGGCATTCGACAAAGTGCAGCATCCTTTCTTGATAAAAACTCTTCAAAAGATAGGAATAGAAGGAAGATTCATCAACATGATATTAGGCATATATGAAAAACCCACAGCCATTATCGTTCTCAATGGGGAGAGGTTGAAAGCTTTCCCACTAAGATCAGGAACAAGACAAGAATGCCCACTGTCACCATTGTTATTCATTATTGTACTTGAAGTTCTAGCTAGAGCAATTAGACAAGAAAAAAAAAGCATTCAAAGAGGAAGTAAAACTATTTGCAGATGACATGATCCTATGTTTAGAAAATTCTTAAATGTCTACAACAAAACTACTTGAGCTGATAAACAAGTTCAGCAAAGTGGCAGGATACAAGATCAACATGCAAAAGTCAGTCATGTTTTTGTACACTAGTGTTGGAACAATCTGAGGAGGAAGTCAGGAGAAAAAGTCCATTTTCCATAGCAAGAAAAAGACTCAAATACTGAGGAATCAATTTTTAAAAATAATCCCCCCCCCCCCCCCCCCCGCATCTGGTCATCTGCTCTCTCTCTCTGCCCATTTGCTGTGCATTCTTCTGTGTCTGTTATATTCTCATTAGGTTGCTCTGGGAACCCATCCTTCTCGAGTGGGAGAGGCAATGATTCTCTTGGATCACCTGAGTTCCACAGTTTGTTACATCTCAGTTTGTCTCTTCTCTGTGTCTCTTTTTTGTTGTGTCATCTTGCTGCATCAGCTCTCTGTGTGGGAGGCACTGCTCCTGAGCGGGCTTCACTCCTGAGTGGGGCAGCTTTCCTTGCATGAGGGCCACTCCTTGTGCGAGGGCACTCCTGCGAGGGGTGCACTCCTACACGGGGACACCCCTGTGTGGGGTGGCACTCCATGTGTGTGGCAACACTCCGTTGGACCAGCTTGCCACACAGGCCAGGAGGCCCTGGGCCCTGGACTTCTCTATGGTAGGTGGAAGCTCTGTCTGTTGAGCCATGTCTGCTTCCCCCTAGGAATCAATTTAACAAAAGAAATACAGGACCTAGATGCAGAAAACTACAAAACAGTACTAAAAGAAATCTATGAGTATCTAAACAAATGGAAAGAAATTCTCTGTTTGTGGATTGGAAGACTAAATATCATGAAGATGTCAATCCTTCTTAAACTGATTTATAGATTCAATGCAATACCAATCAAAATTCCAATAGCCTACTTCCTAGGAATAGAAAAGACAATTACCAAATTCATCTGAAAAGGAAGGTGCACCTGAATAGCCAAAAGCATTCTAAAAACGAAGAGTGACATGGGAGAAATTTCACTGCCTCACCTTGAAACATATTACAAAGCTACAGTGGTCAAAACAGCATGGTACTGGCATAAAGATAGACACATTGATCAGTGGACGTATTAGTCAGCCAAAGAGGTGGTGATGCAAAATACCAGAAATTGGTTGGTTTTTGTAAAGGGTGTTTATTTGGGGTAGAAGCTTATAGTTACCAGGCCATAAAGCACAAGTTACCTTGCTCACCAAAGTTTATTGTCAAGTTTTGCATGCTGACATTTGTAAGGGTTCAGGCTTCCTGGGTTCCTCTCTTTCTGGGGCTTGCCTCTCTCCAGGCTCAGCTCCTTTTTATTGCCACAAGGCCAGCTGTAGACTATTAGATGAATGGCTTGTTTCTCTTCCTGGGGCCTTCTCTCTTTCCTTAGACCAGGCTCCTCTGTGTGCTTACTTCCTGGGGCTCCAACTCAAGGCTCCAGTATCAAAACTCCAACATCAAATCTCCAACTTCAAAATTCCAACTCTGTCCTTTGCCATGTCTTTGCCGTCACCCTACTGACATGGCCCAGTCAAAACCCTAATCATAATTTAATCATGCCCAGGTACAGACCAGTTTGCAAACATATCCAATATCTATGTTTGAAATTCATGAACCACATCAAACTGTACAATATAATAAAATTGAGAGTCCAGAAAGAAACCTTCACTTATACCATCAACTGATTTTTCACAAACCTACCAAGCCCATATTAATGGGACAAAACAGTTCCTTCAACAGATGGTGCTGGGAGAACTGGGTATCTATGACCAAAAATTGAAAGAGGACCCCTATCTTACTCCTTGTACAAGAATCAACTCAAAATGGATCAGAGACCTAAATATAAAAGCCAGTATCATAAAACTACTAGAAGAAAATGAAGGGAAACATCTTAAAGACCTTATGCTAGCTGGTGGTTTCTGGAACCTTATATCCAAAGCAAAGCATGTACAACAAAAGAAAACGTAGATAAATGGGACCTCCTCAAAATTAAACATTGTTGCCCCTCACAGGACTTTGTCAAAAGAGTGGAAAGGCAGCTGATTCAAGGTGAGAAAATATTTGGAAATCACATGTCCAATAAGGGTTTAATATCCCTGCAATACCACTAGTGGGTATATACCCAGAAAACTGAGAGCAGTGACATGAATAGACATCTGCACACCCATGTTCAGAGCGGCGTTATTCACAGTTGCCAAAAGTTGGAAACAATCCAGGTGTCTATCAGCTGATGAATGGATAAACAAACTGGTGTATTCACATGATGGAATATTATGTAATGGTAAGAAGAAATGAAGTTGTAAAGCATGACAACATGGATGAACCTGGAGGATGTTCTGTTTAGTGAAGGAAGCCAGACACAAATGGACAAATTATGATTGTGTTACTATGAACTAAATATATTGTGTAACATATTATGAGATTCTATTTATATAAAATGTAAATATAAATCAATTTATAAAAACGAAATTTATTAAACAGTTGAACCAAATTTAGCAAAATGTTAACATCTCTTAAATGTAAGAGGAAAATTTTGTGATTATTTATTTCAGTCATACTTTAACTTTATAAGGAATGTGCCTAATGTTTCCAGATGGAGAATAAAATAAACTGAATCGTTTTTAAAAAATGTTTACTTGTAAAATGACTTTTAACGAGAAATATCTTTAGATGTATTCCTAATTCTCAAAGAATCTGCACTCTTAGCTGGAGTTACATCAGTGAGGTCATTGTCAGAGTTGATGAATAAACGGGACTGAGTGAACAGTCACAGCTTAATGGTTATGGTTCCATATTACAAACAGGCAAAATATCAAGGTTAAATGACAACTGTCTTTGGAACTATTGATATTTTATAGGAAAGCTTTTGTCCCTTTTGGTGAAAACATTTAGAAATTCTACTTTATGGTTTAAAATACACAATCAAGTAGAGATTTAAACTAAATTTTACAGTAACTGATATTCACTAATCGTCCTTTTCTTTCTTTCTAAACAAGAAGAATCCAGTGCTTTGCATTTCCAGAAGTTCTATGTCAACAGTTTCTTGCTTAAGGTTTATTTTGTGACCCAGGATATGGTCTATCTTGGCAAATGTTCCATGTGAACTTTAAAATAATGTGTATTCTGCTGTTGTTGGGTGGAATGTTCTATAAATGTAATTAGATCCAGTTGGTTGATGATGTTATTTGGTTTGTCTGTCCTGGCTGATTTTCTGTCTACTGGTTCTCACTGAGAGAGAATTGTTGAAATCTCTGGTTTTAATTGTGTCTATTTCTTCTTTCAGTTTGCTAATTTTGCTTCTTGTATTATGATGCTCTCTTGTTTGTGCATACACATTTAGGGTTGTTATGTCTTCTTGGTGAATTTACTCCTTCATGATGAAATTAAGCTCTGCTTTCCTAATTAGATCACTGGTTATTACCTCAGGTTTAGGAAAACCAAAAAATACATTTCTAACTCTCAAAATGATTATTCTTTTAAAATTCTGCATTTTTCTTGGTTGGATCATAAATTTTTAGTGTATCAACACAAGTTGGAGCCATCTTTGACTTTTACCCACTTTATCCCTGATAGTTTTCTTTGGTCTGAAATCTGCTTTGTCTACTATTAATATAACTACTCCAGTTTTTAAAAATCTATGCTTGTTTGATATGCCTCTTTCCATTCTTTTACTTCTAACCTATCTGTATCTTTATGGTCACATGAATTTCTTGTTAACAGCATATGCTTGGTTATTAAAAAATTTTTTTTAATCGTCTTTTTTTTTTAAGTTACGTAGATCATAAAAAATGTTGCAATAAAAGAAGATAAGAGGTTCCTATATACCCCACTCCTCCCACTTCAACAACCTCTTTCATCATTATGGCACATTCATTGCATTTGGTGAATACATTTTGGAGCTCTGCTGCACCACATGGGTTATAGTTTATACTCTCCCCCAGTCCATTCAGTGGGTTATGGCAGGATATATAATGTCCAGCATCTGTCCCTGCAATGTAATTTAGGACAATTCCAAGTCCTGAAAAGCCCCCATATCACATCTATTCTTCCCTCTCTCTGCCCTCAGCAACTCCCATGGCCACTGTCTCCACATCAGTGGTACAATTTCTGCCATTGCTAGAGTCACAATAGTTCTATAGTAGAATACCAGTAAGTGCACTGTAATCCATGTTTTATTCCTCAATCCTGAGGACCCTGGGATGGTGATATCTACTCCACCTGTAAATCGAGAAGGGGCATAGATCCCACATGGCTGATGGATGTGATTCTCCTGCTTGCAGTTGTAGGCACTTAGTTCCTTGGTGTGGTGATTGACCATCTTCACCTCCCTGTTAGCTGACCTGGGTAAGTCCAGTGAACTTAGGTGAGTAGGTGTTGCAACTCTGCTGAGGCTCAGGGCCCAGCTGGCACATGGCCAGTACAGAGATTGAAGTCCTCTGAGTATACACCAACCCCAGCGCCAACCACAGTAACAGAAGAGGCATGTGTAGAAAGGTCACATCTGAGTTCCACTCCATCACACTCAGGAGCACAAATTCCAAAGTAGGGCCCACTGACAAGGCATTGAACTCCAGAGCCTTCTGTCATGACTAGAACCTGTGTGTCTACGTAGCCTTCAGGAGCACCATTACCTGGGGTTGTATCTACGTTGGCTCTCTGGGATCCTGCTGAGATGTGTATAAGCGCGACCCCTCTGATGATCTCCCGACTCATTTTGAAGTCTCTTATCCATATAAACTCATTTGTCTTTACCATTTCCCCCTTTTATTCAAGATCTTTTTCTCGTTGCATCACCAACTGGTGATTGGTAGTAATCCCTCGGTGCCAAGGAGGCTTATCCCCAGGAGTCATGTCCCAGGCTGGGGGGAAGATAATGCATTTAAATGCTGAGTTTGGCTTAGAGAGTGGCCACATTTGAGCAACGTGGAGGCTCTCAGGAGGTAACTCTTAGGCACCTGAAGCCTAGTTGAAATTTCAGGCCTATTTGAAATTTTAGGCCTAGTTGAAATTTCAGGCACACAGGTTCATAAACATAGTCATCAGTATCAAGGGCTCATCATTGGACCATCCTTCTTCACTGGTCTTTGTCCTTGCACTTGGGGGATTTTTGCTGTTCCATTGGGGAATATGATAGAGCGCCCCTGGCTAGGAACTCAGCACTCCCTCAGTTGTTGTTTGTACCTACTATGACAATACCCAATGAATATCCAAACATTTTTATATACTCTATATACATGCCCTGGAGAGCTCCCTCCCAACCATGTGTCCCCCATCAATAACACTCCACACTAGTGTTCCTCCCCTGCCATAGTTGAACCCCTCTGTGATCCAAAACTTCTTAAAAACTGAGGACTAATATATTGCCAAATTCGGTTAGCAGGAAAATGAAATAATAATAATAGGGTTAAAGATTGGAAGTAGAATATATACTAATTTAGGAAACTAAAATAAAGTAAAAAATCGGAGTATTAAAAAATGAAAAATATCTTAAAACTTTGTTTTTGACATTTTGCCTTTCATTGCTGTAATAGGTGTTGTCCTCTATATACAGTGGCAAGGCAATTTCTTTCATCCATTCCTCAGTGTCTACATCCTTTTTTTAAAAAAAATTTTTTAATTTTGTCTTCAAAAAGTTTTAGATCACAGTAAAGTCACATATACAATATAGGGGACTCCCATATATCCACCATCAAACTCTTTTTCCCTCTTCCCCAGCAATGACTTTTTACATGTTCATGTTATATTTGCTACAGCTGATGCAGAGATATTGAAACATAGCTACTAACTGTGGTTCTATTTTGGTTTACATTATGGTTTATATTTAGACTATACATTTTCCTAAATTTTTAGGTACATTATGGTTTACATTATGGTTTACATTTTAGACTATACACTTCTATAAATTTTTGGCGAAATTTAACACGTCCTATATCCATCACTGCACAATCTTGTGGAACACATCCATTGCTCCCCAGTTACCCCTGCTTCCATCTATTCTATTCCTCTCTCCCCTTGCCCATAGGCCTGACAGTGACAACCAAGCTTCACTGCTTGAAGGACCAGATTCATAGATACGTGCAACAGTGCTGAGGGCTTGACACACGAGACTGTCCTCCCCCATTGGGAGCCACCAGTGCTCTCTGGAGACACCCTTCCCTCTGAGAACATCAGGCCTCCCCCGGATGGAGTTACACCTTCCCACTGTGTGGATCTCCACCTAATGATATAACACACTATTTGACATGATGAGCACTCACACTTCCTAGAAGCCTTCCCCTGTGCCAGATGCCCCCCATTAAGCACCTTAAACAAGTAACCCTTCCTTATTATATTTTCTAAAGAGTTTTCTCAACATTATAGTTTCACCCACATACCCAGCAATCTCACATGTTCATCTGCACCCCCCAACCCTCCCCCCAATTCCTTGGACCATCTTATCTATCCTCCCAACCCTATCCCCCTCAAGCCTGCAAAGCCCCACCCAGTAGTATCCCTGTGCCCCCATCTTATCCCTTCACTGCACAACTACTTACCTCCACTTTATCATAGATTTCGCCTTGGGTCATTTTAAAAAGTCCATTCTGACATTTTCCATCTTTTAATTGGTGTGATTAGACCATTTGTATTTAATACACTTTTTAATATTTTTGGGTTTAGGTTACCATTTTATTATTTGTTTCTGTTTTTTCAGTCTTTTATTCCTATTCCTACTTTTTTGCTTGCTTTTTTTTTTTTTTTTACATTTGTTAGTATTCTATTTCAGTCTATCTTTTGTGTTTTTGAGTATATTTCTTTTTGTAGCTTTTTTTAAGTGGTTGCTCTAGGAATTACAATGTACATAGTTAACTTTTCACAGTCTATTTAGAAAACTAGTCTTTTACCACTGCGAATGGAATTGTAGAAACCTCCCCACTATTTGGGTCTCTTTACCCTTACCTCTTTTTTTTTTTTAAGATTTATTTATTTTTATTTTATTATTTATTTCTCTCCCCTTCCCCCCCACCCCGGTTGTATGTTCTCTGTGTTTATTTGCTGCGTCTTCTTTGTCCACTTCTGTTGTCAGTGGCACAGGAATCTGTGCTTCTCTTTGCTGCGTCATCTTGTTGTGTCATTTCTCCGTGTGGGCGGTGCCATTCTTAGGCAGGCTGCACTTTCTTTCGTGCTAGGCGGCTCTCCTTACGGGGCACACTCCTTGCGCGTGGGGCTCCCTTACACGGGGACACCCCTGCATGGCATGGACTCCTTGCGCGCATCAGCACTGTGCAAAGGCCAGCTGCACACGGGTCAAGGAGGCCCAGGGTTTAAACCGCGGACCTCCCATGTGATAAACAGACACCCTAACCACTGGGCCAAGTCCACCACCACCCTTACCTCTTTAAGTAATAGTTGTTTACGTATTTTGTCTACATACATTGAGAGCCTCATCAGACAATGTTAGAGTTTTTGCTTTTAGCTGTCAGACACATATTAACTCAAAAGAAGACCAGTCTTTTATATGTACCCAGATATTTATCATTTGCACTGTTCTTCCTTTATTTGTGATGTTCCAACTTACCTTTTGGTATCATTTCCCTTCTTTCTGAAGACCTTCTTTTAGCAGTTCTTTTAGAACAGGTCTCCTGACAATGACTTCTATTTGTTTTCTTCATTTGAGAATGTCTCTATTTCACCTTTTTCCTGAAAGATGTTTTTGCTCAATATCTAATTCTAGGTTCATAATTCTATTCCTTCAACCATTTAAAAATGTTATTTTACTTATTGGGAGTGGATGTGGTTCAAGTAGTTGAGCACCTTCCTCCCACATGGGAGGTTCCAGGTTTGGTTCCCAGTGCCTCCTAAAGAAAAAATGAGTAGGCAGCGAGCTAAAACAATGAACAATGAGGGCAAACAATGAGCAAAAACAATGAGCAAACAGACGAGGGAGCCATTTTGGGAGGTTGGGGGGAATGTTATTCTACTTTCTGCCTTCTATGGTTTTAAGGCAAAATCCACAGAATTTGAATTCTTTCCCTATAGATAATGTATTTTTATTTTTCTTAAGATTTATTTATTTTATTATTTATTTATTCCCCCCCACTTGTGACATGCTTGCTGTCTGCTCTCTTTGTCCATTCATTGCGTGTTCTTCTGTGTCTGCTTATCTCCCTTTGTTTTGTCATCTTGCTGTGCCAGTTTTCCGTGAGTGTGAGTTATCAGCTCTCTGTGAGTGTGGGCCAGCTTGCTTTTACAAGGAGGCCCCAGGATGCGAACCCAGGGCCTCCCATATGGTAGACAGGAGCCCAATCGATTGAGCCACAGCCGCTTCCCATATTGTTTTTATTTGAATGCTTTCAAGATTTTTTACTTTGTCTTGATTTTCTGCAGTTTGATTCTAATGTGTCTAGACATGGATTTATTTGGATTTATCATATTTAGGTTCTCTGACCTTGTTTTGAATCTGGGGTTTCTGTGTTTTTCCAAATTTGGAGGATTTTTAGCCATTTTTTTTTTTTCCAAAAATTTTTAGCACTGCACTTGTCTCTGATTCTAGTACTCTCATGGCTTGAATGTTAGACCTTTTACTGTTTTCTCATAGGTCTGAAGCTCTGTTCTTTTTTGTTCCTCAATTTTTTTTCCCCTCTCTTGTTCAGATTGGATTATTTCTTCTGATCTGTCTTCAAGGTTACTGCCTATTTTCTCTGTTGATTCTATTCTGCTGTTGAGCTTATGCATCAAGTTTTTTTGTTTGGGTTATTGTTTTTCAGCTCTAAAATTTCTATCTTGTTCTTTTTTCATATCTTCAATTTCTTTGTTTAGCCTTTCTGTTTTTCCATTTGTTTCCAGAGTGTCCCTGATTATTTACTAGGGCATTTTTATAATAGCTATTTTAAAATCTTTGTCACTTAATTCCAGTATCTGTGGCATCTCAACACTGGTGTCCATTGATTGTGTTTTCTGAGATGAGATTTTTCTTGGTACTTTATGTGCCAATTAATTTTGGACAGTTTGGTGGTTTGGAGCTATGTATTCCAGAAAAACATGTTCTTAAACTGAATCCATTCGTGTGGGGGTGTGAGCCCTTGTAAATAGGACCTTTTGATGAGATGATTCAGATAAGGTATGGCCCAGGATAGGTCTTAATCCAATTACTGAAGGCCCTATAGGAAGGTCACAGAGATAGAGGGAAAAAAAAAGCCACAGAGAGACCAGCCAGAAATAGAAAGTCATTGGAGCATTGAGAGAAGGGAGAGGCCTGGACAGGCGGCCGTGTGCATTGCCATGTGACAGAGGCACACATGACCAAGGATCACCAGCAGCCAGCCCCAGAACATCAGTCTTCATAAAGTCTTTCTCTGGACTTGTAGCCTCAAAACCATGAGCCAATAAATTCCCATTGTTTAAGCCAACCTATAGCATGGAAATTGCTTTAGTAATGAGGAAACTAAAACACAGTATTTTGGCCATTTTGAATATTATGTTATGAGACTCAGCCTTGTTTAAATCCTGAAGGGTATGTTGACATTTTGGTTTGGCAGGCAATCATCTTAATCTGCTTCTGGCTGCAAGTTGCAGGCCTCCTTAGGTAGGCTCTGGTTCCAATGTCAGATCAGTTTTCAAAGCCTTTGCTGCTATTTGGATATGTCCTGCGTGTGTGACACCCAGTGGCCGGTCTGAGACTGGGTAGTGGTCCCTGTTGATTCAATTCTCAAATTGAGAGGAGTAAGATCAGATCCACATGTACACAGCTCAGGGACAAGCCCGGGAGTTCATGAACAACTTTATGGGGTCACTTTCCTGAGCTCCTCCCTCTCCACAATCTCCCCAATTTCTCTAAATTCCTTGGGGGCTATCCTTTTAATCCTCTGGCCTGAAAGCTGGGGTTTTAGTTACACTGCACTGCCAGGCACTTCTTAACTTTGCAAGTAGCAGGAGGACCAGAGGGGGGAAATGGTCAACCCACTGTTGTTTCAGTGGTACTTTCCAATTCACCTACTATTTACTTTTCCAAGTCCTCAGACACTTGTGCCATGCATTCTGTCTAGATTTTATTGCTGTGTTCAGTTGGGGAGGAAAGGTGGAGTTTGCTTACCCAGCAGCAGCATTGTAACAAAAATTTTCATTAAATGCCATTGAGTTGGTTTTTTTTTTAAAGATTTATTTTATTTCTCTCTCTCCCCCCTCCTCCTGTTGTCTGCTCTATGTGTCTATTGGTTGTGAGTTCTTCTGTGTCCGCTTGCATTCTCCAGCAGCACTGGGAAACTGTGTCTCCTATTTTGTTGCATCATCTTGCTGCATCAGCTCTCTGTGTGTGTGGTACCACTCCTGGGAGAGCTGTGCTTTTTTCACGTGGGGCAGCTCTCCTTGTGGGGCACACTCCTTGTGCATGGGGCACCCCTACGTGCGGGCACCCCTGCGTGGCACGGCACTCTTGTGCAGCAGCACTGCACGTGGGCCAGCTTACCACATGGGTCAGGAGGCCCTGGGGATCGAACCCTGGACCCTCCAGATGGTAGATGGATACTCTATCAGCCATGTCTGCTTCCCTGACACTGAGTTTTAATGCCCTATAATTTAACTTTGATTTGAATCAAAGTAGAATAAAACATTTGGAGGCCTTAAAGTAACTGCCATAGAGTAAGTATCCAGTAAACCTTTTTTGAATGAATGCAGACTGAATGTGATTCTTATCCACTGATGCAGTTGTAGGTTTATACTGTTGAATATTACCAACAGCTAACTATGCTTGGAAGGTATTACAAGTGAATCAGGTCCTTCCCTTATACCTGTTTATAGACTCCGAAATGTCAGGACCATTCCCTGACTATTCTGGGAAGGGAAAATGCTGAGCACTTATTTCAGGAGCTCCTAGGTTAAGGATATAAGGAAGGAAATCTGTTTGACTTGTATTTATATTTTGGTAAATTTTGTTTTCTTCATTTCTGTTTTACTTTTCCATACAGACATGTGATAATGGATCATCATGTTCCCACCATCAAACCTCGGAGAATCCAAAACCAAAATGTCATTCACCGCTTGGAACGCCGGCGAATCAGTTCAGGCAAGGCAGGTACCCACTGGCATCAGGTCCGAGTGTTCCACCAGAATGTCTTCCCCAACTTCACAGTTGTCAACGTCGAGAAGCCTCCTTGTTTCTTACGTAAATTCTCACCTGATGGACGTTACTTTATTGCTTTTTCTTCAGACCAGACGTCTCTTGAAATCTATGAGTACCAGGGCTGCCAGGCGGCAGAGGACCTCCTGCAGGGATATGAGGGGGAGATCTTGTCCAATGGTAATGACCAGCGGTCAGTCAACATACGGGGCCGGCTCTTTGAACGCTTTTTTGTCTTACTGCACATTACCAACGTGGCAGCCAATGGTGAGCACCTGAACCGAGAATGTAGCCTCTTCACGGACGACTGCCGCTGCGTCATCGTGGGCTCTGCTGCCTACCTCCCGGACGAGCCTCACCCTCCTTTCTATGAGGTGTATCGGAATAGCGAGTCAGTGACCCCCAACCCACGGTCCCCTCTAGAGGACTATTCCCTCCATATCATTGACCTTCACACTGGCCGCTTATGTGACACTCGCACTTTCAAGTGTGACAAAGTGGTTCTGTCACACAACCAAGGGCTGTACTTGTACAAGAACATCTTGGCCATCCTGTCAGTGCAGCAGCAGACCATCCATGTCTTCCAGGTGACTCCCGAAGGCACGTTCATTGATGTGCGGACCATCGGCCGCTTTTGCTACGAAGATGACTTGCTCACTGTGTCAGCTGTTTTCCCCGAGGTACAGCGGGACAGTCAGACAGGCATGGCCAACCCCTTTAGGGATCCTTTCATCAACTCCCTGAAACATCGGCTGCTGGTATACTTGTGGCGCAGGGCAGAGCAGGATGGCAGTGCAATGGCCAAGAGGCGCTTCTTCCAGTATTTTGATCAACTGCGGCAGCTGCGCATGTGGAAAATGCAGCTTCTGGATGAAAACCATCTGTTTATCAAGTATACAAGTGAGGATGTAGTGACATTGCGGGTCACAGACCCATCACAGGTATGCAGTGGACTTTCCTCCCATTGCCCCTCCAGTCATCTTGGCAAAATGGGCAGGTTCCTCTCTTTTCTATAGCCAGTCCCTCAGAAATACACGTTTTTATGTAGCCTTTGATTTTCACTCTCCTAGGCCTCGGCCAAACTTAAAATCAGCTAGCTCCATTTTTCTCTGGCCTCATGTATATCTTTGGACAAATGGGAACTGAATCTCAAGCCACTGACATGTGGGCAGTCAACTCTTTGATGAGTATTCTGATTCTCCTGCAGAGCATTTTTAGTACCCTTGAAATGGAAGCCCTGATACTACTAGGTCAAGGTTTGAATTCCCTATGGACAGTCCGGCCTTGATTTTGTTAGAATATGCTTATTGGTCTGACTGTTTTACTTCTGGCAGTGGGAAAAGCCCACCATACTAAAAGGAAAATCTCTAAATATCTAGTCTCATTTTCCTGATTAAATGGTTTTATTTAATTACTAAATAATGACCTTGCCTACATGCTGGGACATAGGTTGTAGAACAGTAAAAAAATGAAAAGGAAGTAAAAATTTCTTATCCACAAAGTGATTAATGTTCTAAAGGTGTTTCAGTTTGGGAGAAAGGTGTTGGTACTCGAGAGAGGCATTTCTTGAGGAAAATAGGAGTAAGGTGGGGTTAAGAGCACAGAAACTGCCAAGACTTTTGGGTTGAAACACTGTATTAAATTCAGGGTAATTTGGACATTTCTCTTTAAAGACGCTCTCCACTTTGGTGTTGACAAGTAAGAGAGCTACCTCTTTGTGCCTTCGTTCTGTTTGCCTCCCTATTCTCCTATCTCTAGACTATCCCTTTCGATACTAGTTTTGCTGTTTAGACTAGTCAGCCAACGGGTGAACCACAAAACCAGCTGAGTCTGGTAGCTGTCGTTGACTTGCAGCTAATTCTACTCTAAGGAACTGTCCGGGGCATCATCCCCTAAGACCTCACCAGCCACCTGTAGTAGAATGTTTTCTGACATTTTCCCTCTAATCATAGCTTGCGTGCTCTTAAAAAAGGTGGTGGTGGGGGTATATGGAGAGAAATAATTTTTTCCAGCTTGAATTATCTTTCACCCTGGATTCTTTTTCTTTTCTACCAATGATGCTGCTGCCCATTGATTGAGCCATCCTAAGTGAGCATCTGGTTCATTTTATGCATCATGGGAGGTTGGTGGTAGAACCCGTGACTTCTCTATCCTCCTGTCCTTGATTTCCCTGTCTGCCCTGGAGAAAAGGCTGGTAAATGTTTGTGTAATTCTATATTGACATAGTTATGAAAGATACTGGTGAAACCCTGATATGATCAAAGGGTTGTCCAGTTCCATAGAAAGGACATGAGTCGGTCTTTATTTAGGTTTGAGCTATAATTGCCTTTTTATTTTGGGGGGAGTGAGTTGTCTGTGCTTGAATTTGGGATTACTCTTTTTGCTTTTGCTAAAACATGACCTAGTTTTTTCTTTGGTCTGGTTGCTGCAGTAAGTTATAGCTAGAAACATTACTAGGGCTCTCTGCTTTGCTTATAGTGTTTGTGGCTTTAAACCCAATCTCTCTGCTCTAGTTGTCTCCCTCCTTTCTCCTTCTCTTTAATTTGATAGGTTCCCATAAGGTTAATGAGTAAAAAATGCAACCAAACTGAAAGTCTTTGTAATGTTAAGGTTATTCTTCTCACATTACCATCCAGCCTTTGCTATTTATAGCCAAACTTAATTTCCAGGTGACTGCAAAAGCCATGCAATATAAGCTCTGGGAAAGACTAATTACTAGTAAAACAGGTGGGCCAAATGGCTTCAGAAACTGGTAATGGAGATTTAAACTCAATTATAGGAGGTAGGGACTACTAATCCTACTGTTCTGAAAAATTCTAGAGTCTTACAGGAAGCTTGCACATTAATTCATACTGCCACACTTTGGAAAAAACTAGGGGTTCCTGGAGCTTCTTTTGTTAGGCAGAGCAGAGCTCTGGAGATTAAAAGGAGTAAGGTTGGTCACCTAGGGACCCATTCAAAAAAGCAGTGGCTCTGCCACCCATGGTATTTGAATGCTTTTCAGGTTCTCCCTCTGATCTTAATTGCTATAGTTCTCAAATATATCTTACAAATGCTGACTAAAATAACATTTGTGAAGAAAGGAATGGAAAATGCCTCTCTGATTTTTTATTTGTTCAACAGTAGTGCCCTTCTTGGATACAACTTGCCTGAGCGGTTTTAGAACACAATGTAGTTAAGGTGGCCCTCTGCATGTTAGAAATATTAAGAGGGAAAAATAAAGCCCCTAAATTGAACTTTTAACTATACACATACAGGAGAAAATAATTTGCCAACAGGCAGCCACTGACTGCAAATCACTTTCTCAGCAGGAAAGATAACTAAATCTGGCATTTTTAAAAAGTTTTTTTTATCTCAGGGTGGGTTGGGGAGCACGTAGGGAATAAACACTTGGAAGGAAAGGTATTGAATTTGCACAGTTTGAAATGAAAAATTGAAAATCTTTTTAAACATGTATGTGGGCCAACTCAGTAATTTTAGCAATGCAGATATAGTGGGAAATCTGGCAACATAGAGGCTCTTGGTTGATAAGCTCACCAGGGTGTCTTCCTTTCACCCTCGTGCTATAGCTGAGGTGTCTGCTTGTTTTATTTGGTTGTCTTGACTTCTCAACCAAGTGATAAGTTACCCAGGCTGGGCATTCTACTCAGCTGTCCCATAGCTCCCCCCATCCCTCTTCTCTCTATTCTTCTACAGGCTTCTTTCTTTGTGGTGTACAATATGGTGACAACAGAGGTGATTGCTGTGTTTGAGAATACGTCAGATGAGCTTTTGGAACTCTTTGAGAACTTTTGTGACCTCTTCCGTAATGCTACCCTGCACAGTGAAGTCCAGTTTCCCTGCTCGGCTTCTAGCAACAATTTTGCAAGGCAGATCCAGCGCCGGTAAGCTGTTCTACAAAGCTTAACAGGCTTAATTTTATTTAAAAAAAATAAAAATAATTGTTGGCATTAGGCCAAAAGTTATTTCCTCTAGGCAACCAACCTTCCCTTGTTCTTTTTTTTTTTTTTTTAACCTGGACTTGGCTAGCTCTGCCTATGTCACTTGAACTTCACCTTTCTGTCTTTCAGCACCTAGGGAATTACCTGTGTATTGTCTGTGTCATTCACCTTAGACTGTATATGAGCTACAAAAAGATAGAGATTGTGTCTTTTTAATTTGTTGCTATTTCCTCAGTGATGCATTGTCAAGCACTTAAATATTTGTTGAATGAAAGACTGAGGAAATCATTTTAGAACTTTTGGTTAAACATTGTGTGATAAACACATGCATTTATATCCTTTCCATCCCCTAACCCCACTAAAATGACAAAGAAATAAACCTGTAAGAATAAAGAGAGTGTGAGAGGAGAGGATTTTAGACAGGAGATGTCAGCAAAGTTTTGGAAGCTAAAAAGCCAATGGATAAGTGAAGACTGACTTAGCATACCTTAGGGGGCAGAAATTTAAGGCTGCAGAACTTAGCCTTCAAGAAACAAGCCTGGCTTGTACTACAGAGCTCTGCAGGAAACTAGAGGCCCTGAGTACCTCTGAGGGCTGGGGTATGAGGCTAAAATCAGGAGGACTGGGTAAAGTTCTTAAAAGGAGAAATCAGACCTTCTAGATCCCTTCCCTAAGCCTGCACAGCCAGGTGATTCACCCTTCCACCCCCCTATCTCAGCAAAAGGCTGGAGGTTTACTCTGGAAAATTTAACCAGACAGGCCCTGGTCTCAGGTTCATGAGACATAGTTGAGAACTGGGATGAGACATGTTATACTAAAAACAGGAATTAAGTGAAAGTTGATGTACTAAAGGGTGAGATTCCTATCCCCCTTACCAGATTCTGTCATCCAGGCTTATACTTTCCAAGCAAGAGTTTTTTTCCATTGGGAAACTGACCAATTCAAAAGAAGAGCCCTTCAGATATTGGCATTTGGGGTCCCTTCACAAAAACATATAGGTCACCCTAAATTGATATGCACCAGTCAACAAGGTCCTATGAACCAAAACTTCTAATAATTATCTTAGCATAGTCTTATAAAATGAATGGTACAAGCTAAATCGTACTTAAGCCCATCAGTGCCTTTAGGTTTCACAGACCTAAATTGCTCCCCCAACCTATGGAAAATACCTGCTTTATTTCCAAGAGAGACCAGAGTCTGTGAATGAGTCAGAATAAGCATTACTGTCACTGGAGAAAATAGGCAAAGCAGAACTCTTCATTTCAGTGGCATCATATTTATATAAAAGGACAGTACTAGGCTAGAAATAGATGGAGGTTGATTTTCAGACAACTGATTATCTTTTCCTTTTTTTTTCCCCCTCTGGTTCATACAAATTGCTTTATTAACGTCTCTGTTCAGTAAAGAAGTATTTTTGGAAGCAGAACATGGACTAGAGTTTGCTTTTTTCATTTTGGAATGAATCATCTTCCTTTAAAATTAACTTTAAGATTAAGCAGATCATTATCAGCAAATAACAAAAGCTGGGTATACGCAGTCAGAACATCAAAGAAGTCACTTGATGGTAAGCTCCATGGGCCAGGGATTTTTGTCTTATGTTCACTGCCATGTCCACAGCACCTATTCCGATGTCTGGTCTGTAGGAGGAACTCATTAAGTCATTGGGGAGGAATGAATGAAGAGATCCATGAATTAGAGGAAGCTGTGTTTTCTGGAAATTATTTGAGAATGCTTCTGGAATTAAGAGACATTGTGGGAAGTCTATGGAGGAGCAAATAAAAGTTGCAGAGAAGGTTGCATTCCAACTTGGTGATCTTTAAAATTTTGCTCCATACCACCAAAGGTTTTGAAAAACTATAGATACCCTCCCACATTTTTAAGTTGATCCTTAAATTTTTTTGTTATTAAGTTTAATGGTTGCAGAGGATGCAGTTTCCAGTGGATAGTAAACATTGACAATAAAAAATAAAATAATTGCAACACTCTTCTACATGTAGCCAGGGGAATCTAAATACCATAGTACTTTGGTACTTAGATATTTCACATAAAAAGTACAGAGCAAATTATTCCCAGACTGTTGGAAATCTGTTGGAAATTTTACAGTATTTCTTCTCAACCTTGAATTCATATATCTATCCCATCTCCCCCACAGAATTGTATACTAATGTAATAAATTTTATCAACCACCCTGTTGTTCTTTGCTGCATTGGAAATATGGTGGATATATAAACAAACTTATTTATTTTTTTAAAGATTTATTTATTTCTCTCCCCTTCCCCCTTGTTGTCTGCTCTCTGTGTCCATTCGCTATGTGTTCTTCTGTGTCTGCTTGCATTATCAGGCAGCACTGGGAAACTGCATCTCTTTTTTGTTGCATCATCTTACGTGTCAGCTCTCTGTGTGTGTGGCGCCACTCCTGGGCGGGCTGCACTTTCACATGGGTGGCTCTCCTTGCAGGGCACACACCTGTCACGTGGGGCACCCCTATACAGGGGAGCCCCTGCATAGCATGGCATTCCTTGCACACGGCAGCACTCTTTGTGGGCCAGCTTACCACATGAGGCCCTGGGGATGGAACCCTGGACCCTCCATATGGTAGATGGATGCTCTATCAGTTGAGCCACATCCACGTCTCTTTTTCATTTCTTGTAAACACATTCTCTAAATATAGTAGCATTTTACAGTCTACAGTAATGTTTTGATAAAAACAAAAAAATTGATTACTTATGTGTTGGGATAAATGTTTAAGAAAAAAATGGACACCAAACATCCTGAGTCATTTACGGAAAGCCTTTATCATGAAAGAGACCAAAACACAGTAAACAATAAGGAATAAGCAAACACACTGCCTTCCCTGAAACTGTAAGATGCTATAAAAACGGGAGCATCCCTAGAACAATCACAAAATTTTGGAAATAAATATTTTAGAGATAGTTGAGGAACTCTCTACCAGAGTAGAATAAAAAGATAAGAAGAAACATGGAACAGAAATGGTAAGAAAAATTAGAGGATCAGCCCAGGATCTTATTGGTCCAGAAGGAACGGTAGAGAAAACGGAGGGGAGGAATTTCCAGATTGGACAGACCATCCAGTGTTGTGCTGGAGGTGGCTTGGACCGGCTCATGAGAGCTGATTATTAAATTTTTGGGAATTTTGCAAGCTGCTTGTTAAACACAGCCATTATTAAAAACTAAATTAAATTATATAAAACTTAATGTCCAAATTATAACAAAGGTAGTAAATAGTCAACACTTACAACTCCCTAATTTTTTTGCTTTATTTTACTATTATTTATGCTCTTGGGGTTATTTTTATTTATTTTATCTGTGCAGTAAAAATATTATATAATGGTGTGCATCTCTTGACACCTCCACTTTCACTGATGTCTTGCTGGTAGATTGAAATTGGGCACAAAGAGAGTATTTACATATGGAAATTGGCAAGCACTACAAAAATCCTGTTTCTTTCCCCCTCTGCCCGTCCGAGAAATAATTATTAAACCTTTATCAGCACACCACATCAAGTATCCATCCAGTACAGTAATTGAAAAAAAGATGCATATTGAGGCATAACATCATGAAATTTTGGACCATCAGGGACAAAGAGAAAAATTTAGATATTCAGAAAGTACATACATACATTTCATTTATAAAAATGTGTCACCAGAATGGCATTGGATTTATCAACAGCAATACTGAAAGCTGGAAGCCACTGGAATCTTGCCCTCAGAATTCTCTGAAAAACTAAAATAAGTTTCAATTTAGAATTCTGTTTCCAAATAATCAAATAATAGGGGAGAACAAGGACATTTTCAGACATGTCAGTTCTCAAAAAATTACCTCCTATGAACCTTTCCTAAGGAAGCCTCTGGGAGGTGTTTTTTACTGATAAACCAAGAAAGAATGTTATACAGGAAAGAGAAACTTCCAGCACTGCAGAGAGGCAAAGAGAATTCCAAGGATGCTACTAAAGGGGAGTTCCAGGATGGCCGACCACCAGTCAGACCAGATGGGAACAGGAGGATGGAAGACTCTAAGAGGGATGTAGCCAAAGGAAAACATAAAGTTGGTAGAAAATCTGATGGGTTTGAATGTATTAAGAGATTATCAACTCTGTTTTACTAGGCTTCACTGAGAAGGTGAGATTTGAGCAAAGCTTTTGAAGGAGGTCAGGGAGCAAGCCCTTTGTGTGTCAGGGGAAGAATATACCAAGCAATGGGGATAGCAACCTAAGGCCCTGATGTAAGAGGGTGCATCGTGTGTTTGAGGAATATTTGGGAGCCCCAAGGGGCAGAGTAGTAGGAGATACAGTCAGGCACCAGATCTGGGGACGAGGTACCTAGGGACTTGGAGGCTTTGGACTTTAGCCATAGAAGTGGTAGGGAGCCAGTTTTAGCAGGATTACTCTGGCTGCTATGTTAAGAATAGATTATAGTGTGCTAGGGTGGTAGCTGGGACACCAGTACAATGATCCAGTAAATAAAATTATCACAGCCTGTTTCCTGCCACTAGGATGTGAGTTCTCTTTTGTTCATTGATAAATTCTAAGCACCTAGAAGAGCACCTGCACATAACTGGCCCTCTGTGATATTGATTGAATAATGTTTGCCTAGATCAGGATGGTAGCATTGAGTGAGGTAATTAATTGTATTCTCAAAGTGTTTTGAAGGTAGAGTCCAAAAGGTGAGTGAAGGATGGCATATGGGCTATGCAGGAGTGAAGTCAAAGATGAATCTAACATTTTTTTTCTTATCACCTTACAGGAGGGAGTTGCCCTTCAAATGTGATGGTGAAGACTGTGGGTGGATCAGGTTTGGGGCGAGGATTAGAAGTTCTGTTAGTGGAGAGGTCTTGTAGTTTGCCAAAGAGGAAGGAATGATATCTGTCAGATCTACCTGACAGGTCAAGGAAGATGAGGATTGTTGGTTAACTCTTGAATTTAGTGATATGGAGATCATTGGTGACAATAACAAGAGTAGTTTCAATGAAATGGTAAGAGGTGAAAGAAAGGAGAAGAATTGGAGACAGTACAGAAAACTGTTTTGAGGAGTTTGTTGTAAAGGGGAGCAGAAAAATGGGGCATTAGCTGGAGGGGCTAATGGTAAACTTTTGTTTTTAATGGGGGGAAAATGGCGTGCTTGTATGCAGATGATAATGATTCTGTGAAGGGGGAGAGTAAGGGAAACTGTTGGTTTGGGAGAAAGGAGGAAGAATTGCTTAAGTCGTGAGAGGGAGGGGGTGGGATCTAGTGCACCAGAGGAGAGATTGCTTTTACAGGGGAACATGGACAGTTGCAGACCTTGGGCAGATGTGCTGATGGGAGCTTTAAAAAGTTCTCTTCTGATTGCTTCTGTCTTTCAGTTGCATAATAAACATTGCTCTTAGCTGGGAGTGAGCCTGGAGGAGGAGGTAGGAAATAGTCATCTACAAGAGTGGGCGACTGGCCAGACTATTGGAGGGAGAGCAGGGGAGTGGACCCGAGTGCCCCTGCAATTGAAGTTCATGATCACAAATTTAAAGGGAATGTCGTATGTTTTTCTTCAGCCATGGAGAAGACTGTATGGATACAGACATGGAACAGGCAGAGACCTGAATTTAGCTAGAGATGTAGTTTTTAAAGAAAGTACCCCAAAACAAGGGAGCATAAGGTTGTTGAGGATGAGTGTGAATGATTGACTGGGAATTTAAGTTGGATAAGGAAGAAACAGAGGACATGATGAGGGTGTCGGATGGTCAGAAGTTGGTGGTGGTCCCTTTGGGGTTGAGGGGTTGTTGACATTGAGATTGCTAACAGGAGTGAGCTGGAAGGATAGGAGAGAGGATGGCTGGAGAGTGTGAAATTACAGAGAGGTTGCGATTTTTGGTCATGATAAAGTTGAGGATACAGGATATAACCATAGGAATGAGTGGCAGAGACAGAGAGGTCAAGGAAATAAGAGTGTTGGAAGGATCACCTATGAGAGTTTTGAAATTACCAAGAATTAAGACTCGTAATGGGTTAGAGTGGCAGTGAGCCAGGGGCGAAACTTGGGAAGTCACTAGAAAGAGTGACTGCTTCATCCTTTACTCAGTGGGGATCATGGAACATGAAGGTGCTGGGTGCTACTGAGGAGGGGGAACAGCGTCAGTGTATTGTCATGGGTGCTTTGGTTTGTGATCATCATAAGGACATGGGCCAGTCCCTGTCATTTTACCTTTTGTGAAGTCAGTGAGCTGGGCAGGGTTGAGTGTGAATTATGAGATCTTTGCTGAAAAAGGGTTGAAAACCACAAAGACCAGGATCTTTGATTTTAGCTCAAATGAAAAGGAAAGAAATTGTTCTTTTTGGTGCAAGGTTTAATTTTATGATTTACACTGAGGCTGTGAAAATGACTGTCAGGAAGAGCAATGGACAAGCAGTATTGATAGCTAGGCTTTCTTCGAGGAACCAAGAAGTGTTAATGTCTGTCCAGCACCTCGGATTAACAGTGAAAACAAAAATCAAACCCATCTCACCAGTCTTTCTGATCTCATCCAATTTAAGAACATTCAAGATTTTATAGTCCATTAGTTTATTTTCTGTTAGTTTCAGGGATGAAATATTCCCCTCTCCCCCGGACTAAAATAAGATTTCCCCTTGATTGGTAAACCATGTGATGTGCTTTGGTATATAGACTAAAAACAACCGCCACAAATACATACATACCAATGGACAGTTCTTTCTAAGGAACTTGAAAAAGCTTTAGGAGGGGAATAGGTGTAGCTCAGTGGTTGATCGCCTGCCTCTCATGTACAAGGTCCCAGGTTCAATCCCCAGAACTTTCTAAAAAAAAAACAAACCAAAACTTCAGGAAAATAAAAAAGAAGGAAAAAAAAAGTAAAATGTCATTATACAAACACAACTAATAACACTTTAGTGTATTTCTGCCAGTTTTTTTCTTGTTTTAAGGCATTCGTTTTTGTTTTCTTTGTGTTTGTAATCATTCTGTATGTACAGAATTGTACCCTACTTTTTTTTTTTTACATTTTTTAAACATTTTCCCTGTTACCATATACATTTTGAAAATTATAGTTTTCCATTGGGCTTTTTCTTTTTCCTTTAGTTTTTCATTGTCATGAACAATGCTGTATTGAGTGTGCACAGAGGTCTTGCTGCATTTAGTATTGCTTCCTTATGGGAAATTTTCCAGAAGCGTAGAAATACTAGGTCAAAGTGTACTAAATATAGTATTCATTACAGCTGTGAGAAATAACTGTTCCATTATTTTTACCAAAGGGAAGTCAAATATGTGATTTTGTGTCCCTCTTACTGTGCTACTAGATATTGGTCTTTTTGCAGCAGCACAGGTACCTAGATTCCAAGCTTTAAACAAAACAAAGAATGAACATTTTTTCAAAAGGTTTGGCAGAAGTTGGCGTAGAACAGATCTTGGGAGAGGCAGCGTCTGCTCAGGATTCTCTGCTCTCCATACTCCTTCCTGGATGCAAGCTAAGGCTGTTTTTTGAGGAAAGATAGTTCTTGAGTTTTTTTTCTTCTTTAGCTGTTATAAAAAATGAATAGAAATGTTATCATAGACTAATTGTACACATTTTAAACTTTGTTTGAAAAAGTCTTTGTTAACGTTTCTAAAGTAATTTAATTTTCTAAATTTCTCATTCTGTTTTTTGCTTTTTAAAGGTATTTTTAGCTAGCCAGACGGAGAGTTCTGTCTCATTCACTGTCCAGATTTTTGTTTTTCATTTACAGATTGGGTTGCTTTTAGACATGTTTGTAGATTTAAAATCTAAGACAGCTTTGTGTACCCACTAACAGAGCCTTCCTTGCTGGTGCTTTATTTTAGGTTCAAAGACACTATTATAAATGCCAAATATGGAGGGCACACGGAGGCAGTACGCCGGCTGCTGGGCCAGCTCCCCATCAGTGCCCAGTCTTACAGTGGTAGCCCCTACCTTGATTTGTCTCTCTTCAGCTATGATGACAAGTGGGTGTCAGTCATGGAGCGACCCAAGACTTGTGGAGATCACCCTATCAGGTACCCATCACTGCCCCAGCAGCAGACCACTGAGGGGTGGAAGATGCCTGGGTTCTCCTTGTCTTCTTCCCAAACATCATTTCGTTGTGACTTTCTTCACTTGTACCCAGAGATTGGCTTCAGAGGGTAGGCTGTTTCTGTGAGGTGGTGAGTGTGTTCATCATTTAGGTACTAGTGCCATAAGTTAACTAGTCCTACTATGTGCTTCTCATCAAAGCATCCAATTCAGGTAAGTGTTGTCCCCTTTGAAAGGTATCCGAGGAAGGAAACTTAAGTTGTATTATTCCTCCACGTTACCTAGTGGAAAAGATAGATTAATCAGGTAGGTTTAGGAGGAACTCTTGCTTCCTCACTTTAAGGAATTTTAGAGTGGAGATGACTGTGTTGTTGCTGAAACCTTGAAACTAACCTCTTAAAAGCAGCCCTTCCCCACACATGTCCAGTGCACAGACCCACCTGCCCCTGCCATGCCTGGTCCATGTACTGTAGGTGCTCAGAGGGGAAGTGGCACTGCCGCCACCAGGAGAGTTGCTTCAAAGGGAGCTGGTTCCTGGAGCCTGGAAGGGCTTTTTCACATAGAAATCATGGTAGTCAGATCTTTCTAAAGTAGGATTTCTTTTCCAGCCTTACTGGGTTTGAAATGGGCCCATGTAACATTCTGTATAATTAATACAGAATTATATTCTATATTCTATATTAAAATGGGAAATATATTCCTATATTTCCTTAGGGAAATTGCAATCATTTTCAAAAAACAAATGTGTAAATGTTTAATGTGGAAAAATGTAAACATATGTGAATCGTATAATAAACTTCCATGTATCCATCATCCAGCTTAATAGTCATCAACTCACAGTCAGTGTTGCTTTTATCTATTCCCATTCCCATTCCCCTTCCCCCTCCCCCTCGATTATTTTGAAGCAAATCCCAGATATCATATCATTTTACTCATAAATATTTCAGTATGAATTTCTAGATGATAAGGACTTTAAAAGAAATTACTTTAATGCCATTATCCCAACTTAGAAGTTTAACAAAATGTCTTAATTCTATCATATACCTATTCATTGGTCACATTTCCCCTAAAGTTTTGTGAGGTGTTTTATGATGCTTTTGATTGGCATTTCTCTAATTGCCAGTGGGGTTGAGCATCTTTTCTTGTTCTATTTGGTCATTGCTATACCTTCTTTGGAGAAGTGTCTATTCAAGTCCTTGGCCCACTTTTAAATGAGGTTGTTTTGTCTTTTTGTTGTTGAGTAGTAGGTGTTCTTTATATATTCAGGATAGTAAACTCTTTCAGATAAATGGTTTCCAAATATTTTCTCCCATTCCGTTGGTTTTTTAATTTTCTTGATAATATCCTTTGATGTATAAAAATTTTAAATTTATTTCATCTTTTGTTACTCATGCTTTTGGTTCTAGGTTAATGTGGGTTTTTTTTGGTATATAAAAGCATATTCTGGGCATCGAGACTCATTTTCCACCTTTCTGACTTCACTGCCTTTCTAATTTGAAAAGTTTAACCCAGGAAACAAATCTGGAAATGCCATTGCCCCTGACTGAAGGGGTTTTGCTTGTAATTGTTATTTATTTTGAATTTAAATGAGAACCATAATGACATTAAAGGCATTTGAAGAGGTAGTATCATTACACCAGCCTTTATTGTAGATTCCATTCTAGCCTTTCAGTGTGCGTGTGCATTTACACTGTGGTAAACAGTGGTTAGCATATATTTTGCAGTCTGCTTTTTTCCACATGGCATTATTTTATAAACAGTTTTCCATAGTTGTTACATAGTCATCACAATTATAGTCCTAATGATGACATATTATTCTATCAAGTAGATGGACCATCATTTTTTAAGCATTCTTCTATTACTGAGCATTTATCCTTTTTCTGTGTTTTTATATTGGGGCTAATGCTATAGTAGCCATCTTATGCATGTCACTACTTCATGAATGAATTAATCCTGAGGATATAAATTCTTGGGAATGAGATTGTTGAGCAAAACGTATAAATATCTTTAAGTTTACTAATGTATTTGCTTTCCAAAAGGGAAATCGTAGACCTCTCGAATTCAGGGCACAGCATTTTCTACAGCTTGGCGTCAATTCATCCCCCACCCTGCTAATCATCTCTAATTCCCACAACCAAGGGCATTTATTTTATATATGGGAACGGTATTTGAGTATGGGGATGGACAAAAGCATCTTTAGCTTACTGTGTTATATGAAAAAATGAAAAACTACTTAGTATTTTGTTTTTGTGTGTAAGAAAGAAGAACCTCTCAAAAAAGAATTTATTCTTAAAAATTAAAAACTCAAAGATGGGCCTAGACCCGCACTGTTTTCTGTGGAAGCCACTAGCCAAATGTGGGTGTTGAGCACATAAAATATGGCTAGTCCCAAATTGAGATGTGTTGTAAACATCAAATATGCACTGGATTTCAAAGATTTTGTACAAAAAAAAAAAAGAATGTGAAATATCTTGTTAGTATTTTGTTCATATTGATAATATGTTAAAATGATAATACTTTGGATGTTTGGGTTAAGTAAAAAATTAAAATTTATTTCACTGGTTTCTTCTTACTTTTTTTAACGTGGCTACCTGAAAGTTAAAAATTACACACATGGCTTTCATTTGTGGCTTATATTATCTTTCTAGCCCTGACCTGGACAATCCTGAGGCAAATGGCTCTTGAAAAGAGGGTAGTCTGTAACTAAGGGTCATTTTGGGAAAGAGAAATGAGTCAATGACTAAGGACAATATAGTGAGATTCATAATCACTCTTGGCCTTAAAGTTAGCTGATGATACAGAGGTGACTTTGCAGTTTCGATTAACCTGGGCTGATGTGACAGAAGATATCCTTAATGAGGTAAAATAATGAATTGCCAGCTTTCCACTGCTGTTCAGATTTCAAGGCAGGGGTGAATATAAAACCATCCTCTTTCTTGCTCTTCTGGTCTGTTCAGGTTCTACGCCCGGGACTCTGGTCTGCTGAAGTTTGAGATCCAGGCAGGCCTTCTGGGCCGCCCCATCAGCCACACAGTGCGACGCCTTGTTGCCTTCACCTTTCACCCTTTTGAGCCTTTCGCCATTTCCGTGCAGAGGACTAATGCTGAGTACGTTGTCAACTTCCATATGCGACACTGCTGCACGTAGGCACGTCACCAAAGCCAGCTTCTCTGGTCTTCCAAGACGTCCAAGACTTCCAAGATGTCTTATCTCAGAAGACTCCAAAGCAAAGCCTCTGACTACCAGCAGTATTCCCCTGGTTCCCAACTGGTATACCTCAAATGAGAGCAAGCCAGAGGAGAGGAGTGAGGGTGGCTAGCCTCGCTGCATTCTTTTATTGTCTACAATCCAACTGCTGATTGATTTAAAGTCTTCTTACCTTTTCCCTGTGGGAATGCCCAGCACTAATTAAGTCCAGTTAGTTTTTGTTTTCTTTTGCGTTTTATTGCTGTGAAGATGATAGCATTAGACCTGTACCCCTTTCACGACACTTCTTTGGCATTGTGATTTGCAGCCTGAGACAGGTAAATCTTGTTTACTTATGAGAGTAAGGGCTGTCTTAATAAGAAAAATAACAAATAAATAAAGCCCTTGGTATTTTCTTAAATATATCCTGTTGATGACTGCCTTCTGTTCTTACCACACCAAATGCTTATTGAATACTTGAGTTCCAGGAAGGACCGTGAAAGAGATTGGAGGCCATGAATACAGCAGCTGCTCTTGGGAGAACTAAGTGGCATGTGCCAGCATGGAAGACAGTTATCTGCCAAGGTTGTTTCCTTCCCTTGGGCTTTCTCCTGGTTATTGTTACAGCTGGAGGAACTGGGCATAATTGCACATTCTCTTGTGGAAGCATGCTCCCATCTGTACCTTCTGTGTTGTGCAGGTGGAAGAGTGAGTAGCTGTCTTTGGTCACAGCAGAAACAAACACTGTGTAGCACGTACTATAATTTGGGTAGTGGGAGCTGGCAAGCTCTAGGTGTCCCTAAAGAAATCATACTGGTTGTTCCTGGGCGCCGAGTCATCACAGCTATGTGACAAACACCTGCCAGCCCCCAGCCCTCTTCCTTCTGTCATATGCTTGACTAGTGTCCTCCAGAGAGCATGTCAGCTTATCTCATCTGCATGATGTATTTATACATTAAGCTTCTTTAATAACGTGATTTTGAAGGTGACTTTGAAATTTTAGGTTCTAGAGCAGGCTGTGAAAGGGGCCATGGATGTAAACAGCTGGATTCTGAATTTCCTCTACCATCCAGGCTAACTTCCCAAGGGAACATAAGAAATGGGATATGACATTCTGAGCCTTACCAATAATAGTTCTGTTCATTTCATCATCTTCAAGATAGAACCTCTAAATTAATTCTCATTCAGCATTCAACACCTAGGATTTGAGCACCTAAAATGAGACAGGAAGATACTGTGCAAAGATGCTAAGGCTGAGGAGAGAAATAGGCAAATAAAGAAGTAATTGTAATACAACATAGGAAGCTCTAATGGTCTATATCTGGGGAACAGAGGAGGGGACTGAAGAGGCGGAGAGAGGAAGCTATTCTGGGGAAGTGACATTGGAACTGGATAAATGGGAGCATGTCTCGCAGACCAGGGTGAAAGGGAGAATTTTAGGAGAGGTCCAACAAAGGCCTAGAAGCCTAAAAAGGGCAGTTGAGATTGTGGAATGGCAAGTACTCTCCTATAGTCAGAGCCCGGGGGTGTAGAGGGGCTGGCGGAAGTGTGGCTGAACCGATAGGCTGCAGGGAGGCCATGAGACGCATTGTGCACAGCACTGGGCTTTAAGAAGGGGCTTCACAAAACTAACCCTTAGCAGTTTGGAAAAGGGCTCGGAGGGATCAGGGACTAGAGGCAGGGAGGCCAGACAAGGCAGTTGTGATCCCAAGAAGAGCGGGAGGGCTTGGTCCACACCCCTGGACACTAATGGATTAAACATGGAGGCATTCTCCAAGATTCTCTGTGAAGAATACAGGGTCCCAGAGCGTGGTGAGCTTGTGTTCTAATCATGTATTACTTCATACTCCAGGAGTTTTGTCATATTTGTGGGGCTGAACAAAGAAAGGTAATTTGTTTGAGAAGCCCTTTATCTGCAGCCTTTGAACAATCTTGCTTGATTGTACATGTAGACTTAATGTAATAGAAAGAGCCCAGAGCTTGAAGTCATTGAGGCCTCAGCATGACTCCTTTCTCTTCTGCTTAGTAACTCTGTGACCATGGGCAGATCTCCTAGCCCTTCTGAAACTTAGTTTGTTCTCCCATTCCCTTATTCATTCATAGCTTGGGTCTTTGCATCATGTCTTACTGCCCCTTTCTGAAGTCTGGATCTCAGCCCCCACTCTGACTGCCACCTTGTATCCTTTCACCTTACCAGTGCCCCTGCAGCAGACAAGCCTTCAGTCCGTTGACCTGGGCTTAGTCAGGGTGAGGTTAAATTGCTGTAACCCATAATACAGTGGCTCAAACAAGATAGGAGTTCTTTTCCTCTCTCAGGTAACAGCACAGGGCAGATGTTTAAAATCAGTTCTGCCACACCCGGCCATTTAGGAACCTACATATCTTCTGACTTATTTCTCAGCCATCCCCTGTGGCATCGTCCTGGAATGAGCTGGTGAGAGGGTGAGAGTGTGGAGGAGGCTGAGCCCAGCCTTATGGCCCCTGTCCATCAGTGGCACACATTGTGCCTGCTCATTCCCTTGGAGACATCTGAAAATCACATGGCCATGTATCACTGACACGAGAGCCTGGCCAGCCACATGCCAGAAATGCTTGGGTTCAGAAGAAGGGAGAATGGGTTTTGGAGGACAGGTTCCTACCATTGGCACATTGGCATTTTTAATAGCTGTCACCTCCTCTCAGCTCCTCTCCTCTTATTCAGCCAACCCAGGACTATAGTCATGCCTTGCAATTTCCCTTAACTTCCTTGATTTTCTCCCTCCTTGGGAATTTAGAACAACCCCAACTCTGTACAGGTCTGTCTGCACAGCTGAAAATTGCAGCAGAAAAACTGCGTCTGTTCTTCAAGTCATTATCACAAACCTAATGTGGCCACTCAAGACTGCTGAGCAATCCTCAGATATTTTCCTTGCGTGTTCACTTTCCCACTATCTGGAATTTCTATTGTTTAAACCTCTCCCTGTCCTTAAAACCCCTCCTCCCATTTCTTAGCTGATGACCTTGCTACCTACTTCATGGGAGAAATAGAAACAATCAGGTGAAAACTGCCTGATTTTTCCTTTACTTTGTCTACCTCGTGGCTGATGCCTGTACTCATTCTCTGCCTTTCCTTCTGTTACAGTGACTGAAATACTCCTGCTGCTACCAAAAACCAATCCTTCCTACCTGTTCACCAAATTCTGTCTCCTCTTGGCCTCTGAAGGTCTTTGCTCCTGCAGTTATTTTCTGTCTTTTGCATCATCTTTCTCTTGATTAGACCATTCCATTGCCCTATGGATATGCTCTAGGATCTCTCACCTTTAAAAAGAATCCTGCTTTGGGAAGTGGATTTGGCTCAACAGATAGAGCATCCACCTACCGCATGGGAGGTCCAGGGTTCAAACCCAGGGCCTCCTGACCCATGTGGTGAGCTGGCCCACTCGTAGTGCTGATGTGCGCAAGGAGTGCCCTGCTGCGGAGGGGAGCCCCATGTGGAAGGGGTGCACCCCGTAAGGAGAGCCGCCCTGTGCAAAAAAAGTGCAGCCTGCCCAGGAGTGGCGCCGCACACACGGAGAGCTGACACAGCAAGATGACGCAACAAAAAGAGACACAGATTCCCAGTGCCCCTGACAAGAATCCAAGCAGACACAGGAGAACACATAGCGAATGGACACAGAGAGCAGACAACGGGGTGGGGGGAGAGAAATAAATAAATCTTAAAAAAAAAAAAGAATCCTGCTTTGACCCCTTTAGTTACTATCCTTTTCTCTGCCACCTACTACAGCAAAATTTCTCGAGTTGTCTAAAGTAAATGTTTTCACATCTTCACATCCCATTTTCCCTCAACCTACTCCAAGTAAGTTTCTATCCCCTCACTCCACTGAAGCTGTCACTGTCTAGGTCACCATTGGTTCTGTGTTGCCAATCCAGTGGTCATGTTCATCCCTCTCTTTCTCTGTCTCCCACCATTGGACATAGTTGATTTCTCTATGTATCAAGAAATAACTTTCTGGAAAGTGGATGGGGCTCAAGCATTTGGGCACTGCCTACCACGTGGGAGGTCCTGGGTTCAGTTTCTGGTGCCCCCTAGAGAAGGCAAGCAGACACAGTGCACAACGAATGGACAAAGAGCAGAGAGCAAGTGCAAACAATGGGGGGTGGTTTATAAATAAATTTAAAAAATTTTTTTGAAAAGGAACACCTTCTTCTCTTGCTCTCTAGGACATATGCTTCTGGTTTTCTTCCTGCCTTTCTGATCCCCTTTGCTGGCTCTGCTTCCTTGCTTTACCTTTAGATGTTGGAGCATCCTGGACTTGTCCTTCAATTATCACCCTTCTTTCTCTATGTATTTGTTAGGTGCTTTTATCTAGTCCCATGATTTTAAATTCCAGCTGTATGCTAATTACACCCAAATTTATAACTCCAACCCTCTTTCTTGAGCTACAAAGTCATATATCCAGTGGTTTAGATGGCATCTTCACTTGGATATCTAATAGGTATTTAAAACTAGCCTGTCTGAAACAGTTCTCTCGATTCTCACCCCCACCTTTAACCTGTTTTTCCTCCAGGATTCCCATGTGTCTGTGGTATCTACCCATTTACTTGCACCAAAAACTTAGGAATTATCTTTGATGTCTCTCTTCTCCAACCTCTCCTTCCCCTCCCCCATATATCTACCTTACTCTAGGGCTGTGCCCTGATTGGTCTAAATCAATCATGATAGCCTCTTATGCCCTTGCTAGTGAAAAGAACAGGATCCAAGGCCAAAGCTAGTCAGCATAAGGGGTTAGTTTAGGGGTGTCATATGACCTAATTCAGGACAATGATACACTGAGAAAAATATTTCTGGGGCTTCTGTGGGGAACATTTCTCTTTTGAGACTACTAATGAGGAAACATGTAGCTCAAATTTCCACCATCTAATGCCCTATAATCATACTCAAAATGAATCAGCTTTGGGATGAAAGCGGACCTTCTGGATGGCAGAATGAAGAGAAAAGAACCTGGGTCATAGATGACATGGTGGGTTGACTAGATCACACAACCCTGATATGTACTCTCCATCTGGATTTCTAGTTCTGCTAGACAAGACATTTCCTTATTGTTTAAGCCACTTTTATTTGGTTTGCAGTTGAAAGCAAATCAATAGATATGAAGCGAGAGGCCGGTACCATGTGGAAAAGATTCACGCAGTTGCTACTGACTGGGCACCCCCCTAGATTCAGTTCTAGTTTCTAGGAAGCCGTTAAGCTATGATTCTTCTTCTTGGATTTCTGTTAAGATCCGGCTCTCCTGTCACCTCCTGGAGCCATATCTGAGCTGGCCTGGGTGTTTCTTGTAACAAAGGATTTAATGCAAGTGGAAGATAAAGTGCTCAGCCCATTGGGGACTTAGCCCATATTACGTTCTCAACCCCCCTGTGTTTGTGTTTCTTTCTATTAGCTTTGTTCCTAAAGGATTAAAAGCAGCTCTCAGTAAATTCTAGTATCTTCCTCATTTTCCTCAACTGTCCAATGAATCCAAGAATCTTTGGAGAGAAAAGTCCTTGGAACAAAAAATTGCAAAAAGCAGGAGCTTTCAGAACCAAATTCTTCCCTCGGCCACTTTCCTTTCCTCCCTCCTCTGCAGGGAGCTGGCTGGTCAGGAATCAGTGGGGAGTTGCTCTGGACCTTTGAAAGCAACATTCCATTTAAATGGACCAAAACCTCTTTCATTGGGAGACCTTGCAGAGAAGAGAATATAAATGAGTGAAATACCTAAATTAGATAATTTTTAAAAGAACGGTAGTTTCATTATTTTCAAGTACACGGAGTGACTCCAACTCAGCCATGAAGTGTTCCTTTGTAGAAGCCCTCAGGGACTTTCCTTAATGAGTAGATTATAATTATTGGTAATCAGCATAACAGTTGTCTGCAGTGCGTGCTTCGAAAGCAATTGAGCATATTAAGTGATTTCACTGTTCCAGGGGGCCATTTTGTTTACACCATTAATCTGCTTCGGGTATAGCCTTTATAGCTATGACCCTCTGTTGTTTAAAACACAACATTCTGAAGGCTGTCTCCATTACACAACATCTGATTACCAGAGCCGGAAACAATGTAGGGGGCAGAGAGAAGTGTAGTAGGACTTGGGTTCTTTGCCCACGGAGCCCTAGTGGAATTATGGGAACCACTCAGGCTTGCACACGGGGCCTGGATCAAATCCTACTAGCTCTGCCACCTACGAGCTGACTAAGCCAGGGTATAATATTTAGAACTTAACTGAGCCTCAGTTTCTCCCCTGTGAAATGGGGAAATATGAGCAGGGTCTATACGAGCATTTAGTGAGTATTAATTAAAGCACCTGCTACAATAAAGCTCAGTAAATGCCAGCTGCCTCATCCCTTCTTTCTAGATCTGCTGGCCTGTGCAGGAGGCTTTTCTGCCTCTTCAATGTCACAGGGACTGCACGCAGCCCGGGAAGCGCCTCTTTGTTCCCTGGTGACCAAGCCATACAAGCTGGCTCCTTCTCCAGGCCCTGCCCCTGCCTGCCCACAGAGGCGGGTGGCACCTGAGGTGGTACTTAGTTCCACTGCCACAGCCTCGTCCCCCCAGGCCCTGGTCTGAGAAGACCAGTACATCCCTTTTATTCAAGGTTGAGAATCCATCCTACATACTTTCTGTTTCTCTCTCTTCACACTAGTGTGTTGGTTGGCTTCTTAGGTCTTGCATTTATTGAGGACCTACTAAGTCCCAGGGACTAATGACACAAGGATGTGTAATTCACAGCCCCAACCTGTGTGTTTCTAGTCTGGTGATGTTTCTGAATACCTGTCTCCCTCACTTTTAAGAAAGCGGCGCTTTGCTCCTCTCTGGCTCATGGTCCCACCATCAGTAAACTGTCAGAAAAGCTACTAGTTAACAGTTTTCGCCTGTGGAGTTAGCAAGAAAGAGCTACATGCTTTGTGGAAGCCCACTACTCCATCCAGTGTTTCATTAACTCTTTGATGCAAAAGTCCCAACGCCTGCAGGGAGCTTTTCCCGTGCCCTGGGAGAGCTGTTTGAAAATAACACACCTGAGCACCGGGCCCCCTGCTGCTGCACAGCCAGCCGCTCTTCCCCACCTGGTCTGCCTCCTGGCTCCAGCTGCTTCTGCTTCTCCCTTCTTAACTCCCAGGATGAGAAGAAGGCGCTGTCTCTTAACTTTAAGAAAGAATGAAAAGGGATCTCTCTTACTACTACTAAAAGGAAGGAAAAAAAGGGGAATGGGCTAGAAATATTCTGAAGAACAGGGCAACAAAGATGTGAAAGAAAACTGACTTTTAAAGCCAGTCTCTTCTTTAAAAGATATGGTTGGAAGTTATAAGTTTTGAAATGTGTCCTTAAGTAGGGATACATTACTCAAATTGCCTTTAGATCGTTTTCCCTCCAAGTGAATCATTAAAAAAATTTAAATATAACATTCTAGCTTAAAAAAAAGGTTGATATTTGAAAAGTGATCCTTGACTCAGGGTGGGATAGGGATAAGATTAGGGTAGTGGGCATGTTAGCATTTCGGGGGGTGTTCTTTGAAAAAGAAGCCCATCAGTATCATTTTTTATTGGGAAAATGAAAAAAAATACAGGTTTCCATATTACAAACAGCAAAGAGTTTGAAAAAAAAAATCTTGTCTGATGAGGCTATGCAGAAGACATGGTGATTCAGAACTGGGGACACCCTCAAAATCTTGGACATGAAGTTTTCCTAGTTATAGGGGCATGAATTTTAGAAGGTTGAGAAACATCGTATTAGATAATTATTGAGTCCCCTGAAAGGGCTATCTGTATTCATAATTTTGCAGTGAGGAAGCTCCTTCTAAAAAGGGGAAAAAAGATAAAATTGAAAACAAAAATGAAAACTCATGCATGGTGAAAAATACCAAAGTCAAATGGACAACACATTTATCAAAGAATTTCCTTAGTGTAAAACACTCTTAACTATATAAGAAAAACCTAGACAACCCAAAGGAAAAAATGAACAAAGACCATTAGCAGGCTGTTCACAGAATAACAAATACACATGATCAACAGCTATATGAAAAATGCTCATCATAACATTTTTCACCCATCAGATGAACCAAGGTTAAAAAAGTTTGTCAACCCAGTATTGTCAACGATGTAGGATGCTGTCGCCTACTGCTGGTGGCAGAGTAAGTTGATTCAGACTTCTTGAAAGACAAAACAGTAATATCTTAATAAATGTGTGTAACTTTTATAAGTATGTAGCAATGCAAAACATTTACATATGTAAATGAGATACATAGAAAAGACCCTTTCATTGCCACTTTTTTATTATGATAAAACTGGAAACTATTCAGTGTGCATCCAGGCTAAATAAATTATGGAATGACCGAAAAGTAGGATCTGATGCAGCTGTTAAAAATAAGGAGGCAAGTTCCAACGCATCGATTTGGAAAACTCTCTGAGTCATATTAAGTGAACAACTGTGTTTAATATGATCCCATTTTTTGGTAAAAATAGAATGACTAATTGAAGGTGTACTGAGATGAATATGAATAAATAGAAATAAATATATGCATGCCTGTGGAGTCAGCACCTGTCTGAAAGGACACAATGGTTAGCTCTGGGCAGGCGGCTTGGAAGGAAGGGAAGGTGGGCATTTTTAGCTTATTCTAGCTCTTCAATTCTTTTTACTGTGAACATGTATTACAATTTTTAAAAATGGAACTTTAAGAAGTAGCAGCAGAGGTGGGCTAGCTGAGCCGTCGTCTGAGGCCAGGGATTTTCTTTGCTTTACCAGTCTCCAGGGACTTAGCACTTTCATTCCTGCCCCCTGAGCCTTTCCTCCGCACAGAGGCAGGAGGAGGCTTGGCAGACTGGGGAGGCCGGGCTGCTCCCGCTCCTGGCTGCCTCAGTCCAGCACATTTCCATCGCTCCCTGAGGGAAGAGATGCTGCAGCAGCATTTAACTCGGGGCCAGGAACATGCTTTCCCTGGGACACGACTTATTTCTCAGCCAGCTGTGCCGCTTGCTTCCCAGCATCGGGCGGCACTTACCTCTGATTGCTCTTCAGATAGGGTGGGGGAGGTGGCCTGCCCACCTGCTGTCACAGGCTGGGGAGGGCTTGGTGGGGGGAAGGGGTCTGAACCTGTTCTTGCAAATCCAGAAAGAGGGCTGCACTCTGGACTCTGGAGCTCCCTGTGGTTCAGGTGCCCCCTGCCCTTCTTGAAGTTCCTTATTAGAGCCGACTGGAATGCAGACAAGAAAAGTCTTTTGGGATTTTGAAGTGCAGCTGGGAGTCTTTGGGGAAGAAAGAATGGTAGAGCTGCTTTCAGACCGGACTGGGGTGAGGGGAGGCCCTGGCACCTACCATCTAGGGCAAGGGGAACAAGTCAAGCCTCAGCCCACGGGGCTCGCTAACTGCTCGCTAACTGCTCTTGGAAAGAGGGTGCAGGAGGCCGATGTCAGCAACGACCCCACATCTGCAGTTGCTGTCTCCTAAGGGGCCTGAGCCATGGCTGCTTGGGGACCGGATTTCAGGCCCCAGTTGCAAACTGGAGGCTTTGAGGTTGATACTGCTCAGGACATGCTTTATTTGATGTTCATGGTATTTTTACAATTTTTAAGTTTTGCAAAATATCCTGCCTTTTCATGTTGCTGACAGCAACAGTTCCATGAGCTGAAAATCACTCATTGACTTGGAGTGTGTGACCCCTGTACTTTTTTTTTAAAGTAAATCTGACTCTCCCCTCTCTTTTATTTGTTTATTTTTATTTATCCCCCTCCCCAACTCAGATGACTCCCTTGTCTATCTGCTCGTTGTGTGCTCGTTTTCTTTAGGAGACACTGGGAACTGAACGTGGGACCTCCCTTGTGGGAGGTAGGTGTCCATTGCTTGAGCCACCTCTGCTTCCCCTGCCCATACTCTTATGTATAGCTAATGTTGAGCATACATCTGCAGGGATCACCTCACAGTCATTCATTCATTCATTCATTCATTCATTCTACCAATATTATTTGAGTATCAGATCCTGAGCTAGGCTTGGGCCAAAAGGACTGATAAGGTGTGGTCTTTGCAAATCTCCCAGTTTATGGAGCAGATGCAGAGATAGGCTGGGACTTCACTAGATCAGGTGATAAAGGGATGCATAGGGATAAGGGGAGCATAGAGACACTGGGCCACCTGAACCAGCCTAGCAGGGCCATGGAGGGCTTCTGGCAGAGATGTCCCCTGAGCTGGATTCTGGAGGATAAGAGTTTGCCTGGTTAAAAAAGGGGAGAGGGGGAGAAGCGTGCTCAAACCAGAAGGGGTGCGGGACAGAGGCAGGGAAACCTGAGGGAATTTGCCTTGTTTGGGGAACGCAAACAAGACCTTCAACTGCTGAAGCCCAGAGCTCCCGCCGGGAGTGGACCCTCAGGAGTCGAGGGCCTGCTGAGGGGCTTGCCTTGCACAGCCCCTGAAGAATTCAGTCTGCGAAGCTACTGGCCAGAGTTGGGCTTTTCAGATCACTCTGGCTACAAAGTGAATTTGATGTGGGATGAGCAACCAGGAAGCAGGGTGGTCCAGAAAAGAAGCCTCTGCAGCAGGCAGGAAAGGAAATACCTCTGCAGAGGGGACCTGGTTCCCTCTTCCCTCCCATGCCCCAGGCGTGCTCCCTGTAAGGGAGGAGCAGACCTCCTCTTCTAGGGGCAGAAACGACTGCAGGTTTGCCTCCTGCCTCCTGCCTCCTGCTTCGAGCCTGTGTTCTTACCTCCTACCCCGTGCTTTTCTTTTTCTGATTTAGAAAAGTTGCAGATTTACAAAAAATCATTCAGAAAATAGAGTTCCCATAACCCCTCTCACAGTTTTCCCTGTTATTAACACTTTGCATGTATGTGGTACCTTTGTTTCACTCCATGAAAGAATATTATTATAATTGTGCTATTAATTATATAGTCCACAGTTTACATTAGGGTTCATGCTCTGTGTTGTATAGTCCAATGTTGTTGTTTTTTTAAAATTTTTATTCTAGTAACATGTATACAACTTAAAATTTCTCCTTTTAACTATATGCAGATATATAATTCAGTGGTGTTAATCACATCCACAGCATGGTGCTACCATCACAACCATCCATTACTAAAACTTACCACCACCCCAAACAGAAATTCTTTACCTGTTCCCTATCCTCATCCCAGCCCCCACTAACCTGTATTCCAATTTCTGACTCCGAATTTGCTTAGATTAATTATTTCATATATGTGAGATCACACAATAGTTGTCCTTTTTTGTGTGTCTGGCTTATTTTACTCGACATGGTGTCTTCAAGGTTCGTCCATGCTGTCGCATGTATCAGAAATTTGTTCCTTTTTTATGGCTGAATAATATTCCACCACATGCTTATACTGCATTTTGTTTATCCAGTCATCATTTGATGGGTACTTGGGTTGCTTCCATCTTTGGGAAATTGTGACTAATGCTTCTGTGTATATCAGTGTGCAAATAACTTTTTGAGTTCCACTTTCAGTTCTTTTGAGTATATACCTAGAAGTAGGATTGCAGGGCCATATGGTAATTCTATATCTAACATTCTGAGGAACAGCCAAATTGTCTTCCGCAGTGACTGTACCCCATTTCACAGTCCCACCAACAATGAATGCGTGTTCCTACATCTCTGCATCCTCTCCAGCACTTGTAATTGTCTCTTTTTTTTAATTAGAGAAATTGTAGGTTTACAGAAAAATCATGTAAAAACTCCAGTATTCCCATAAGCCCCCCTCCTAATTATTAACACTTTGCATTTGTGTGGTACCTTTGTTACAAATGATGAAAGAATATTATAATTGTTGTATTAACTATAGTCCATAGTTTACATTTTTTTCCAATATACCACCCTATTAGTAACACCTTGTGTTAGAATGGTACATTTATTAGAATTCATGAAAGAACATTTTTATAATTGTATTATTAACTGTAGTCCGTCATTTAAAAAAGGGCTCACTGTATTGTATAGTCCTATGTCTTACCTTTTAATTTTTATTCTAGTAACAAATATGCAATCTAAAAATTTTCCCTTTTAACCACTTCTACATATATAATTCAGGGCTATTAATTACATTCACAATGTTGTGCTATCATCACCACCATTCATTATCAAAACTTTGCAATCAGCACAAATAGAAATTCTGTACAAATTAAGCAGTAACTCCTTACTCCCTACCCCAAACCCATCCCCTGGTAACTTATATTTTAGATTCTAACTCTATGAGTTTGCTTATTCTAATTATTTCATATTTGTGAGATCATACAATATTTGTTCTTTAGTGTCTAAGCAGATTATTTCACTCAACATTTTGTCTTCCAGGTTCATCCATGTTGTTACATGAACTAGAACTTTTTTCCATTCCTTTTTAATGCTGGATAATATTCCATGTATATATATATATACCACATTTGTTTATTTGTTCATAGATTGATGGACACTTGGGTTGTTTCCATCTTTGGGCAATTGTGAATAATGCCGCTATGTACATCGGTGAGCAAATAACTGAGTCCCCACTTTCAGTACTTTTGGATCTATACCTAGAAGTGGGATTGCAGGGTCATACAGTAATTCTATACTTAACTTTCTGAGAAACTTCTAAACTGTCTTCCACAGTGGCCGCACCATTTTACATTTCTACCAGCAGTGAATGAGTGCTATTTCTTCACATCCTCTCCAATACTTACAGTTTTCTGGGTTTTTTAAATAGTGGCCATTCTACATGTGAAATGATATCTCACTGTAGTTTTGATTTGTATTTCCCTGTAGCTAGTGATGTTGAGCATCTTTTTATGTGCTTCCATCTGTATTTCCTCTTTGGAGAAATGTTTATTCAAATCCTTTGCCCATTTTTAATTGAGTTGTTTGTCTTTTTGTTGAAGAGTTGTAAGATTCCTTTATAAATTCTGGATATTAAACCCTTATTGGATATGTGATTTCCAAATATTTTCTCCCATTCTGTTGGTTATCTTTTTACTTTCATAGTGAAGTCCCTTTGTGCTCAAAAGTTTTAATCTATTTAAATTTTATGTATTTTTTCTTTTATTGCTCATGCTTTCGGTGTAACACAAGGTCCTGAAGATGTTTCCCTACATTTTTTTCTAAGAGTTTTATAGTCCTGGTTTTTATATTTAGGTCTTTGATCCATTTTGAGTTAATTTTTATATATGGGGTGAGATAGATGTCCCCCTTCATTCTTCTGCATATGGATATCCAGTCTTCCCAGCACCATTTGTTGAGGAGACTATTCTTTTCCAATTAAGAGGACTTGGCACTCTTGTCAAAAATCAATTGTCTATAGATATGAGGATCAATTTCTGAACTCTCAATTTGATTCCATTGGTCTATAAGTCTGTTCTTGTACAATGCTGTTTTAACCACTGTAGCTGTGTAATAAGTTTAAAAATTGGGAAGTGTGGGTCCTCCAACTTCATTTCTCTTTTTGAAGATGGTTTTGGCTATTTGGGAGCCATTATATTTCCCATATAAATTTGATAATCATCAAATTTATATTTTCCATTTCTGCAAAGAAGGCTGTTTGAATTTTGATAGGAATTGCTTTGAGTTTGTAAATCCCTTTGGGTAGAATTGACATATTAACAATATTTAGTCTTCCAATCCATGAGCATGGAATAGCCTTCCACTTATTTAGGTCTTTGATTTCTTTTAGCAATGCTTTATAGGTTTCCATGGATAAGTAATTTACATCCTTGGTTAAATTTATTCCTAGGTATTCAATTCTTTTAGTTGCTATTATAAATGGATTTTTTTTCTTGTTTTCCTCCTCAGATTGTTCATTACTAAGGTATAGACACACAACTGATTTTTGAATGTTGATCAATTGATGTAATATGCCACATCAACAGAATGAAGGGAGAAACTCACACAATCATCTCAATTGATGCAGAAAATATATTGACAAAATTCATCATCCCTTCTTGATAAAAACAGTTAGAAAACTGGGAATAGAAGGAAATTTCTTCAACATGATAAAGAACATATATGAAAAACCCACAGGTAACATCATACAAATGGTGAAATACTGAAAGCTAGCCCTCTAAGACCAGGAACAAAAGGAGGATGTTTTTCAACATTGACTGGAATTTCTAGCCAGAGCAATTAGGTAAGAAAAAGAAATAACAAAAGAATAAAAGAAAAAAGAAAGAAAAAGAAAAATATGAAAAAGAAGAAGAAATAACAGGCATCCAAACTTTCCCTATTTGCAGACAACATGATCCTATATATGGAAAAATCCCCAAAAATCTACAACAAAGCTATCAGAGCTAATAAACAAATTCACCACAGTGGTGCTGTACTTGATAATGTAAGGGAGGGCTGGCACAGAGGCAGTGCTCAGTTAGTGATGGTTGCTGTTGAAGGATTGGCTGGCTGAAAACGCAGCTCTCCCCAAGCTGCCACCTCACAGCTGGGGTGTTCAGCTCTGAGCACCCAGGTCATCAGCGCCTCCATGACCTGACCTGGCCTGACCCAGGCCTCAGCCGCTGTGGCCTGCTGGTCAGGGTTGGGCCATGGTCAGAAGTGCCGGTGGCCTGGCAGTGGCCAGGGATGGAGAGGTTGGGATGGGTGGGAGTGAGGTAGAAGAGGTGGGCAGTCATCTGTGGGGGAAATGAGGGAAGTGCAGAGTCAGAGGTGAGGTAGGCCAGCGGGAAGGTGGTGCCTGACCAGGGTTGGGGGCCCAGGAGGACTGCCGATTTGGACGGGAAGGTCCTGGACGTGGCTGACGGTGCTCATGAAGCATCAAGTAAAGACGAGACACCTCTGAGAGAGGCAGGTAATGAGCCTGGAGAGCAGGGGCTCGAGACAGGAGACCAAGATGCGGGAGCCTGTAGGGGAAAACGGAGGCCCAGAGACTTAATTTGCCCCATATAATTTACACAGTGGATGGTCAAGTCAGGTTTGAATCCAGTTCTAGCTGACTCTGATGCCTGAGCTGTTTTCCTGCACATGTGCTACCCTCAGGACTAGGCCAGAGAGAGGAGGAGGCAAAGAGGAAGGGGACTCAGCTAGGGCCTCCTGAAAACCTGTGGCAGGGGGTTTCAAGTGACTAGATGTCTGGATAAAGCGGGAGCGAGAGCTGGAAAGACAGAATTCATTGGGCTCTTGCTGAGGGAGGGAGAATTCTGGCTCCACATCTCAGCGTCCTGTCCTTACTGCCTCACCTCTCTGAGCCTCAGTTTCCTTCTCTATAAATAGGCATAATAATCACACTGACTTTCTCAGGTTGTGAGGATGATATATGCAGTTAGCACACAACACACAGAACAGAGAGCCCTCGTGGAGCACCACGCCGCTGGGCTCCGTGGCTCTTTCTCAAGGAGCACCCAGTTTCTCATTTAGTTGGCGTGGGTGCAGATGAGTATGGGAAGGGTTAACCGGGTATTTTCAGGTCCAATGGTGAGAAAGGACTAGCTTTTTCTCATTTCTAGGGAGACCGTGGGAGATGACGACCCTTGGCTCTGGCTTCCCTTCCAGCTGCTTCTTACTGATGAAGTGAAAATAGGAAGCCATCACCTCTCGGCTCCCCCACTGGGCAGGCACGGCTAGCTTGTCTCAGCCTGCAGACACCTTCTGGGTATATGTAGTTTATATTGTATGAGCCAAAAAACAACAGGAAGGCTGGGGAAGGCTGTGTCCTCTCCACACAAAGGAGTTGCTGGGCCCAGCTCCTCTGTAGCCCAAACATCACAGAGCTGAGGCCAGTCTTACGGGGCTACATGGCAGTGAGGCAGAGCTTGAAAGGGTGGGAGAGGCCACCTAATTCAGAGGCCCCCAACAGTTTCAAGTATGAGGCCTCATTCAGCTATACAGCCACAGTGCCTCCCCCTGGCCCCCCCAGTGATATCTGTTTTATCTGGTTTACTTTATATATTTGAGTGACATGGTAATTTGTCTGGTTCCCCCAGCATTTGAACCTCTATCTGTGTTTGTGGAATTCGGTACTCCATGAGTTCTAATAGGGACCAAAGACCAGCTCCCCCTACAGGGGCCGGCCATACAAAGCATTGCAGCCTCCCTTGCAGCTAAGGCGTGTGACCTAGGCTCTCCCACTAGACATCGAGGCCAGACGGGAGCCAGTGTGTGTGCAGGAGGGGGCTGGGGGGAGTTCCCTTTCTAGGGCGGCAGTCCTTAAATAACACTATTTCAGTATTAGTATTAGGCACTTAGTATTGGTAAAATGAGTAATGACTGCATCTTCTCAATACAGTTCACATCTGGAAACACCATAAAAAATCATTGCGATTCTTCTGCAAGAGTTATGAGGGTCAGGCACAATGGGTCCCATTTAATAGTTGAGCAACTAAGAACGGGAATGTTGCCAAAGGCCCCAGGGAGCTGTTTCTACAGGGCCACAGAGAGCCTTTCGTTTTGTAGTCTTTCCACCAGATTCTTAAGGTCTGTTCATAGGTCTTAAGGTGCTTTCTGAAGAGGGTTATGAAGCTGCTTCTCTGGCTATCTTTATCAGAGTGGAAACAGACTGGAAACGGGGTGGAAACCCTGAGACAGAGTTAAGGCATCTGCTGCGCAGGGCTGCTCCCTGAGGGGCAGAGGGAGTGCAGGGGGGTAAAAACTGCTCATGTTTCTTGGGCACTTGGGCCAGGCACTGTGCTAAGCTCTTTATGTATACTACCTAATTTAATCCTCTCCATTCTTGGAGGTACACACTACTACTGCCTCCATTTAATAGATGAGGAACTCAGGCACAGAGAAGGTAATTTCCTGAAGGTCAGAAAGCTAGGTGCTGGTGGAGCCAGAAGTCAAACTCAGACTTCAGGGTGTACAGCTCAGCCACCCCCAGCCTCTCCACGTGTGAGGGGCAGTGGGAAGGGTGCAGGAAAGAGGAGCAGATAGCGTGTCTGGGACCGCTGGATGCAGGCAAGCAGCTAAGTGGGAAGGATGGAAAATTCCCAGCCGAGCCACAGATCCAAACCAGGGAAACTGGGTGAGATGCTCCGAGGGATAAGGACTATCTTAAAGACACCTGCTCATCTCTGGCCAGGGAGGGCAGGTGGCAGATGGACAGCCATGGAGCCCAGCTGTTGTTTGCAGTGGAGGGCCACTGCCTGCGCGCCCCTGTGGCGAGTGAATGGGGACAGCTGGATTAGGTGTACCCAGCAACCTCCGTGGCCATTGGGTAGAGATAGACAGTAGGCCCTTCTCCTGGCCCTTGCAGCTGCTCTGAGTCCTGAGACTGAGAGCTTGCTAATCTCCATCCCCATGGCAGCAGGAGGGATGGAGCTCGTGGAAACTTCCAACTCTCAATGGCCAGGATGTTCACCCAGCAAATGTCTCCAGATCTGAAGATATAAAGCTTTTCCAAATGATTAGAGGTGCTCCCTGTCTTCTCCCTTCTAGAAAGGAAGATGTAAAACTAGGATCATGGGCCCAGCATCCATAACTGGTGTGAGTGATAGCTCTCTTGCCCCATTCTCAAACCTCCTTCCACACTTTCTAGCCTCCCCTTTGGTTGGGGGTCTGCATTTCATTTGGTCTGTCTCTCTTCCTGTTTCTTGCCTCATTTCACAAAGATCTGAAGCAGCTCTCAAAAATACAGTCAAAGGAATAGGGCAATAAAGTAAATATTTTGAATAATTTGGGGCCAGAGGAAAATAGGGTAAGCTACCAGAAATGCAGGGAATGCTAGGCTTCCTTAGTGACTGACTCATTTTCAGAATCCTGCTTCTGGAATGATTCTAGTCTGCCTTACACTTTAAAGCTCAGAATGACGTTTCAGGTATGTTTTCTTGTTTATATTCCATAAGCTGTTGATCCATTTAATAAATATATACTGAGTATCTATCTAGAAAAAAAAGAAAAACATCCCTACCCTTTCCATTTCTAAATTCTTTTGTCACATTTTGGAGACATCACTACGGTGCCCCTTCAGAATCAGACACTGCTGATGTTTTGAATCCTAGATCTTTCTATACCATTTCAGTATATACACCTGTCTACCCTCTTGTTGGCAATACAGACTCTTAGTTTTGGAATGTGAGAAACATTTTAGAAAACCACGGCAAAATCATCTTTTTAATCCTCTCCAATGTTCCCATGGCATTTTCGGGAATGTGGCTGAATCTGCAGCTGGGTGTTTGTTCTTCTCAGTGTGTGGTTGGCCAGGGCAGGCCTTGGTCAACTGAGAAGGTCAGAGCAATGTCCCACCCTGGCCACTGGCTAAGGCTTTTCCACAGTCAGTCCTTCCAGACCACAAGCAGTACTTTCTTGGCAAACCGACAAGTCCCTGCCTTCGTGGAGTTACATTCTAATTGATAAGCCAGAACTTAAACAAGGAAAACAATGGGCAAGTGACATGATCTGACTTCTGTTTTGAAAAGATCCCTGGCTGTTGGGTGGAAAATGGACTGTGCTTGGGAGGAGGGGTGGTTGGAAACAAGGAGGCTGATTTGGAGGCTAAGGCAGCAGGCCAGGCCAGACTCGGATGAGAGCTGTAGAAATGGTGAGAAGGGGGTAGGTGGGATGTATTTTGGAGTTAGGGCCAACGGGACTGGCTGATGGATTTGGCATAGGGGTAAGGAAAAAAACAGGAGTCGAGGATGCCTCCAGAGGTTTTTGAACTGTACCTGCCTTAGGTAAGAGTGGGAGAGGGAAAGCGTTTTTGTTTTTTTTTTTCCTGGGGGGTGGGATGAGATCAAGAGTTTCGTTCTTGGCCCTGCCAGGTTGAGATGTAGTGAAAAGATCTATAAATTTCTAGGATTCTGCTACCATTTTGCTGAATATGAGAGCAGAGGGTCCCAAAGTGGCACTGTCTATTTTTGGAGCAACTCAGACTCCCCTGGAACTCCCAAGCCCAAGGTAACTTGCATTAGTTTTATAAAAGCATTCATTCATCCATTCATTCATTCATTCATCACATTCATCAAATATTTATCGAGGGCTATGTTGTTCCTCCAGACACAAGCTTGTGGTCTAATCTAAACTAACACGTTCTTTTCTGTTGTTCCATTCAGTGTTTCAGCCTTTGAAGAACATGAAAGCTAGCTGAGTGTGCGATCTGTTTATGAAGGGCACGTGCTGAGGACAGTAGATCTTCCTTCATAGGCCCATGAGGTCTGGCTCTGATCACTGGCTTTGGGGAAGACATGGGAACCCAGGCCAGGACACACAGGCCCAGGGCTGTGCCCAGAACTGCAGGAGGGGGTGGGCCCAGGTCACAGGGTGCACAGATGGGCAGTGGGAGTCCAGGAGGACAGCTGAGCCAGTTCCCCCTTCTATATCTGTGTCCCTCCAAGCCACCATCTCCACTGCTGTCCACTCCACATTTTCCAGATATTGCCATGAGCCCTGCTCAGAATCCTTGGACACAACCCATCTCCTTTGCAGGGGCCCATCCCAGCCTGGCCCCGGCTCCCTTTCCAGGCCTGGCACTCGGTGTTCCCACTCCCAGCCCTGCTCTGTCCCACTCGGCCCCTTTCCTGTCCAGTGATCGCTCAGGATGGCAGTTTCCAGAGCCCGCGGCCAGCAAAGGTTTCCTGCCTGCCAGCTGTTAACCATGTTGCTCCCTGGCCTGTGATGCCCTCAGTCCAGCCGCCACCCTCTGACATCCCCCCCAGCTCCAGCCAGAATGCCAGCCTTGCTCCTCTGGGCCTCTAAAGCACCAGGCTTTTCCTCTAGTGCTTCTCCTTCGAGGACGAGGAACCAAAACAGAAGTCCAGCCATGAAGTCCTGCTGCTGCCCCTGAACGGCCCCACTTTGCCGTTAGTCCCAGGAGCAGAGGAGGCTGGGAGGCCTGTGCTCCTGCTGCCCCCTCGGCTCGGCTGTGAGCTCCTGGAGGGCAGGGCCTCACCTCTGCACCCCCCCCCCCAGCACCCGGCTAAAGGGGACTTCCGCCTGCTCTTTGGAGGTTGCTGAAGGCCCACAGTGGAGGGTCATAGACACCAAGTACCCACTGTCTGAAGCATCTCACAGGTCTGGGTTGGCGCCACCTCAAGGTCATCACCTGGCGCTCGATAGAAACGCAGACTCTCACAGCCCCCTCAGGACCCTCTGACTCAACCTGCATTTGAACACGCTGCCCGGGGATTCATGTGCACAGGAAAGGACGAGAAGGGCTGGCCAAGAGGGGTGCCAGCCCCGTCCGTGCAGGGCTTGTTCACAGGATAGTGAAACGAGCCCAGAGACCCCATCCACCCAGGCAAAGCAAGGGCTTAGACGTTCGAAAAGGTGTACTGTGTCAGTCTAGGTCAGAGTCACAGGGAGACAGAACACCCCCTGGCTACGTGAGGCGGAGAAGGAGCTGTGACTAGAAATTCGGTGCCTGCGGTGCTGTTGGAGGGCTGGGGCAGCTGCTTTAGGGAGGGAGGCCCTGGACGCTCTGTAGACCTCTATGCCCGCTGCCATCAGGGAGGTGGGACCAGCAGGAAGGGTGGGATGTACCTTTAGACCTCACAGTGATCCAAGGATGGGGACGTGGCCGTGGCCATGGCCACGACCGCCTCTTGACTCCTGAATAGACAGCGCGGCAGCTCTAAAACAGACTGGGCACGGCTCTGCCTCCTTCTTCCTTCCAAATCTTGTGCAAGAGCAGCTACCAGGTGAGATTGTGCTGCCAGTCACGGCTGCTCCCCTCCTTTGAAGTCGAATGAGGGGGAGCTCTAAGAGCATGGCCTGGAGAGCTTAGGGGGCCTGTCAGAGGAGGAGAGTCGTGTCCCATGCCCTGGCTGCAAAGCCCTGTGAGCCTGCTCAGGCTCCTCCAAAGCAGAGCTCCACAAGGGAGGAGAAGTGGATGGTGTCTCCCGGAGCTTGGGTGGAGCACATGAAGAGAGCGGGTGGTGGGGCAGCCAGCATGGCAGCGTGAGGAGAGGAGTCAGCTCTGCGCCGGCTGTGCTGCTGCCATGTGGTGGGGCAAAGCTAGGAGGGCGCCTGAAGCTCCCTGTGGCCCAGGGGGCACTGTGGAGGGCGCCGGCCTTGGCCCAGAGCACTGGCACCCCACCCCCTGTCTCATGGGGCCCCAGGGTCCCTGCAGTGAGGGGTTGGGTGGGGTGGGCCACAGGGCAGGAGTCGAGGAGGGTGGGGAGAGGTTGGCCCAGTGCACATGCTTTGTGGATGGAGGGGTCACCCTTTTGGGTCCTCTGGGTAGCAGACTCTAAGATGGTTTTGTGTGCAGGATGCTCATTAGGGAGTGTCCCAGGAGTGACACCCATGGGAGAGAGGGGAGGAAGCAGGTTTGGGCAGAGGGAGAAGGTGAGCTGTGCGGCCGGCCCCTCGTCTAATCCAACTTCCCAGGGAGCACTGGGGCTGAAAGTGCCTGTGACCCCTGTGGGTCTGAAATGGCCAAGGCTTCTACCTTGGCCTCATGGCAGATGTGTCACTGGAGGCATGTGACTTGAGGCAAGGCCGCTCTTTGCAGCTGGGCAAACTCCATATCCCCCCTAGAAAGGCCCAGGGCAGAGGCCTTTGCAGGTCTCTGCACAGATGGGTGGGTCTCCAAAGAACCCACCCGTGAGCCCCATGAAAGAGCCAGCCCCCCCCTCCCGTCCCCACAGCACCTGCTGAGAAAACCGCCTCTGTCCTTTCCTCTTGCCTTAGTTTCCCGGGGCTGCCGTGAGCAAGGACCGCAAACTGAGTGCCTCGAGCAGTTCAAAATGGATTGCCTCCCAGCCTGGAGGCAGAAGAATGAACCCAGGTGTGGGCAGGGCGGCGCTGTCTGAAGACTAGGGAGGCTCCTTCCTCACCACCTCCAGCTTCTGGGGCTTGCCTGCAGTCCTTGGAGGGCTGCACTCCAGGGGGCCTGCGTCTTCACAGGGCCTTGACCCCCTCTGTGTCTGTGTGCTGGTGTTTTCTCTTACAAGGCCACCTGGCAGTGGATTAGCGCTCACCCTGCCCCAGCGTAGGTCGTCTTAACTAAGTATACGGGCAAAGACCCTATTTCCAAATAGGGCCACCTTCACAGGTGCCTGGGGCTAGGATGCTCACACCTGTTTTTGGGGTGGACACAAATCAACCCACAATGCCTCTCTGGTTCCATCTCCCCATCCCCACCCCGGAAGAGCCTAGAAGGGGAGAAGGTTGCGCAAGGAGAGTGAAAGACTGGGCCACACCCTCTTTCCTCACTGCAGAGGGTACCAGGCAGGATGTGGGGAGGCAAGAGGCTCTGAAGTTTGGTTAGAGATTCCGCTGGGCCTGTAGATCCTGGAAAGAGAGTTTTAACGAACAAAATAGGATGTAATTTTACAGTGAAAGTAACCAGAGCCCTGGGAGCTTCCTGAGCTGTGCTGAGGGCTGTAGGGGGGGCTGTCCCCTGAACGCGCTGCTCGTGGAGGGGCCGGGCGCGAAGGCCCCTGGTCTGCATGGGGCTGGTTCTGGTGGGCCCACAGAGGGGCTGCGCCAGCATCTCTTCCCTGTCGCATCGTGGGAGGAGGCTCTGGGGGCCTCGTGGTGACCCAGTTTTCTGCCTCTGTCTGAGCCACATGAGCTCTGATTATAGGAGATGTGAGGGCTCTAAATGACTGCAAAGTACTTTTCAATCAGACAGAAAATAGGTGAGAATGCATTTCCGTTAATGCCCCAATTATCCCAGTCCCAACAGGAGAAAAAAATGTGCTTTTGCCTGCCCTCAGGGACGCAGCTGTCAGGAGCTAGACTGTCCCCTCCTGGATGCACAGTTGAGGGCGGGCGACGGGGCCGTGGCTCTCAGAGGCAGGGCTGCCCAGGCGCTGGCTGGCCCCGAGGAGCTGGGGCCCTGCGGCCCAGGCAACGGGAGGAACCCCAGGTCCTCTGATAAGACCCTCCCCGCTGCAGCTTCCGGGCTCCTTGCCTCTCTCTCTCAGAAATGGCAATTTTGCCTCCAAAACCTTCCTGTCAGGCTTGACTGCTGCTGCTTGGTCAGACCCTCATCTTCCGGTCGACCTCTGCCGTGGCCTCCTATGGGTCTCCTGCCCCCACCACAGCGCCCCAAGGGATCTTCCTGAAACACCCAGCCAGCCATGCTATGACCCTACGTAAAACCTTCCAAGGGCCCCCAGCGCCTAGGGGCGGTGCAGAAGCCTCCTCCCCGGGGGCCCTGGCTGTGTGGGGCCCTTCTGATGTTCCCAGACCGCCAGATGGCCACACGGCCGGCTGCCCCTCCCTCTTCTTACCCCCCTGCCATCCTCCAAGCCTTGTCCTTTAGCTCCCAAATCCCCGCCTGCCCACGCCCCCACCCTCACTGGCTTCTCCAGCATTCACTCCCGCCCCTCTGTCTTAGCTTCCTGGGGCTGCTGTGAAAAATCACCACAGACCGGGGGCCTTGAAACAACAGAAATGTCTTGTCTCACAGTTCTGGAGGCCAGAATCCCCAAATTAGCATCCCTGGGCTGAAACAAAGGTATCGGCAGGGCCATGCTCTAAGGTAGAGTCTGTCCTTGCCGTGTGAAGCTCCTGGTGGCTGCTGACAGTCCCTGGCTCGTGGCCCTGTCACTTCAGTCTCTGTCCCCTTGGTCAAGTGGCCTTCCCCTCTCTCTGTCGTCAAACCTGCCCTCAGCCTCCTTATAAGGAAACCTGTCTCTGCCTTTAGGGCTCCCCTGGATAATCCAGGAAAATCTCCCCATCTCAAGATCCTTAACTTAATCACAACAGCAAAGGCCCTGTTGCCATATAAGGTAACACTTGCCGGGTCCAGGGATTGGGGCCTGCTCTCTTGGGGCCATTATTTAGCCTCATAGACCCTCTCTACCCCACATTATGCTCCAAACCACTGCACAACAGGCCATTTCTTCACTACTCATGCTGTCCTCTCTGCCAGCAACATCCCCCATCACACCGTTTGCCACCCTTTTACCTCCTAACCCTCATTTTGAGCTCGCGCATCACCTTCTCTGGGAAGTATTCCTTGAGAGCTCTTCTCATCACCGCCATCTCTCACACGTGTGCCTCCTTCTGTGGTCGCACCCCGTGGTACTCCAGTTGAGTTTTTTGAACTCTCCTGACTAGAGTGCAACCTGCTTAGGGTAGTTAGCAGGTCTCATGCATCTTGAATCTGAGTATCTGCTGGATGGTAAAGGGAAGGAAGAAGGGAAGGAGGGAGGGTCTGTTTGGGGATAAACTCTTGAATCATTTGGCTTCTTCATGTAATTTTTTTTTTTAAAGATTTATTTTTAATTTCCCCCCTCCCCCGGTTGTCTGTTCTCTGTGTCTATTTGCTGCGTCTTGTTTCTTTGTCTGCTTCTGTTGTCGTCAGCGGCACGGGAAGTGTGGGCGGCGCCATTCCTGGGCAGGCTGCACTTTCTTTCGCGCTGGGCGGCTCTCCTTACGGGCGCACTCCTTGCACGTGGGGCTCCCCTGCGAGGGGACACCCCTGCGTGGCAGGGCACTCCTTGCGAGCATCAGCACTGCGCATGGGCCAGCTCCACACGGGTCAAGGAGGCCCGGGGTTTGAACCGCGGACCTCCCATGTGGTAGACGGACGCCCTAACCACTGGGCCAAGTCCGCTTCCTGCACCTTTCTCTAGAGATCCAAACCATGGTGCCTGGGGGTGGGTAATCTGTGGACAAGTTTTAGGGTGTAAATTCTAGGCCAAGGCGTTTAATGGTGAATCTCCCAGGGGAGAGAGCACCCAGGAGAGGAGAACTAACGGGGTTCCAGGGGCAGCCAGTCTGGCCTTGGTGGCAACCCCGAGGCTCCCCCCAACAGCGTCCAGTGCGTCAGGGTCAAGTTTCCTCCCAGCCACGAGTGAGTTGTAGGCACGTACGATGCCAGAGCCAGATCCATGCCACCTCCTCATTGTCCTGATGCGGAAACTGAGGCCTGGTGGGGATGAGGTGTGTGTCCTGCCAGTCTGCCAGGTGAGTCTGTGCTCAGCCGGGCGTAGTAAATGAGTCCTGCCTCCTCCAGCCAGGGGCGGCCCCTCAGGCGACCTTTCAGTCCTAGGGTAGTACGCAAATCCAAGGTGGTTAAGCTGCCAAGGGCACTATGGAAACCGAGCGCCCTCCTCTGTCTGGCCCCTTCTGCCAGCCAAGCCATGATGACACCGCATCTGAGCATTCTGGCAAGACTTGCTATGCTAAGTAGTAGAGCATGTCCACAATTTAATTTGAACCCAGACAGGCAGAGGGGAGAAGCCAGACTAATTACTAGAACAAATTTCAGAGCCAAGTTGGATGTCTTCCCCAAGCACTGGACCACCAGTGGGGGTGGGGTGGGGGCGGTACTGGGTCCGGGTGTGTTAAAATGTAGGTTAAAAAGATGTTATGTGCACATTTCAGCAGGTAACGTACATATTCCCTGACTCTGCAGCTTCTGAAAAGAGTTCTTTGTTTCTATTTTTATTTTAATTGGCTCTTTATTTTGAATAAGTGACAACGTGTACCTGGCCCGCTTGTAAAGGTGCAAAGGGTAAGAAGTTAAGTCTTCCTCCCACCTGTTACCCAGCCGCTCCCCTCCCTGGAGGTAACCACTCATGGGTGTGTCTAGATATTCAGCGCATAGATAAACATGTTTGTACACACATCGTCTCATGTTCTACAAAAACTAGCAGCTGGACTAGGCACATTGCTCTCACCTAGTTTCACTTAGCAACACATCTTGGCTTGTTCAGGACCGATAATATTCCTTAAGTCCTTTTTTTTTTAAAGCAAATTAATTTTTTAACAAATCAATTTTATTGGTACATATTAATAAAAGCATACAATCCATCCAAAGTGCACAATCAGTGGTATGTGGTATAATCACATAGTTGTGCATTCCTCACTTCAATCATTATTAGAGCATTTAAAGTATTTCAGTAATAATAATAACAAAAAACAAAAGTTCATCACCTCTCAATTTCTCTATGCTTCCCCTGCTGTACATAGCTTCTATTTCTGGCTCTTCCTGCTTATTTATTTATACATATTTATTTTAAAGCAGTTTTATTGAGATATATTCACATACCCATATGATCTATTCGAAGGGTATAATCAGTGGCTTTTATTATAATCACAATGCTGTGCATTCATCACACAAAAAGTTTTAGATCAATTTCATCACTCCAAAAAGAAAAACTTCACAGCCCTTATCTAATTTCATCTTTATAAATTGATTTATATTTACATTTTATATAAATGGAATCATATGTAGTACTTTGTGTCTGGTTTCTTTCACTTAGCATAATGGTTTTTATTTTGTCTTATGTTAACATCTTTTAACATTAACATATATTTGTTCAGTTTCAAAGAAAAAGTCTTGTTTTTACAGTTATTACCCTTATTCATATTTCACATAAGATTTTACTATGCTATATCCCATGATAATATTCCATTATATGGATATAACATGATTTCTTTAGCTCTGTATAGACGGATATTTAGGTCGCCTTGGAATATCTTTGTGTACTTGGAACATACATGAAAGAATATCCATAGCAGCACTGTCCAATACAGTTGTCACCAATACGGTTGTCACCAGCCATTAATAGCTATTTAATTCAAATTAAATAACATTCAGACTTCAGTTCTCAGTCACACTAGCCACACTTCAAGTGCTCCACAGCCACGCGGGGCTGGTGGCCACAGTGTTAGCAGCGTAGCTGGATACCTGCCATCTGGAAGGTACTGACCTAGATGAAAATCCCTAGAGGTGAAGTCATGAAGCCAAAGGGTCTGCGCATCTTAACGTTGACAGATAGTGGCTAGTGCCAGATGTCCCTCTGAAGAGGCTGTTCCGATGTGTATCTTCCCCAGTAAGAGCTAAGGGAGAGCTCGTTTCTTTCAGAACAATTGTACGGAATGTTGGGTAAAAAAGAAACGTTCCCTGCGTACTGATTCCAAGGACATTCTGTCTCTGTTGTCGGTGCCCACCTGTTCGTCAGACGCTGCTGCTCCCAGCTGACAGCGGCCCTGCCTGTCACAGGGCGTCCGCACCGCGGGCGGCCTCCCCCTGAGGCTGGCTTCCTGCCGCAGCCCTGTCTCTCCCCCTGTCTCCTCTCTGGTGGCTGGGCCCCTCCACACCCTGTCTCCTGGCCCACCACATCTCAAGGGAAAGTGCCTTTACCAGAAGACTCAGCATTCTTGGCCGAAGTGTCCATTTCCTTACCACTTTCTCTCCCTCAGGGGAATCCTGACTTCTAGGTTGCCTGGTCTAATGGGCGTTTTCTTTTTTTTTTTTTTTTGTACACTTTCATAAATTTTTTTATTGATTTGTAATAATATTACATTAAATATATATATTAATGGGCGTTTTCAGTCCTCGTCTTGCAGGGCTCTCAGCAGGGCTCCACGCTTCAACTGCTCCTTCTCTTTTGTTTTGTTTTCAGCAGGTACTAGGGATTGAACCCAGGACCTCAGGCATGGGAAGCAGGCACTCAACCACTTGAGCTACATCGGCTCCCTTGCTGCTTCTTTCTTTCTTTTTATTTTTAATAAATAAATATTTATTGAATGTGTCTATGCAAGTACAGAAAATAAGGATGCAACTTTATGTCAGACGTAACTCAGGATTCAACTGACTATATTACTACCTTTATTGAACTTTGATACACACAAAAATTACCTTGCAAATAATCTGCCAGGTCTCTACCATTGCAATACTGACATATGTAAGAGAAAAGGTAGTTAAAATAAGGGTACTGATTCAAGATTAATTCAATCCATTATTAATTTTAATTAAAAATCATTTTTATATAACAGACATATCATCTGAAATAAAAATATTTTAAGAATTATAGAATCAAAATTTAAAATTTAATATTCCATAGAGTAGAATCTAAATCACTAAACTGACTTTATTAATTGAAAATTTCAAATAACAACCTACCATCAATCTTGAAGTACATATTAATCCAAAAAAATGTGAAATAAATTAAACAGAAGCTTATATACTACCTACCTCCATCATCAGAAAAATAGAATTGGGTAGTTCCTGAAAAGCAAACATATTAAATATCATTTATTTACATTAGAGAAAAAAACCCCACAAAATTTGAAAAATAATGATAGTTAAAATATTATACTTGCTCATTATGAAACTAGCAAAATAAAACCACACAATTCATTAAAAAGTGAAATAAAATAGTTCCCAATACAATGATTTAAGCATCTCAGCTTCAAAGCAAAATAAAGGTTTTTTTCTTTTTTAAGGATATACTGGGGACTGAACCTGGAACCTCAACCTCAAACAGGGAAGCAAGAGCTCAACCACTGAGCTAGCTATACCTGCTTCCCCCAAATCAAGCTTTTTTTTTTTTTTTAAGGTACCAGGGGCTGGGAATTGAATCCTGGTCCTCATATGTGGGAAGCTGGAACTCAACCACTGAGCCACACTGGCTCCCCTGAGTTGGTTTTATTGTTTGTTTTGCTTGCTTGTTTGTTTTTAGGAGGCATAGAATGAACCTGGGACCCTCTATGTGGGAAGCAGGAAGCACGCACTCAACTGCTTGAGCCACATCTGCTCTCCCAAATCAAGTTTTGATAACACTAATGTCATCATCAAGAAGTTCAATTCTGTTTATGGAAGGAACTAGAATATTTATCTTTTTGTTAGACTGACCTAAAACAACTAAGAAAAAAACATGATAAATTTATCACTTGTGAAAAAAACCAAATACTTCTTTGGTCCTCAGGGAAGGCTTGTGATTTAGAGTAGCAAACTGAATTGACAATCCACGCAGCAATGCTAAATGAACCATCCAATTACTAGAACACATGACCCAAAATATGCTTAGTATTTTTTTTAACTTTATTTTGTACGTTTAATAATTGAAAATATAAAAATTAAAAACTAAAAACACAGTTGAATAAAAACATACATTTCTCAATTAAATGCACTGGATACCTACACATTTTTTTTTTTAATCATACAATATGTTACACAATAAATTTGGTTCAAAGTAATGCAATCATACAGTATTTGTCCTTTTGTGTCTGGCTTGCTTCACTCAACATAATGTCCTCCAGGTTCATCCATGTTGTCATATGCTTCACAACTTCATTTCTTCTTTTTTAAAGATTTATTTATTTATTTTTATTTTTCTCCCCTTCTCCTCCCCCCACCCAGTTGTCTGCTCTCTGTGTCCATTCGCTGTGTTCTTCTGTGACCACTTCTATCCTTATCAGCGGCACCAGGAGTCTGTGTTTCTTTTTGTTGCATCATCTTGTTGTGTCAGCTCTCTGTGTGTGTGGCACCATTCTTGGGCAGGCTGCACTTTCTTTCCCACTGGGCAGTTCTCCTTACGGGGCACACTCCTTGTGCATGGGGCTCCCCTACGTGGGGGACAGCTCTGCGTGGCACAGCATTCCTTGTTCGCATCAGCACTGAGCATGGGCCAGCTCCACACGGGTCAAGGAGGCCTGGGGTTTGAACTGCGGGCCTCCCATATGGTAGGCGCATGCCCTATCTATTGGGCCAAGTCCGCTTCCCAACTTCATTTCTTCTTACAGCCACATAATGCAATGTTTGAATAGACCACAGTTTGTGTATCCATTCATCTGTTGATGGACACCTGGGTTGTTTCCAACTTTTGGCAATCGTGAATAATGCCACTGTGAACATGAGTGTGTAGGTGTCTGTTTGTGTCACTGCTCTCAGTTCTTCTGGGTATATACCCAGTAATGGTATTGCAGGGTCAAGTGGCAAGTCTATTTTCAACTTTTTTAGGAACTGCCAAACAGTTCTATTCTGCATTCTCACCAACAGTGAGTAAGTGTTCCTGTCTCTCCACATTCTCTCCAACCCTTGTAGTTCTCTATCTTTCTAATAGTGGCCATTCTGATAGGTGTGAAATGATATTGTAGTTTTGATTTGCATTTCCCTGATTATTAGTGATGTTGAGCATTTCTTCATGTATTTTTTTTTTTTGCCATTTATATTTCTTCTTTGGACAAATGTCTATTCAAGCCTTTTGCATTTTTTAATTGGGTCGTTTGTGTTTTTATTGTTGAGTTGTAACATCTCTTTATATATCCTGGATATTAAGCCTTTATTGGACATGTGATTTCCAAATATTTTCTCTCATTGAGTTGGCTGCCATTTTACTCTTTTGACAAAGTCCTATGAAGTGCAAAAGTGTTTAGTTTTGAGGAGTTCCCATTTATCTATTTTTTCTGTTGTTGTACATGCTTTGGGTGTAAGATCCAAGAAACCACCATCTACTACAAGGTCTTGAAGATGTTTCCCAACATTTTCTTCTAGTAGTTTTATGGTCCTGGCTTTTATATTTAGGTCTTTGATCCATTTTGATTCTTATATAGTGAGTGAGATAGGGGTCCTCTTTCATTCTTTTGGTTATAGATACTCAGTTGTCCCAGCACCATTTGTTGAAGAGACTGTTTTGTTCCTTTAACATTAACTTGGTAGGTTTGTCAAAACCAGTTTACTGTATAAGTGAGGATTTATTTCTGGGTTCTCAATTCTATTCCACTGATTGATGTGTCTATCTTTTTTTTTTAATTAATTAATTATTTATTTATTTTAATTACATTATGAAAAATATGAGGTCCCATTCAACCCCACCGCCCCCGCCCCCCACTCCCCCCACAGCAACACTCTCTCCCATCATCATGACACATCCATTGCACCTGGTAAGTTCATCTCTGAGCATCACTGCACCCCATAGTCAATGGTCCACATCATAGCCCAGACTCTCTCACGTTCCATCCAGTGGGCCCTGGGGGGATCTATAATGTCCCGTAATTGTCCGTGAAGCACTATCCAGGACAACTCCACGTCCCGAAAACGCCTCCACATCTCATCTCTTCCTCCCATTCCCCACACCCAGCAGCCACCATGGCTACCGTTCCCACACCCATTCCACATTTTCTCTGTGGACATTGGATTGGTTGTGTCCATTGCACATCTATGTCAAGTGAGGGCTTAGATTCCATATGGGTACTGGATGCACTCCTCCCGCTTCCAGTTGTAGACACTCTAGGCTCCATGTTGTGGTGGTTGACCTTCTTCAACTCCATGTTAGCTGAGTGGAGTAAGTCCAATAAATCAAAGTGTAGGAGCTGAAGTCTGTTGAGGCTCTGGGCCTGGGTGTCATATTATCAGTCCAGAGATTCGAATCCCCTACATATATCTTAAACCCAGCACCGACTACAATTCCAATAAAGTAGCATGCAAGTCTTGTGAAAAGAGATCCCCTCTGAGTCCAATTCCATCACGCAGAAACACCAGCTCCAAGCAGTGAACCCCTTCTGCCATGACCATAGAACCCGTGGGTCTCTTTATCCCTCAAAAGAACCAATACCTGGGGTTGTATCTACCTTATCTGTCTCTTAGACTCTGTTCAGTTGTACATAGGGGTATTCCTTCTGACAACCTCCAGACTCTTTTTTAGAGACTCACAGCCTTATAATCTCATTTCTCCTTTCCATTTCCCCCTTACATTAGGTCAAACAGCTTCCCGAAGTCATGTCCTTATATGTAGACAGGTATATTCTGCTGTTCCGTATTGAATCTTTAATTCAAGGTCATTTTATAGTTGCTTCTTCAGCTGGTATGTGGTAGTGATCCCTCGGTGCCAGGGAGGCTCATCCCCGGGTGTCATGTCCCACGCTGGGGGGAATGCATCGCATCTACATGCTGAGTTTGGCTGTGAGAGTGGCCACATTTGAGTAACATGCAGGCTGTCAGGAGGAAACCCCCAGGCACAATGCTACTCTAGGCCTTGTTCTTATTGCAGGTGTATAGGCTCAAAAGTGTGATGTGTCTATCTTTATGTCAGTACCAGGCTGTTTTGATCACTGTAGCTTTGTTATATGTTTCAAGGTCAGGCAGTGAAATTCTTCCCATATTGCTCTTCTTTTTTAGAATGCTTTGGCTATTCAAGTGCACTTTCCTTTCCAAATGAATTCCATAATTGCCTCTTCTGATTCTGTAAAGTAAGTTTTTAGGATTTTTATTGATATTGCATTGAAACTATAAATCAGTTTGGATAAGACTGACATCTTCATAATATTTATTCTTCCAATCCATGATCACAGGATGTCTTTCCATTTGTTTAGGTCTTTTAAAATTTCTTTTAGCATTGTTTTGTAGTTTTCTGCATATAGGTCCTGTATGTCTTTGGTTAAATTAATTCCTAGATGTTTGAGTCTTTTTGTTGCTCTTTTTTTTTTAAAGATTTATTTTTATTTATTTAATTCCCCTCCTCTCCCCCGGTTGTCTGTTCTCTGTGTCTCTTTTGCTGCGTCTTGTTTCTTTGTCCGCTTCCGCCGTCGTCAGCAGCACGGGAAGTGTGGGCGGCGCCATTCCTCGGCAGGCTGCTCCCTCCTTCGCGCTGGGTGGCTCTCCCTATGGGTGCACTCCTTGCGCTTGGGTTCCCCCACGTGGGGGACACCCCTGTGTGGCAGGGCACTCCCCGCGTGCATCAGCACCGTGCATGGGCCAGCTCCACACGGGTCAAGGAGGCCCGGGGCCCGAACCGCGGGCCTCCCATGTGGCAGACGGATGCCCCAACCACTGGGCCAAAGTCCGTTTCCCTTTTTGTTGCTCTTGAAAATGGAATTTTCCCCCTTATTTCCTTCTCAGATTGTTTAGTACTAGTGTATGAAAACACTGCTGCTTTTTGCATGTTGATCATGTATCCTGTCACTTTGCTCAACTCATAGCTCAAGTAGCTTTGTTGTGGATACTTCAGGACTTTCCAAGTACAGGATCATGTCATCCACAAACAGGAGAGTTTTACTTCCTCTTTTCCTGTTTGGATAACTTTAATTGTTTTTTCTTGTCTAATCGCCCTAGCAAGAACTTCCAATACAATATTGAATAACAATGGTGACAGTAGGCATCCTTGTCTGTCCTGGATCTTAGAGGGAAAGCTTTCAACCTTTCCCTATTTATTGTGATGTTGGCTGTGTTTTTTTCATATATGCCTTTTATCATACTGAGGAATTTTCCTTCAATTCCTATATTTTGAAGTGTTTTTATCAAAAAAGGATTTTGTTGAGTGCCTTTTCTGCGTTGATTGAGATCATCATGTGTTTTTTTCCCCTTCAATTCATTAATGTAGTGTATTATGCTGATTGGTTTTCTTATGTTGAACCATCCTTGCATATCAGAAATAAATCCCACTTGGTCATGATGTATAAGTCTTGTGATATGCTGCTGGATTCGATTTGCAAGTATTTTGTTGAGAATTTTTGCATCTATGTTCATTAGAAAGATTGGTCCATAATTTTCTTTCTTGTAGAATCTTTATCTGGCTTTGTTATTAGGGGATGTTGGCTTCATAGAACGTGTTGGGTAATTTTCCCTCCTCTTCAGTTTTTTGGAAGAGTTTAAACAGGATTGGTGTTAGTTCTTTTCAAATACTTGGTAGAATTCACCTGTAAAGCCATCTGGTCCTGGCTTTTCTTTCTTGGGAGTTTTTTGATGATGGATTCAATCTCCTTAAATGTGATTGGTTTGTTAAGTTCTTGTATTTCTTGAAGTACCAGTGTAGCTCAGTTGTACATTTCTAGGAATTTGTCCATTTCATCTAGGTTGTCTAGTTTGTTGGCATACAGTTTCTCATAATATCCTCTTCTGGTTCTTTTTATTTCTGTGGGGTCCATTGTAACTTTCCCCGTTTCATTTCTGATTGTATTTATTTGCATCTTCTATTTTTTTTGTTAGTCTAGGTAGGGGTTTGTCAATTTTATTGATCGTCTCAAAAAACCAGCTTTTGGTTTTGTTGATTTTCTCTATTGTTTTTTGTTGTTGTTGTTCTCAAATTCACTTATTTCTGCTCTAATCTTTATTATGCCTTTCCATCTGCTTGCTTTGGGATTGGTTTGCTGTTCTTTTTCTAGTTTCTCTATTTATTCAGTTAAATCTTTGAGTTTAGCTCTTTCTTCTTCTTCTTCTTCTTTTTTTTAAAGGTTTAGTTTTTAAAATTTATTTATCCCCGCCCCCCTCCACCGTCTGCTCTCTGTGTCAACTTGCTGTGTGTTTTCTGTGCCTGCTTGCACCCTTAGTGGCACCAGGAAACTGCATCTCTTTTTTGTTAGGTCATCTTGCTTTGTCAGTTCTCTGTGTGTGTTGCACCACTCCTGGGTGGACTGCACTTTTTCCACGTGGGGTGGCTCTCCTTGCAGGGCACACTCCTTGTGTGTGTGACACTTCCATGCAGGGGCGCCCCTGCATGGCACGGCACTCCTTGTGCAGCAGCTCTGTGCATGGGCCAGCTCACCACATGGGTCAGGAGGGCCTGGGGATTGAACTCTGGACCCTCCTGTATGGTAGGAGGACGCTCTATCAGCTGAGCTGCTTCCCTCTTTTTTTTTTAAATATAGGCTTTTAGGGCTATAAATTTCCCTTTCAAGACCTCCTTCCCTGTATCCCATAAGTTTTGATACATTGTGTTCTTGTTTTCATTTGTCTCAATATATTTACTGATTTCATTTGCAATTACTACTTTGACCTGCTGATTATTTAGGAGTGTGTTGTTCAGCTTCCACACATCTGAGAATTTATTTTTTTTCTATCTGTTATTGATTTCCAGTTTCATTCCTTTATGATCTGAGAAGGTGCTTTGTATAATCAGTCTTTTTATATTTATTAAGAGCTTCATTGTGCCCTAACATGTGGTCTATCCTGGAGAAAGATCCATGGGCACTTGAGAAGAAAGTATAACCTGATGAGTGTGGATGCAGTGTTCTGTATATCTCTGTTAGGTCTAACTTGTTTATTGTATTGTTCAAGTTCTTTGTTTCCTTGTTGATCTTCTGCCTAGTTGTTCTATTTAATTATATGAGTAGGGTGTTGAAGTCTCCAATGATTATTGTAGAGATGTCTTTTTCTCTCTTTAGTTTTACCAGAGTTCGTTTCATGTATTTTGGGGCACCCTGGTTAGGTACATAGATATTTATGACAGTTATATCTTCCTGGTGGATTGTCCCTTTTATTAATATATAATGGTCTTCTGTATCTCTTATAACTTTTTTGCAATAAGTCTGTTTTGTCTGATATTAGTATAGCTATTCCTGTTCTTTTCTGTTTATTATTTATGTGGAGTATCTTTTTCCAACCTTTCACTTTTAGCTGGTTTTTATCCCTGGATCTGAGATGAGTTTTTGTAAGCAGCATATGGAGGGCTCATTTTTTTATCCATTCTGTTAGCCTGTATCTTTTGTTTGAGGAGTTTAATCCATTTACATTCAATGATATTACTGTAAATGCATTATTTACTTCTATCATTTTATTCTTTGGTTTTCATATGTCATATCATATTTTTGTCCATCTTTTAATTTTTTTTGGTTATCTTTTCTACTATTCTTTCTTCTATACTCTCCTCCAAGCCTTTCCCTCCTGTCTTTTTCTTTCTGGTTCTAAGGCTTCCTTTAACATTTCCTGAAAAGGTGGATTTTCTTTGCAAACTCTCTTAGTTTCTGTTTGTTTGTGAATATTTTATACTTACCCTCATATTTGAAGGACGATTTTGCTGGATAAAGAATTCTTGGCTGTCAGTTTTTCTCTTTCAGTATCCTAATTGTATCATACCACTGTCTTCTCGCCTCCATGGTTTCTGCATTAAGTCTTACTAGCCATCCCTTGTATGTGATAGTTTGCTTTTCCTTTGCTGCTCTGAGAGTTTTTTCTTTATCTTTGATATTTGACATTCTGAGTTCTATGTGTCTCGGAGTAGGTCTATTTGGATCATTCTGATTGGGTACAGTGTGCTTCTTGGACATGTAAGTTCATTTCTTTGGTGAGAGTGGGGAAATTTTCAGCTATGATTTCCTCAAATACTCTTTCTGTCCCTTTTCCCTTCTCTTTTCCTTCTGGAACTCCCATGACATGTATGTTGTTGCATTTTGTGTTGTTATTCAACTCTCTGAGCCCATGCTTATTTTTTCCATTCTTTTCTTTCATTTCTTCAATTTTAGCTCTTCTGTCTTCAGTGTCACTTATTCTTTCTTCTATCATTTTGAGTCTGCAGTTGCATGCCTCTGACTCTGATGTGTTTTTTTAAAGAATTCACAGATTATTTTTCTTTTTATTTATTTCCCCCCCTCCCCCCCTTACACCCCCCCCCATTGTCTGCTCTCTGTGTCCATTCGCTGTGTGTTCTTCTGTGACCACTTCTATCCTTATCAGTGTGACCAGGAATCTGTGTCTCTTTTTGTTGCATCATCTTGTTGTGTCAGCTCTCCGTGTGTGCAGCGCCATTCTTGGGCAGGCTGGACTTTCTTTTGCGCTGGATGGCTTTCCTCATGGGACACACTCCTTGCGCATGGGGCTCCCCTATGTGGGGACACCCCTATGTGGCACGGCACTCCTTGCACACATCAGCACTGCACATGGACCAGGCTCCACACGGGTCAAGGAGGCCTGGGGTTTGAACCATGGACCTCCCATGTGGTAGGCAGATGCCCTATCCATTGGGCCAAGTCCTCTTCCCTCTAATGTATTTTTTATCTCACCTGTTTTGTCTTTCAATCCCATCAGCTTTGTTACTTTTTCTATTCAGGATTTCAAATTCTTCTTTGCGCTCACTCAGTGTCTCCTTGATGTCATTTATCTCTTTGAACATACTGTCTTTCAGCTCATTAATTTGATTTTGGAAGTTTGTGCACATCTTGCTAAGTTTTCTCAAATTCTGCATCTCTTCTGGGACTTCGATAAATTCCTTTTCTTAGCCCTTGTCCTCTATTTTCTTAGTAAGGCTTGTAATTTTTTGCTGATATCTAGGCATCTGATTAGGATGTAGTTTACTCAGATGCTCAATTTCTTTCTCTTTTGTAGGGATTTCGTGTCAGGAGGCTGCGTATTACCACTGCTCTTTGGTTCTTGGCTCAACCTGGATTGTTAGGATTGTCCCAGCTAATTGCTCAAAACTGGGCACTGGACCCAGTAATTGGTTGTAAAGTCACTTCCTAAGGCCTTGGGGAGGGAGGCTATAGAGGCTGGAAAAAGCCTCTCCTACTTATTTTTAATTTTCTTGCATGCACTTCCTTGGTCTGCCAGCAGATGATGCTCTTTGGCAGCTCTCAGTTCAATGCCTAGTTGGAGTGTATTGTTGTAATACAGACAGGATCAATGTGATAGAACTTCCTGTCTGGAGGCTATGAGCCTTGTAATTCAAACTTTCTCTGAGACAGTTCTCCAGCATTCTCTGGCAACCCCCTCTCTTTTCCCGGGTTGAGGATATTTCCACTCCCCTCAGACTCCTCAATAATCAGTCAGTCCATTAGTAGAGGAGGAGATTGGGAGCCTTGCAGGCTCCAAGGCAAATAATGGCGCAGCCCCATCTGGCCTCAAAGGGCTCCTGGGACACAGACGACCAAATTTGTGGGTCAGAAGCGGAGTCAGCTTTAGGCTGTGTCCCTCTCTCTCCTCTTTCCTGAGGTAGTAGGTCCCTGGAACCCCCTTTGTCTGTAGCCACAGGCCCAGAGACCTGAGAATTCTAAAGTTTCTAGTGTGGGGGATGGTGCTGGCAGCAACTGCTGCAGGTTTCAACTCACAGTTCTGTTGTTACGATTTCCCTTCTTTGTCCCTCTTTCCTCTGGGCGGTGTCCAGCCTTCACCTGGTGTCCTAAACCCTAGCAGATCTTTTTCTAGGCAGTTTCAGTCTGTCCTCTAGCTATTTTTCTGGAGGAGAAGAGAGTTCTGTGTTGTTCTAGTCCACCATAATCCTGGAAGTACCTGCTGCTTCTCTCTTGACATACCAGATCTCTTTGGCTTCCAAGATGTCACGCTGTCTTGGTTTTCCTCCGGTCCCTCTGTCTGCTCCATCTTGTTCTCCTCGCAGCATTTAAAGTCTTCATCTGCTTTTCCTCACTCTGTACTTACTTCCCGAGCAATCTTATCCCCACTTGTGGTTTTGATCAGCATCTCTATATTTAGGGAATGATGGCGATGCATTTTAATTTTCATTTCCTTGATTGCTATTAAGGTACAGCATCTTTTCTTTTTTTTTTGACTTTTGGTATTCTTTCTTTTATAAATGCAGGTTATAAGCAGAGTGACAAGATATTAAACACAGGTTCCAATCAAGATTCTGGTTATGACGTGGCTCTGTCCTCAGCCCGTGCCAGGTACTTCTAGGTCTCTTGTTTCTATACCCTCTTAGCATCTTCATCCTCTTGGTGCCTTCATCCACATTCATGACTCTGGGTATCCCCAGCACACAGCCTGCATTCTTTTCCCGGACTCCTGTCACCCTACCTTTCCTCTAAAGTCCCTAGAACTGCATTCTACTGAGGAGACAGTTTCTTACCACCATCGTTTTCCCAACACTCTTCCCTTTTCCTTGCCTAGCTCTGCACATCTCCTGTCCAGCATGCCCCCAACTTCCCATTCCACTTCTAGGTCATTCTTCTACCACCTCCATTCTACAGTCCTTTTCAAGTTCCTCTTCCTTCATTCCTATACTTCTCTCTGTACTCAGGGCCACTTTGCTTGGTTTAGAGACTTTCAATTTTCCACAGGCTTCGTTTCTAACCCTTTCCCTGATGTCTACTTTGAGTCTTCCACATCAAGCTTTATGAGTTTCTTTATCCACATCTCATAGTTAACTGACTTCAAACTCAGTGGCTTTTATTTCCACTCATTTTCTGCTTCATCTCCTGTAAATGAGCTACCTCAAAAATCTCTAATACCAAACACATTCTTCTGACATAGTCGTCTATATTCCCACCCTCCTGGTTTCCACCACTTCTGCTAAAGCCATCTCCATTCTTGGTGTAACCTTAAGTTTTGTGACCCCTTCCTTTTTCTCTCAATTCTATGGTAAGCCTTTACTTCTATTTGTCAACTAAGCCACAACCAGTAACCTGAGGAACATTGGACCATGCTGTTTTGCCAATTTTCAATCCTGGGGACACCCATTCACCTATTTTGCTGTCTCACATACCACCATGAAACCTTCCTTTCCACCCCTGAAGCAGAGGAGATCCCTGCTTCACTCATACTCATAACATCTATGCCTCTTATTTAGAAAGTGCATTGGAATGGTACAGCCATGCTACCTATCTAGGCTCCTTAGACTTGCACGCTCCAGGAGAGCACTGACAGTGCTGTAGTTCTGTCTAGCCTCTGGGTTTGTAAATAACCCATTGGTTCAATTTAGTTGAAGGAATAATTTCTGCTTTGGTAGTGACTGCTGCATCACTTTGGGCTGATAATATCCAGATTTAAAAAGCGATGTGCTTTTCTAAAGTAGAAAAAGATGAATAAAGAAAAAGAATAAAGGAGGCTTGGGTATACATGTATTTTTGTTTGTGTTGTTATTACCGGGATAATGAAACTACTCTCATAATGACTGACACGATGAATGTACATCTATGAGATTATATGCATTTTTAAAAAATGGACATGTCAGAGCCAGGTTGCAGCAGACACAGATTGGAAAATGGTTTCTCCTAATATGCTGGGTAACATTCTGCCAGTAGCCAGGTATTCTAGTGTTCAGCAGGCTTATCTTGGCAATGACTTTACATCTGTGTCAGGTGATGGCCTTGGCTGAAAGAAGAGAAAACATTGCATCCAGGCTGTGGCAGTTTCAGATTATTTCTGAATTCCAAAAAGAGATATAGATCATGTTTGTAAACTGATCTGTTTCTCGGGGCTTGAAACCCTTTGATTGCATTAGATTTAACTGAGATGCCATTGATTAAATTAGGTTAAGATTAGGGTTTTGATTCAACTACATCATTACGGTGTGCAGGGTTGGTCCCTCACTCCCTTGGTGGGCTATATAAATGGATAATCAATCAAGAAGGCAAGAGAAGTAGATACACAGAATATATACAAAGGATCCTGTGGCCCCAGGAAGAGAGATGAGCCTGAAAGTTTACAGCTGACCTTGTGAAGAGAATAGAGCAGCTAAGCCTGGAAAGAAACAAGCACCAGCGGAAGAGAGACAAGCCCTATGCCAGCCTATAGCTGAGATTGGAAGAAGCTGGAACCATGGAGCCTTAAGAGGAAAGAGGAAGGCTGAACCCTTGCAGACATCGCCTGTCATCTTGCTTCAACACGTGGAAACAGACTTTTGTATGGTTTAGGGCCTTGCAACTGTAAGTTTCTATCCCAATAGATACCCTTTATAAAAGTGAACAGATTTCTGGTACTTTGCATCAGCACCCCTTTTGGCTGACTATTACACAGGCTGAAGGGAAAGAAATTGTATTTGTAGGAAAAGGGTGGGTTTCCTTTATGTAGCCAGGCCTGTGCCACCAGCTTTGAGCTGGTAGAAGTCAAGCTGCAGATACACTCTTAGAAATAATCTGAGGGCCTACTTCTAGGAAACAAGGAAACATGTCACCCTAGCTGATGGCAACACACTGCTCGTGCAAACACTTGGGACTCAAATACTATGTTCTGCCTTGTCTCTCTGCCTTGGGGAAAGTGCATCACTCATCCCACTCATCCCACCAGAGAGATCTGTTTCTGAGAAGGGCCTGTGGCAACAGAGGACAGGACATCCAGCATTTTAGGTAAATAACTGCTGTATTAGTCCACCAAACAGGTGCTGATGCAAAGTACCAGCAATCTTTTGGCTTTCATAAAGGGTATTTATTTGGGGTAAAAGCTTACTGTTACAAGGCCCACCTCTAGGTTCATAGTCTTCTTCCACCTTTTCTAATTGTGTCTAACAGTCTGTTGCCTGGTTGAGGGCATTTGTGGATTAATGATATTGAGTTCAAGCAAATCAGACTGCTTAGCTGGCATGGCACAGAAGTGAAGCCCACAGCCCCTTGCCCATTTTGGTTGCAGGCCCTTCCTGGAGATGCCAGCCTGGAAGGAGTGGTGCTTTGTGGCTGTGCCCAGTCTTCCCACCTTGTGCTGATGCTCCCACCCTGGCTTTCCTTGGTCTGTGGGGACTGTGCCAGGCCTCCATTTCTGGGCCCATGACCCTGGCTCCTCGAGGGCCCTTGGTGTCCTGTCTATGCTTGTAAACTCTCCTCGGCTGCTGTCAGGAGCTTCCTTTTCAAAGCCCTATCGGGAGTAAAAGAACACTTTCTAAAACTAGTTTATGGAGGTCTCTTAGAGGAAACACAGAAACCCTCATTTTATTCTTCTCCATGAACTCCTCTAGAGCCATTCTCTGTCCACTCTGCAGCCTGGGCAGTTGGCCCTTGAGGACCAGAGCACCCAGCTCCCTTGCCTTCTTGCTTCTTGTTGGGTTTGGCCAGTGGGAGAACCAGCAAGCGACCAGAGGGCTGGAGCACTCAGGACACCTATTCCCTCCCCTTCTCTGCCAGGCCTTGGCTGTGGCAGAGGCTGCAGGCCCCTGTGGCTACGGCTCCTGTCAGGCACCCTGTCTCCTTAGTGGCGGTCTTGCCAGGTTAACTGCTCCTTCCCTTACCCCTTCAGGCCCAGAGTGGTGCTGGCATCCTGCTCTTGCTAGTCCTTGACTGCTTCACCATCTTTGCTTAGTCCCTTAACCCTGACCACGTCGGTGAAGAACTGTCATTAAACTCCTCTTAAACCCCTGTGACGTCTGTTACTTGCTCACACCCTGGCTGGTACTCTGTCCAATTGCCCCAGGTCCTCTGCCCGCCCAAATAATGACCAACCCATATCAAGTCACAAAGAGCAATTCTCAAGAGCCTGTGTTTTTGTTTTTTTTTTTTTTCTGAGGTTCCAGGATGGGGATTAAACCACTGAGCCACATTGGCTCCTGAGTTTGCCTTAGTTTGTTTTGCCTGTTTTTTGTTTTTAGGAAGTACCACTGGGAACTGAACCTGGGCCCTCCCATGTGGGAAGAAGGTGCTCAACCATTTAAGCCACATCCGCTCCCCCCAATGTTTTTTTAATCCATTGTGCTTGAATGTAGTTTTATGTGAAATAACAGAACTCCTGCCAGCACTGGCTTCAGTACTCCAGTTGGGTTTCTTTAGTCTCTGGTCTCAAGTTCACTTTCACAGGCTCTTCTAAAGATGAGAGAAAAAGCAATAGGGAGATTTTTCCTTCTAAACTCCCATCTCTAGGTTCAGAGTCTTCCTCCACCTTTTCTAACTGCATCTAACAGTCTGTTGCCTGGTTGAGGGCATTTGTGGATTAACGATATTGAGTTCAAGCAAATCAGACTGCTTAGCTGGCGTGGCACAGAAGTGAAGCCCACAGCCCCTTGCCCATTTTGGTTGCAGGCCCTTCCTGGAGATGCCAGCCTGGAAGGAGTGGTGCTTTGTGGCTGTGCACTGTCTTCCCACCTTGTGCTGATGCTCCCACCCTGGCTTTCCTTGGTCTGTGGAAAAGGGAGTCTTTCCTGTTGGGTCTCTAAAGCCCACACCATTGGCTTCTGCTCCAAAAAGTTGCTGTGAGGTATCCGAGGGCCCTGGAGGCCCCACCAATGAACCGCCAGGTCCTGGGCTGAGCCCAGCTGTGTCAGCACCACCTGGGTTCCACACCAATTCTCTTCTGCTCCTCTTGTAGGTGACTTCCTAAGGCCACCCAGAATGAAGCAGCTATTTGGTATTTGGGCTCTATGCCAGCCCATCCCTCCATCCACTCTACTGTCTAGAAAACCCTTGGTTTTATACCACCCACCCCCTCCCCGCTTTAGGTCACCCAATTTTGGGAACTGGGTCTGTTGAAACCCACTGAGTGTGTTAAAAGACAAATGCCATTTCACCATGGGGACTCTCTTGTGGTCTACTCTTAGAACAGGTGAAGTACAGGCAATTCTGCAATGTCTGAAGTAACTTCAAATACGCTCGCTAACAATACACAATGACATCTTCTAAGCCTAAAAGGCACCAGTAGTAGGAGGTAAAATGCTCTCAATTTGGGCCAAATTATAAGTTGTTAATAAGAAAAGTTGCTATGATAAGCTCTGGTGAAACCTTGGTTTCACAATAACTGAAATCAGAGGAAAGTGTCTGGTAAAGCAACTCCCATTTATATTTTAACCCTTCCACCTAGGGTCTCACTTCAATTCACAATCTGTGTAGCGGGAGGAAGTGGGAATTACTGTATGCAACTCTGAAAGCATAAAACACACATACACTGCAACAGATAAGAGAGATATCCTTTATTGTTTTCTGAGCAGAGGTAGCATTTACTTGCTGTGAGTCCAGGACACAGAGGCCGCTGCAGCCCCAACTCCTGTCCAAGAGCGGCCCAGCCTCACTCCTGGAACATGCCAATCTCGAGTCAAAGGATAAGCAAAGGCTACCCTCTGCTCTCTCCTTGCTGCCTGAGCTGATCTCCAACAAGCCCTCTTCTGGGTGACAGTTCACAGAGTGAGAGGCTTGAGCTGAGGTTCATGTGCAGGCTTCTTTTCCATCACAGTCTCCGAGCCTTCCTGGGCCGGCAGCCATTGTGTGGGATGGGTGTGTTGTCTGTGATTGAGATCACTTCCAGGCCCCCCATGGTCAATCCCTTGATGGCAGACTGGAAGGAGCAGAGAACAGAATGGCCTGATCCCAGGTGTGGAGAGGGGTGGGGGTGGGTTGGGGGACAGGGGGATGAGGGAGTCAAGGAGGCTCGCTGGCTCCAGCACCTACAATCCCAATCCTATTCTCCTCTCACCAAGGTCTTCTACAATGCTGCTTTCCAATCCAGGAACCAAAGCTACCTGTAAACCCTGGCACAGAGTAAGCATCGCCATCTTCCTAGCTTTACCTATGCTGTCTCCTCAGTCTGGAATGTGCTCTCCTCCTCTCGTCCCTGGCTAATACCTTGCTTCTGTGGGGAAGGTCTCTTGACCTCCCTGCTGGCTCAAGACTTCTTGTGTGAGCTCTCATGCACTCTGGGCACATGCTTTAGTGCTGCAACCACTGGTCTACACTGCAGGACCCATCTGTGATGTCTCCAAAGACCATCTTTCCCATCCCAATGCCTGGCACAGAGCAGGTACTCAGTGGGGGTCTGATGAATTGGACTAAGCAGCAATCTGCGTATATAGATTACAGGAACAACACAAAAAGGAAGTTCAAGCCATCACGGAAATACACTACAGGGGCCTTTTCCATTCTCTCCCTTCTCTGTGCTCAAAGCCCATTTCTCTCACTAACTCAAGAAGAAGCACACACACTGAGGAGGATCACGGTCACTTACCAAGCGCCCTGGCCCCAGACCTTTCACCACAACACGGACGTGGGTCACACCCTTCCCTGTAGCTCTCTGGAGAGAAGCAGCAGGTGGTTAGTACCCAGAGAGAGAACCCCTACATCCACATCTCTTGCTGCTGCCACCTGGAGCAGCAGGAAATGGCACCTATATGGACATACATTAACAGGGAGGAGGCAAAGGCAGATGGTCACAGAACTTGAGAAGTCAGAGCATTAAAGCAGACTGGGATCCCTGAGAGTTCACGACAGCACTGCCACCTAATGGAGATTTCTAAATATTGCTCAGATGTTTTCCAGGCGGATAAATGCAGAATTCCAGACCATGAGGGGGATGCCCTGGACGTCAAGGATGAGCCCAAATACCTACTTAAAATGATAAGAGAACGGTGTTCTCTTGCCATTTTTCATCTTCAGTTACAGTTAAAGTTTCCTTTCTTAATTATAAAGGCAATTCCTTATGAGAAGTCTGAAAATACACAGGCCACTCGTAACCCACCATGCAGAAGGCACAGTTAACACTGATACATTTCTTTTTAATTGTAATCTGCCCGCTGTTGTACATTTAGTACATTTCAATTTTTGATCATTGTGAATACATAGTAATGAATGTTTTTGGGCTCTGAGCTTTGTGTGACAGTCAAGGTTTCCCTCAAAAAATACTTTGACATAGTATGAACATTTTTAAGATCTGTACTACAAGACAAAGTGCAGAGGTTTTGGTCCCTGACTGAGCTGGGTTCAGCTGGGCATGGACAGGCTGTGAGGCTCTGAGCAAGTCACAAACTCTCCATTTCAAGCAGCTCCTGGAAACATAGTACCTGAGCTCTTACCGCTCTTAGAATGAACCAAACAAGTGTTTCACATCTAATGCAGTGGCAAGGAAGAGAAAAGAGGAAACTTTTCACGCACACCTCTTCGAACCGCCCCCAATGTCTGGGAATCTAAGCAGGGCCGGCATATACCCCATTGCCTCTGAACGGCTAATTAAAGAGAATCCTTTACAGTGATGACCATGTAGAAAGCGGGACATGCCAGAGTGACCTGGACCGTACACACACTCACCGCAGCTGCAGCTATGCCTGCTGTTTGCGCGGCAACGCCCGTGCCCTTCTTAGCATTCCGGAACCCCTCCGTGCCACAGGAAGCGTGGGAAAGTGGCTGGTTGGTGGCAGAGACAACCTGGATATGTGTGCTGGGAAAGGAAGGGGAGAGAAGTGGGATTTAACAACTGTTCAAGGAAAGAAAAGACAGCGAAACTGTCTTTACCAGCCTGAGTGGGAAAGCAAAAGAAATTCAGTTGCTTTCATATTGAGCTTATCAGGTAAATGTTCTTTGAATTCCTGTGGCATTTCATCCTTGCCATACATTCTAACCTGAGACCACAGTCCTGTGCTGTTCCCTAAACTGCTTCACGGACAGGCTGTGACCAAACCCTGATCCCATCTCCAAGTGGGGGCTGATCTGCAAAGTGGTCACTGTCAGCTTGGCTCCCACTGCCAACACACAGTTGGGAATGCTCTCAGTGCCTGTTTTGAGCCATGCAAGGACACTCATCTCATCAGTGTAAACACATCACTCACTTTTGGCCTTACAAGGCAGAGACCAGAGCAAGTGGCCCAAGTTGAGTCCTTCAAAGGGACAGCATTTGTTTGAAGGTTTACATTCTGGTGAGTTAATAAATCATATATTTTAAAGTCAGCTCTCATCTTACCTACAGATCACCCATCCCCTGTCCCCAGTGCTTAGTACATGGCAATACTGAATAATACTTCCATGATGGGATCATTTGGCCCTAAAATGCACTCTCCAGTTCTTGAGCAGGACCAGGAAAACAAAGGAATCTTATAACTATGATACTTCCAAACTATTTCATATTTGCTTTAAATTGGAATAAACTTTATAAAGGCAGAAGGTGGTTTTCTGAAGCCAGAGTAAGCCTGAGGGATTTCTGCATTAAAACCATCACACAGAACACAGCAGCTGACATCCACCCGACTAGGTATCCAGGGCCAACCTTGACCTCCCTCGTAAAGGGGAAAGACGCCCACCCTAGACCTGCACAGGTGCTTCCCGCTTACTTGTTGTAGGTTGCTTTAATGTGTGCAATTGGGATCTCCTCAAATTTCTTTCCTGCCCACCTCAGAGAGCCCTCCTCTCCTGGAAGTGGAGGGTAAATGCTGCAATTAGAACAAATGTTTTATTTCAAATTGTCCTTGAGAAGAGAATTTAATTCACACTCTCCACCTTTCCTTGTCCCTTCAAGTAAAATCATATCACAATTTTCATGCACTTTATAGGTTACTCTTTTTGTACATTTAAAAATATAGTCATACAGCTATTTCTTGTTTCACCAATTACAGACATTATCTTGACTCCCTACTTTATAGGGAACAAAACAAAATAATTTTAATACTCATAATGTCATTACTATAAAAAAATCCAGTATCCCCTAGAATAAGGATAAGCAGACTTTTTCTTTTTTCTGGAATGGGCCAGAAAGTAAATATTTTAGACTTTGCCAGCCTTATGGATTCTGTTACAACTACTCAACTCCACTACTGAAGTATAAAAATAGCTGTACACAGTTCATGCTTGTACCCCACACAGCCACCTGCAATACAACAAATTCTGTTTTAGAAAACACACCCCTATCTGCCTCCCAGCCCTGCCTGCTTCCCTAAAGGTATTAAAAAACCACAACAATAACACAGAGGCATACAAAACAGAGGCAACAATAACACAGAGTATACAAAATATGCTCTCCTGCCAGGCCTGATCTTTGAGATGATTTAGAACCTCAGCAGGTTGCTGGCTTACCAACCTATAAGCCCAGGTGGAAAGTGGATGAGTCGAGTCTCAGATGACATTCAGATTTAAAATTATCATTCCCCCATTGACAATTTCCCCTATTGGCCTGGGGTCAAAAAACTTAAACCCACTAAAATCTGCACCTAACCAGTATAATGCCTTTTATTTAATATAACAAAGCATTTCAACTAGGAAGGATTTGGGGTTTGAACCATTTAAATGAAGGCACAGAAGAGAACAAGCCTTTAAACCTCCCAGGTCCAATGTATGAAGGAACAAGTAGTTCACCCAAGAAAGCGGAGGGAAAGGAACGACCAAGCTTTCTGCACTGGCCTGCCGCCTCTCCATCCCCATCCTCACACCAGGAAATGGAGACAGAGGCCAGGAAACACTGCACCTCTTCCAGACAGCTGAGGAGGACTGGAAATAGTTGCTCTCTTCTACTGCTGAGGGTCTAAAAAGGAGGGCTGACTGCTGTTCATGCACTTTAAGCATCAGAATTTTCTGAGCTTGGACAAACTGACTGAAACTTGATCCTGACATAAATGTGGCAGATGTCAGAATCTGGAATGGCTAAGCTGTAGTTCTACTTCCAAGTAAAGAAGATTTTGCCTCATGGGGTCTTCAACCCATTTTCTAATTGCTGCTAGAGAAAACTTTTTAAAATGCAACGAATGCAGGAAAATGCAAAGATCATAGCTCCTGGCTCGCTGTCACTTAGCACTACTCCTGCCATAACTGTTGGTGTTACCAGTAAGAGTCGAACCCCTTGGCTGCTGTTTCTTGCCCTCCTTTCCTCTAATGATCCTATGCCCTCTATCCTACCTTACCTACTGACTCTGTGGTCACACCTATCCCTGGTCATTGCCATCACCTGAAAGCCCCTCATAATCTTGCTTTCAAGTAACATACTCTGTGGCCATCACCTTCTGGCACATCCACCCACTCCCTCTACTTCCCTCACTCCAGGTCTCTTCAACCCCATGATTCTACCACCTATTTACTCCCCATCACACCCCTCATAGCCACTTCTCACCTAGAGGAAACTGCAGTCAGTATTAGCATCATGCTCTCGATTCTCTGCCCCTCTTCCTTCACTGTACTCTACTAGGAAACCCTGAACCTGATTAAGGCCAACTCCCCAGCCACTCTGTGCTTGTGCCTGCACAGCTGGCTAGAGAACACAGTCATGCCGACTGGTCTCTAGTGCAGTGTTTCTCAATTCCAGCACCACTGACATTTTGGGCTGGATAATTCTTGGTTGTAGGGGGCTGTCTGTACATTGTGGGGTGTTTAGCAGCACCCCTGGCTTCCACTGATTAGATGCAAGTAGCATCCCCACCCCACTGTGACAACCAAAAAATGTCTGGTCCAGACGTTGCTAAAAGTACTCTGGGGGACAAAACCACCCCTGGTTGAGAACCTCTGCTCTATTTTAATGGCTTTTTTTCCCTATCTGGTTGTGACATTGTCCATGCGGGGGTCTGTGCCTCACCGCAAGCTGTAGGTCTGGGGCACCTTTTTTTTCTTCTTTCTTTTTTATCAGGAGGTCTGGGGGATTGAACCCAGATCCTCCATATGGTAAACAGGAGCTCAATTGCTTGAGCCACAGCTGCTTCTTTAATGACTTCTAATATCAAGTAGGTTCACAGTACTGTCTGGTAATCACACTGCATCTCCCTCATTCATTTATCCTCCCATTCTCCTAGAGAACTATTTTATGCTTTCTTTCTGTCTTCTCAAACCTCTACCTCCTTCCTGCTTTCTCAATGCCAGCTGATGACCTTCACAGAGAAAATAGAAGGAATCAGAATTTCTTCCACTACCAAACATCTGTGCCCACCATTTTTTTGCCTTCTCTCCTCTTACAACTGGTGCTGCCTGTGCTCTGTCGCTCTCAAGGCCATCACTCCAGCAGTTCCCACCCTGACCATCATCATTCTTTCCCCTCTCTACTGCATCGTTCCCACTGGCAAACAGACATGCTTTTATTTCCCATCCTCCAAACAAAACCTCCTCTTGTTAAGCTTCTTCCCTATTTCTTTATTCTCCCTTACAACAAAACCCCTTTAAGGACCTGCCTGTACTTCCGTTCCTCCCTTTCTCTAGTCTTTCTCAGCTCTAATCAGACTTATAGACCCCATCATTCCACCAAAATTGTTTTTGTCAGGGTCACCAACCAATTCTACATTGTTAAATATAATGAGCAATTCTCAGCCAACCTACCAGGCTCATTCGATATAGCTGATCTCTCTCCTCCTTAAAACTATTAAAAATTTCACCTGGCTTTCTTTCTGCTTCTCTGGAGGTTTCTTCCTTGTCTCTTTTGCTAGTTCTCACTCATCTCCTGGATCTCTAAATGTTGGAAATCTTCAGAGTTCAGTCCGTGGACCTCTTCTCTTGATTTACACGTACTGTCTTGATAATCTCATCCAGCCTCATGATATTAAATATCATCTATTTAATGAGGTTTCCCAAATGTATATCTCTAGCCTTGAACTCCATTTCTAATAGCCTACCTTGTATCTCCACTTGGATGTTAATGTTAATTAAGCATCCTGAATTTAACCCAACCAAATCCAAATTCAGAGTCTTCCTTCTCCTCTTTTCTCACATAATCCTTAAATCCCATTGGCTCTAAGTTCACAATGTATTAGTCTGATCGTTTGTACAACATCCACAGCTACCACCCTGGTCTAAGCCACTGTCGTTTCTTGTCTGGATTATTTCAATAATCTTCTGACTGCTTAAGACTTCTCCCAGTTTCTGTCCTTGCTCCTTTAAAGTTTAACACAGCAGCCAAAGGGGCTGTTTTAAGCAACCTATCAACCCTCTACTCCAGGGGTTCTTAACCAGGGGTCACAGATCCATCTTTATTTTCTTTGACCTTTAAATGAAATCTAGCATTTCCTTCACTTAAGAAGGTATGCTGTAAATAAATTACAGTAGTATTCATTTCACCTGACTGGCAAAGGGGTCTGTGGAACAAAAAACGTTAAGAACCACTGCTCTACACAAAACTCCCCAGTGGCTTCCCACCTCACTCAGAGTAGAAGCTGAAGTCCTTACAATTGTGTATGAGGCCCTATGGAATGTGCTGCCTGCTGTGCTCTCTCCGACACCCCCTCCATCTCCTACAGTTTTTGTTTTCCCCTCCCCTTCTACCCCCTCCCCCCAATTGTCTGCTCTCTCTGTCCATTCACTCTGTGTTCTTCTGTGACTGCTTCTATCCTATCCTTATCAGTGGCACGGGGAATCTGTGTTTGTTTCTTTTCTTTTTTTTTTTCTTTGCATCATCTTGCTGCGTCAGCTCTCCATGTGTGCAGCGCCATTCTTGGGCAGGCTGAACTTTCTTTTGCGCTGGGCGGCTCTCCTTACGGAGTGCACTCCTTGCATGTGGGGTTCCCCTACGTGGGTGACACCCGAGTGGCAAGGCACTCCTTGCGCGCATCAGCACTGCGCGTGGGCCAGCTCCACACGGGTCAAGGAGGTCTGGGATTTGAACCGAGGACTTCCCATGTGGTAGGCGGGTGCCTTATCCATTGGGCCAAGTCCGCTTCCCCTCCTACTGTTTTTACCCCTCACTCCACACTGGACTTCTTTCTGTTCCTTATAAACACTAGACAAATGCATATCATCTGCTCTTTTCTGTGTTTTACTTGTTTTCTACCCCTGCTAGATCCTACCCCTGCTAGAATCTAAGTTCTACAAAGGCAGGGCTTTTTGTTTGGTCACTGATGTATTCCCAGTACCTTGAAGAGTGCCTGGTACTGGTGAGTGAATGACTGCAACAGAATCTTGGTTTAAATTCCTTCAGCAGTTCACCACTGTAGGGAACTGTGTGAAAGACAAGGATTCTGATTCCTTCCTGTTTTGCTGGCCTCATCTGCACCAGTGCCCCACTGCTTACTCTGAGAATTACACATAGTTACCAGAAAACATGTTCTTTCAGACCACACACCTTGACCCAGTCTATTAGCTTTGCCTGAAATGACCCCTTTCATCTTGTTCAGGCAAACACCCATTCAATTTCACTCTTAGCTCCTTGCCGTCTTCCCTACAGTTCTGCCTGATTTCCTCAGAAATGAGATACTCATTCTTTCATGTTCCAAATCTCACTTCTTATGTCCACAATACTATTAATCAGATTATGGAATAATCGTTTGCACGTTTGTCTTCCCTGGTAGACTGTGAACTACTTATAGCCAGGAATGATCTTTCCTATTTGTAATCCTAGTGCCTGGCACATAGTAGGTTCTCAGTGTTTGTTAAATAAATGTAAAATACGGCTAGCACATAGAGGTGGTGGTAGTGGTGGGCGGTAAAGTGCTAGTCCCAAGGGTTGAGCACAAAAAGCCACCCTAGACTTTGCATCAACTCTAAGAATTCCACAATAATCTGTTCCAAAGTCTAGCCAAGCTCCACCCCAATCCACCCCAACTCTGTGTCCGAGGTAGGGAAGGCTGTTAGTCTGCCATAATTTTCAACCTAGAAGGAAGGAAAGCTGATACTTATTACAATACACATCCGACATACACTCATTTATTCAACAAATGTTCATTGTGAACCTATTTTATCCCAGGGCGCATCTCATTTAATTCTCACAATAACCTCGTTCGCTATTATCCCCACTTTCAACTGCGGCTCAGATGTTAAGCATATAAGGTCAAATGATGGCAGGTGGCCGGGTTGGGAATTCACCTGTTCTCCTGTCTCAGGAGGGAGGCGGGTCAGAGTCACAGGGTGCTGGTCTCCCAAGTGTTAGCTAAGCGGTCATTACCTGAAGCTACTGCGATTCGGAGCCACCGGCTCCTTTTCAACTTCCTGCTTCGCCGCCGCGTCCTGCAGCTGCTGTGTACCGGTGTGGACAGTCTGGGCCGGAACCCTGCGAAGAAACAGCGCTCGGGGAGGTGGCCTAAGGCCGCCGGTGTCCAGGTGGCTCACGACAAGGGCAGGAGCATAGTCTTGGGAGTGGTTGCAGGCTCGGAAGGGCAATCATTCTTACCTGATAGTTCGTGGGCAAACCCATGATCTTAAAAGACAAGAGCCTGCCTTCCTCACGGCCTGCATGTCAGGAACTGACCCCAGCCGGCTCCCGTCTGGGGGCCAGCATAGATGTAGGGTAGCCAGCACCATAGTGCCTGTGGAGGAGGGGACAGAGTAAAAAATTATCTGACCTCTCCATAAAAAACCACTTAGAGATACTTATTCCCACTTAATTGATATAAAAACTTTCTTTTGAGTTTCGTCTTAGAATTTTTGCCTTTTAAAAAATGTCGTTAACATGATAAAATCTTCGTCCGCCCCTCCATGTTATAATGGTTTGTTCTAATAGCTATGGAGACTGACCGCCCCTCCCTTTCATCCCGCTCCCGCGCTGCCTTGTGGGAACGTGGGGTTGGCCGAGAATCCGGCTGGGAGCCGCGGTATGTTGTGGGAAGGATAGGAAAATGGCGGTGCCCACAAGGAGGGCTCTTTTAAGGGTGGTGCGGGGCTGTCGGCTGTTCAAGGAGTACTCGGCTGATTCCCTGGGTTCACGCAGCCTGGCCTTCGCGGCCGCACCATCGAGCAGCGGGTCCCCTTGGCGTCTGTGGGGCGCGCTGTGCCTGCAGCGGACACCGCTAGTCTCGAAGCCGCTGACCCCGTTGCAGGAGGATGTGGCGGCACTGCTGCAGCAGGTAGGATTCAGGTGCAGGCGGGGGCTTCAGGGGACAGGGGGAAACAGTAAAACGCGCGGGCCAGGGTTCGAGTCTACCTTCAGCACCGACTAGTCTCTGTGCTCTCGGGCAAGTTTTTTCCTTTCTCCGGAGTCAGTAATTTTATCTGTAGAATAGGGGTAATGGTACCTGTTAGAGGAAAAATGGCACTCGCTGGCACGCGGAGACTGAGGATTGCAGGCAGGCAGAAGTTTATTGGGAAGCTCTTCCAGCGAAGAGGGTCTGAAGATTAGACTTCAGCCCCCCACTAGCATGGTGGAGGTCTGAAGAGAGACTTCAGTCAGCTTGTGGAAGGTGCAGATGTGAATTTATACAGTACATCAATAGACGGGAAAACGTTAGTTGGAGGGGAGGGGGTTAGAGTCTGAGTATAGCCTCTGGTTAACAAGGGGCTGTAAAAGTGAGTTCTTCTTGTGCATGGCTTGGGGGTGGTGGGTTTGGAGGTAGGGTATTCTTGGAATGCAGGGGTCTGGAAGGAATGGAGTCACAGCCTTATGTCCTGTTAATCATTGCAACCCTTGTAAGAGGGAAACTGTAACACTAACATTGCTAACGTTTTGGTAAATGTAACTCAAGTTCCTGAATGAATTGGTGTGGTAAATAATAGTCGTTCAACACAATGTAGTTTCCTTATTGTTTTTCTCTGTTGTCACCTTGGGCAACTCCTTGAAGATGATCTTTTCCTTTTTCATTCAACATACTAGGGGATGCAATGGTTAACAAACGGACCCTTTTCTTATAGGGATCTGGAGAGGAGAAAGTCTTTGTGATGGGATGAGTGATAGGAAAAAGGGAGTACACAATGTAGTGGGCACATTATATAAGACGTCTTTGATAAAGCTTACCTTACTTCGCCTCACCAGACTATTTGTGTGAGGAGCAAGTGAGGAATCCTGGGGAAAAAACTGGCTGCAGTGGCTGTGAGGGTCTTCAGTTCTCATAGACAGTGTTTGAAGGGTGTTATGTTTCCCCAAGATCTGAGATGCTTTTGTTTTGGTTACTGAGCAGTAGATTTCTCTTCTATGCTTTTTACTTGGTCTATTCATTCACTTATTCACTTACTCTACAAATATTCATTGAGTACCTACCACATATCAGACGCTAAGTGCTAGGAATGCAGTGGTGAATAAGACAGACATAATTCTGGTTCTCAGGAAACTTCAGTCTACTGAAAGTGGCTACTCAATAACCAGGTTACATAATTGCAGACTCTTGTAAGTGTTGTAAAGGAAAATACACTGGAAGAGTATTTTTTTTTTTTTTTGGTAGAAAAATATTTATAGAATTATAGGGCATGGTTTGAATGATTTTTTTTTTTATTGACTTTGTAATAATATTACATCAAAAATATATATGTGAGGTCCCATTCAACCCCGCTCCCCCACCCCCCCTCTCCCCCCCCAACAACACTCGTTCCCATCATCATGACACATCCATTGGATTTGGTAAGTACATCTTTGGGCACCTCTGCACCTCATAGTCAATGGTCCACATCATGGCCCATACTCTCCCCCATTCCATCCAGTGGGCCCTGTGAGGATTTACAATGTCCGGTAATTGCCTCTGAAGCACCATCCAGGGCAGCTCCATGTCCCAAAGACACCTCCACCTCTCATCTCTTCCTGCCTTTCCCCATACCCATCGTCAACCATGTCCACTTTTCTCAATCCAATACCACCTTTTCTATGTGGACATTGGATTGGTTGTGTCCATTGCACCTCTATGTCAAGAGGAGGCTCAAATTCCACATGGATGCTGGATGCAATCCTCCCATTTTCAGTTGTAATCACTCTAGGCTCCATGGTGTGGTGATTGTCCTTCTTCAACTCCATCTTAGCTGAGTGTGGTAAGTCCAATAAATCAGATTGTAGGTGCTGGAGTCTGTTGAGCTTCAGGACCTGGCTATCACATTGTCAGTCCAGAGATTCAAATCCCCTAAATATATCTTAAATCCCAACGTTAACTGCACCTCCAGCACATTAGCATGAAAGTCTTATGAAGGGAGATCCCATCTGAGTCCAGATTCATCACACATAAACACCATTTCCAAAGAGGGGCCATCTGCCCTGGTAGTTAACCCCATCGGCCATGGCCATAACTCTCATGGGTCTCTTTAGCCTTCAAAGGAACCAATATCTGGGGGTTGTATCTGCTTTATCTGTCTCTCTGACTCTGCTCAGTTGTGCATGAGGGCAATCCTTCTGCCAGCCTCCAGACTCTTTTTTAGAAACTCGTAGCCATATAAACTCATTTCACTGGAAGAGTATTTAACTGGGAAACCTAATTTTGATTTTGTGGGAGGTGTCAAGGAATATCTCTCCAAGAAATTGATATTTAAATTGAGATCTGAAGGATGTGTAGAAATCTAGAAGAATGTGAGGAAAAACATTCTAAGAAGGAACAGCATCTGTAAAGTCCATGAGGGAGGAAAGTCCTTGGCAAGTGAGATTCTGATTAAAGACTGACGTGGCTGGAGCCTGGCAAAGGCAATGACTGGCTCTATTCTTTGTAGCAGGCTTGATCCGCAATCTCGTTCTGCCATTTTGACAAATGTAACTCAAGCCCGAAGAGCAGGTGACCATTTTTTCTTTGCTGTTTTCTCTCTGTGGTGTTTTGATTATATGTCTGGTTATGTTGGGTGGGAAACTTCTAAGCCTTTTGAGTGTGCTATAACTTTTATTTTTTCTGATTTTTTTGTTGTTGTTGTTGTTGTCCTTTTAATTTTTCCAGATTGAGGTAGAGAAAAGTCTATATTCAGACCATGAGCTTCGTGCTTTGGATGAAGCCCAACGACTGGCAAGGAAGAAAGCTGACCTCTATGATGACAGTGATGAACAGGAAGTATTGTTGGTGCAGGATTTGGAAGATATGTGGGAGCAGAAATATCTACAGTTTGAACCTGGAGCTCGCATAACAGGTTTGTGAACCTTTTCAGGCTGGTAAGAGGGAAGGGAAAGACAGGTGTTCTGGTTCCCAAATGAAGGACAGTTGGTCCCTTCTTTGTGTTTTAAATAACAAATATTTTCAAATGATAGAACTTCTTTCACTTGGAGGGAAAGAAGTTCCTTACATCTACCTAATATATTCTTTTAAAGGCCCATGTTATTTATTTTTTTAGTTTTAAAGAGTTTTATTCATCCACTGATCCAGTATTTACAGGGCCAGAAAGGTTAGGTTATGCTCAACCCAGAGAGAAGCAGCTGCCATACCTGCTGACCTCGCTCCCTAATCACTAGATGCAGGTCAGGTGCTTGCTTGGATTACCTTCAAAACCATCTGGCAGAGGCCATGGAGCTGTTTGGGGCCTGTGCTCCAGAGGGAGTGCTGGACCTCAGCACTCAGCATCAGACCTTCTGGAGATATAGGGGCATCAGACCCTCTATGGGTATAGGGGCTCCAAATGGTTGTCTCAATTCTCATCTGTCCCCCACCCTGAGTGCCCTGCAGAGACTAAGGACGCTGGTGTGGTAGGGAGAACTGAGTTGTGCCAGCTTCCTGCCAGCAGCCCTGTCTCTGCTATCTCTAATAAGAGGAAGACATGATAATCCTGAGGGCTTGGACAGAGGCTCTTCTGAGCCCCCAGGTAGGGCTCCCAGATATCAGAAGCCCACAGCAGTCCCATAACCACAGCCACAACAGTGAAAACAAAGCAACCTTAGCCCTGCTGCAACAATTCTCTCTGTTCAAGGCAGGGGACTCCAGCAGGCTGCTTATCTCATCCCCTCTGGGATACCCCAATACCAATCCAGCTCAACAACTGGGTCCCTGAGTTTGGAGCTCTCCCAGGAGGAATGAAGAGAGTAGGCTGGTGGTTGGGGCTAGAGTAGTGGTGCTCAATACCCACCCAGGGCCCTAGCTGGAAATGGGAGGTGAAAGTGTTAGGATAACCTTTCCTCTCTCAAAGTTTATGAATGTTCTCTGAGTTTAACTCCTAATTTGGAACTGAGGTGGGGAGGGGAATTAAGCCATTTCCCACTCATTTCCTGTGTTTTACTGAAGTCTGTCCTAAAGCAGAGCTTGAGTTCTCTTACCTGTGTTTCACAGATGAAGACTGGAGAACAGAGAAAATGGGGGCTGGTCAAGTCAGCAACAGTGTCAAAATCAACACGGTAGTAGTGCTCTATTAGCAAGGACATTGCCTCTTTTCCAAAGGCACAAAGTATGTTTTTTGCTCTTTTAAGGAAAAGTTCAGCTCTTGGTTTCCAATTCCTTTAATTTCTTCAAGATTGTGAAGTGAAACCCCCGAAGAGGTCAGGATTAGAGAGATGGGCCAGGGTTGTAATTTGATTATAATCTCTTTGAGGGTAAGGGCTGTGCCTCTACCATGAAGGAAGACTGTCAAACGCTAAGCTCCTTGATTCTGACAGACCACAGTCTTTTTGCCTCCCCTTACCCTGCTTTCTTCGTAGAAGCCGATGCGAAGAATGACCGAACCTCATTGCATCGGAAGCTAGACAGGAATCTTGTCCTGTTGGTTAAAGAGAAGCTTGGAGACCAGGATGTCTGGGTGCTGCCTCAGGCAGAGTGGCAGCCCGGGGAGACACTCCGAGGAACAGCTGAGCGAACTCTGGCCACACTCTCAGGTGAGTTCTCTGCCTCCTTCTGTACCTACAAGACTCACTTCTGACCACAGTCAGAGAATGGATTTAAGGGGTGGGGGTGGGGGGTCGGGTGGGGGCAGGGGAGGAATTTAATGTGAATTTTGATGGTTATAAAAATTTCAACTATGAAAATCCAAGAAAGGCTTTTCCTTAGGCCAGATGAGAGTCTGTCCCACTCAGATTTTTAAATTTAATACATTCAAAATTGATGTTTTTACCATTTTCTTAGCCTCCTCCTCTTTTTATCTTTCCAACTGTGCTTATTAGTTCCACTATTTATCCGTTCACCCGACTGGAAGCATCAGAGTTACATTTGATCTCATCCTGACAACCCTAGTCCTTGTGTCCTATCTTGTTAAATGCTCTCCACTTTATTCCCACAGCTTTAGCAGTAGTCCCCTCTACTACTCGCTAAGCCAGGGTTTCTCTACCTCAGCAATATTGACATTTGGGGCTGAATTGGGGGGCTGTCCTGAGCATGTCAATATCCTTAGCCTCTTGCCACACTGGATGCGAGTAGCCCTCTGTCCAACCCCCCAAATTGTGACAACCAAAAATATTTCCACCTGGGTGGCAAGATTGCAGTAGTTAAGAACCACTGCACTGGACTGTTGAAGTAGATGCCTGATGAGTTCTCCTTGTCATTGTGTCATATCCTTCAGTGCTGACAGAATGAGCTTCCTAAAACACAATCCCTTGTTACTTCTCTGCATAAAATTTTTGAAAGGCTTCCCACAAGAATTTTTCAAGTATGACCTCCGAATCCTTTTTGCTATGGCCTGATCTCATCAGTCCTGTCTTGCTGCTAATGAATGTATATCCTAAGTTCTGTCCTAGCAAATCTTTTTCATTCCTTGAGAGTTCTTTTTTGCATCTCTGCTCTAGGGCACTCTGGTCCCTGACTGGAACGCTTTACTCCTCAGTGGTCCTACTACTCAGTTTTTTTTTAAACAAATCAATTTTACTGATATGTATTAATAAAGCATACAGTTCATTTAAAGTGTATAATCAGTGGTATTTGTTACAATCACATAGTTGTGCAGTCATTACTTCAGTCATTATTAGTGTATTTTCATTATTTTGGCAGTAATAAAAACAGACAACAGACATAAAATTCTTCATCTCTCTATGCATCTCCTACTGTACATAGCCGCTATTTCTGACTCTTCTTGCACAATTATTTTTTTATTAAGCATTTTTGTTGTGATATATTCACATACCATATGATCTACCCAAAGTGTGTTATCAGTGGCTTTTAGTATACTCACAATATTGTGCGTTCATCACCACAAAAAATTTTAGAACAACTTCATTACTCCAAAAAGAAAAACTCTGCACCCCTTAGCAGTCCTTCCTCACCCCTACGTAACCTAACCATTAATCTAATTTCATCTTTATAAATTGACTTATATTTACATTTTATATAAATGAAATCATACAATATGTAGTACTTTATATCTAGTTTTTTTCACTTATGTGTTTTTTGGTTTGATACTAACATTTGTAGTATTAACATTTGTTCAGTTTCAAAGAAAGATGGTCATATATATGCAATTCTACCCATATTCATATTTCACATGTGGTTTTACTGTGTTATACAGTCCCATGTTACATTTTTTAGTTTTCCTTTTAGTAATATACATGACCTTAGACTTTCCCTTTAAACCACTTTCTTTTTTTTTTTTTTGTGAATAACAGTATTTATTTATTTATTTTTAATTGACTTTGTAATAATATTACATTAAAAATATATATGTGAGGTCCCATTCAACCCCACCCCCCCACCCCCCCTCTCCCCCCCCAACAACATAAACCACTTTCATACCCACAAAATAGTACTGCCAGTTACAGAGGTTATGTTGGGCTTTCACCTTTTCTATTCATTTCCAAAGGTTAACACACATCCTTTTTACCAATTCTGTACTAGTTAACCCTTAGTTTTCCATTTTCTAACCTCGTTCTATTTTATGGTGACCCATATTCAAGTTATTAGCACCATGAGATGACACAATATGCTTAGTTCATAGCTGACTGCTCAGTTTTTAAGACACGCTTATATGTTACCCTTATGTGGGTCCTTCCCTGAACCCCCGTGTAGTGAGAATTGTTCCTCCCACTAGGCTCCCCTAGCACTTTATGTGTGCCCTTATTCACTTTGTTCCACAAATGTTTATACTCTGTTTTGCCATTTGCTGGGTGCTTTCCAGGCATTACAGCTACAGTGATGCCTAGGACATTGCTCCTGTTTTCTAGGGGAGAGCACCCCTTACACTTACTCCATTTCACTGTAAATCTCCCAGCCAGAATGTTCAGTCCCTTGAAGGTATGGACAATTTTTATTCTATTTGTGATCCTCGCTCCTGGCAAAGTACTTAAAAAGGTGCTTGCTGCGTGTTGAGTAATGGATTGGGTGGTATAGGTGTGGTCACTTTACTGTGCCTGCCACGGTCATAAGTACCTGCTAACAAAACCTCATGAGTCAGCATGTGCTCCTTTGGTCCTTTCACTTGAGGGGCCTCTGGATTGCAGTAGAGGTAGCGAGACAGAATGGAGTGTGTGGAGGCTAGCAGCCAGGTTTCTTGCCAGGATCATATGTTGTTCATAAGCTCATCTCCCCTCACGTCAAACAGTTGTGACTGATGCTTGCTCAGCTGCCCCTCCTCTGTGCCATGTGAACCCTTTCACCTCGGCACTACACATCCACCCTTTTAGCGCTCCCATTAAAATAAATAAATGTAAGAGAAAATATATAAAAGATGTTAAAACGATTTGCTTACATATAATAAATGCAAATGAAATACATTGACTTATTGGCTTGTTTTATTAAAATGGCAAGTAATATAGCCTTGTTGCAAAAAATAACCTCAAAAAATGTAAAAGTATGTGAAAGGGCACTCCTTTCCTCACCTCTGCCACCACACTTGCCAAGTGTTTCTGCGGAGTGGAATTCCTAGAGGTGGAATTAATGGTCAAAGGTGTATACACATTGAGGTTTTTGATAGGTACTACCCAGTTGTCCTCCAGAATATATAGAACAATTTACATTTCAGGAGCAGCGTATGGGAATGCCTGTTTGCCTACACCTCGCCAACACATGAAATGATGGTCTCTTTTTAATTTTTGCACTGTCTGGTCAGTTAAAAAAAATGATCTCTTTTGGATTAGCATTTTCCTGATTGCTCATACATCTTTCATATGTTTATTAGCTATTTGTATTTCTTTCATGAACTGCCTCTTTAGATTCTTTGTTCATATTTTAGTTGGGCTATTTTTTTGTTTTATTTTTGAGGGAGTTCTTAGTATTTTTGAACCTATTTCTTTTCAGATTATGGAAAAGTCGTACATATATATTGAATTAAGCTTGGAAATCCAGATAAGTATTAAGAAACATACCAGTGTAATTTTACCACCCACAGATGCCCACCTCCCATAGTTTGTATTGTAGGTGAGCCATATCATATATAAATTCTTCTAATGTTAATAATTTTTTTTCTGTATTGAAAGAAACAGTTCTGATATATGGTGCAAAAATATCAAGTATTTAATAAATGTAATATGGAATAAGAACTAGTTTTCCCTCCTCAGATGGAATCACCGTAACAATTGTTTGCGTATCCTTTCAGAAATCTTCTATGCATATGCAGACATACATATCTCTCTTACACTATTTTTTTTAACACCAGCATACTACTTCGTAACATATATGCACTGTGATTTGTTATCCAGTCTGTTGCTTCTACAAATAAAGCTTCAGTGAACACTCTTGGACACTTACCTTTACTCACATGGGCACATAAATAAATCTGGAAGAAGTTCTAGAAGTGGAGTTGCTAAGTCAAAGGGCGTATCCAGTTCGCATTGATAGCTCTTAGCATACACCTTCACAATGTATACAGGAGCACCAGTTCTTCCTTTATTCCTCACAAGCAGGGTACAGCTAAAACTTTTTGAACTGTATTATTCTGATAGAAGAAAAATGGCCTGTTTTTGTTGTTTAATTTGTATTTCTATAATTATTAACAAGGCAGTATTTTTTAGTGTGTTTATAAGCCATTACTTTTCATATGACTTTAATGTTCATATGCTTGGTTCATTCTTTTTGGTTTGTTAGTTTTTCCTCTTAGATTTCTGAGGGCTTCTTAAACCTTAAGATAGCCCTTTGCTACATGTACTAAAATATTTTTCCTGGTTTGTCATTTTGTCTTTGACTTATTTCATGCTTCATTTTACCTTGCAGAAAGATTGAATTTTTTGAATTTGTTGCCTCAGAAAGGCCTTCTCTCAAAAATGATGCAGAGTGTGCCCTTTCTTTTTCTATTATTCTTAAGTTTCTTTTATTTAATAAAAATTTTTTTAAAATGCAGAAAATATCTAATACCCATGAAATCACCATCCAGAATGAACAAACCTTTTATAGAAATCTTAAATTTCTGTTCTTAAATCTTTGATCCACATAGTATCAGTTTTGATGAGAAGAATGAGATGGAGATCCAGCTTTACTTTTCGCATGTAGCTAGCCAGTTCTCCAAATGCCATTTGTTAATTAATTCATCCTTTTTCCATTCCTTTGTTAGAGGTTGCAAATATTGTCTCCCAATCTCTGTGTTTTAACTTTGTTTATGATGTTTTTACCCTACAGAAGTTTAACGTAGACAAATCTAGGGTCCTTCTTATGCTTTCCATGTGACACCCCTTTAAAATGATTGATGACCTTTGCTTTGTAGATACCAGTGTCCCAGTTCTTTGTCAACATATGGTGAGACAGCTGCATCTAGAATCTAGGTGCTTTGGCTCCCGGATTGGTGTTATTTTACCTGCATAGCTAAATTCCAGTCTAAAATCAGTGAATCTGGGCTCCATGTTTCAGGAAGCATTGGATTGAGAGGGGAGGAGGCTCTTTTCTGAAATGATGCTTTTCCTCCCTCAGCAATTTCTTTTGCCTCACGGGGCAGGAAGCGGCTCTTACATAGAACTTACATGACTTAGGGTCCCATAGTAAGAAAGTGGATTCTCTCCTTCTGTTTTTTTTCTTTTCCTTAGAAAACAACATGGAAGCCAAGTTCCTAGGAAATGCACCTTGTGGCCACTACAAATTCAAGTTCCCCCAGTCAATGCGGAAGGATAATAGCCTCGGGGCAAAAATATTCTTCTTCAAAGCACTGCTGCTAACTGGGGACTTTGCCCAGGCCAGGAAGAAGGGCCATCATGTGTGGGTCAGTAAGGAGGAGCTGGGTGACTATTTGAAACCAGATTACCTGGCCCAGGTTAGGAGATTTCTCTTGAACCTCTGATGGACTGAGTTGCCTTTGGACAATGCAAGACAAGTCTAGGATTGGGGCCTCAAGGACATTGGTGTGGTTGTCCCATCTTTGCAGTGAGTATCAAGCAGCAAACTGAACTCTGAGAAATAAATGAGTTAATCATCATGTTGGCTTCAGTGATTTGCCCTTGGAGGACTACGGGGCTTCTTCCAGTGATGAGAGAGCATCTCTTGGGGTGCCTTTCTGTTTTCCCAGCTGATAATTGAGTACTGTATTACTTTACAGGGACTCACTGGCTTACTGGGCCCAGGGAAGAGAACAGAAGGAAATGATTCAAACTTCTAAAAGCCTTGAGTTCTGCAGAAGATTCTAGGCCCATAAGTTAAAAAACCAGTTCTATATAGCTTCTTAGTCATTTGCCATTTTGTTTTTCCTTCCTTTTCCACTTGATATGAAGGTGTTTTAATCCCACCTAGGATATAATACTCCTTCCATCCTTACTCCTTCCTTTCCTTCCTCTTCTAGCTGTTTTGAGATAATCATGTGAAATAAGCAAGTCTGTTTTACAATTGGAGGAATGATGGCCTGGTTGTGATTTGGCTCAGAGTAATATGGCAAGTCTCTGGTGGTGCTAGAGGAGAATCCCAGTCCCTTGTCCCTGGTTGGGGCTCCTGGCCCTGCAGTGTGTTGCTTGAGTGGCCACTAGTCCCTGGTGCCTGGCACGTGGAAGGCACTCAACAAACATTTTCTGAATGAATGGAAGAGAATGAGGATCTCAGGTGTAACTCTCTGCCCAGAATAGAGGTTCTGGTAGTAAGGTTGCAGTCCTGGATCCGATCAAACTTTTCCTGGTTTCCTCTGAGACAGTATTCTTGGTTAAACAGATTGGCCTGCGTGATGTTAGCTTGTGCAGTGGACTTTCTGTCTCTGAATCCGATGTAGCCTCATATTTTTACCTGTGGCCAGGGAAATTGTTTTCTGCAACCAAAATTGAGGTGCCGTGCTCAATTATTCCCTTCCTTGCCCTGGACTTCTTCATGTGCTCTCCTTCTTCCTTCCTGAGGACAACTCTCCCCTAGCTGAGGCTCACAGTTTGCATGGGCTGTAGAAGAGCGTAAGGGCAGTATAGGCCCAGGAATGTTCTCTCTCTCTCTGGGTTTTTGAGTGAGTTTTGTATGTGAACTGTAGTACATATTCTTAGGGCCTCAGGGACCTCTAACAAAGAAGGGAAGAAATCACCAGGGTGCTTTCATGATCATTCAAGATGGTCCATTTTGGTCCAGCATTTCGTGTATAGTGGGAAATAGGCAATGGCTAAATATGCATTTCCTAAGTAGAGAAATGGTGGCAGGAAGACCCAAACTTAGGTTGATTCCTGTGAAATTTTTCCTAGCATGTTTATGTTGGAAATGATCAGGAACAAGCTTGAATGTCCAAAAAAATTCCATAGGTTTTGAGTGGTCTGCCCCAACTGCTCCCTTTTCCTTGAAACCCTGTTATTTTTGGAGTGTGAATTTGCAAGTTGTTGTTTTTTTCCCCCACCTTATCGTAGCAAGGGCTGTGTTTTTGCTGAGTGTCAACCTGAAACTTCCACTGGCTGCCAGAACTGACCAAAAAATTGTTTCTGGTATATTCTTTGCATGCAGATTGCTAGAAAACAAAGTAGGAGAGGTGATTGTCTCTGTATTTGAGAGGATGGGGGCCTTCAAAGAAAATAGCATGGGAGCGGGTGAGGGTAATTGGAGTAGTAAGAGATTGGGAGTCACAGTTTGAGGTGTTGGTGCACCCTCAAAAGACCAGTGCCCCTCTGCATGTGTGTGTGTGTGTGTGTGTGTGTGTGTGTGACACATGAGACATGCCATCCAGCTCTCTGAAAGGATCCTCCAGAGACTCAGCTCTCCCGTTTGCCTTCTTAATTGATTTCCATTCCTGATTTCCACCTCTGCTTGGTATCACGAGAAAATACTAGTCTTATAAACTCTTCCTGGTAACATCCTCTTCATCAGGGTTCACCTTCTGCTGGACCATTTCTGCCCCTTGTCTGCTTCTACATTTAGCACTTTGTAAGATAGTTGTTGGTTATCTGGCTCCTCTACCTAAGTGAACTTATAAACCCTAGTGCAGAGACTGTCTCAAGGCTGTTCTCTCAAATTATTTGTTAAGTGAATCAACTTTTATCCTCTTGGCACTGAACTTGGAGTCAGAAAATCTGGGTTTGAATTTGTGTTACAACCATAGTGAAATGACTGCTCCCGTCACTACTGACAACATGAGTGAGTCCTTAGTGTCAGGGGCCTTTCCTACAACTCACAGTTTTACTTAAACCAGAGGGCAGATGTTGTTATCCCCGTTTTATAGATGAGAGGATGGGCTCCAAGAGGTAGGTTAACTTGTTTAGGGTTACTCGCCAGAAGTGACAGGACTAGGATTTGAACTCAGATCTGTGTACAAAACTGATTCTTAACATTTTTTAACTTTGCCTTTCTCATCTGCCAAGTGAAGATGATACTATTTCTCAGGTAATGTGATAATTTATGTGAAAGTACTTAGCACCGTGCATAGCTTCTTATAACACTCATCAAATGTTTCCTTCATTCCAGCTTACTTAGGCTCCTACATTCTGCTGCTGAATTCAACAGGATCATCGTTAGCTTTTACAACTCTCATTCTCACCTTTGCCAGATTATACATTGTGACCACTGGGCATTTCTGACCTCTTTGGAAAGCGACATGGATAATTTGGACATTAGTGAGTTCCATCAGCTCATCTCAAAATGGGTGGGTGATGGGTCAGTCCAACCCGTCCAACTGATTGGGTTGTGGTAGTGCCATCCCACCTGGGCAAGGAAATCCAGAGCTGTTTTGAGGCACAGTATTATGGGCACTGAAAACAGAATGACCCTTTTTAGTACCTCGGCAGGGGGAGAAAGGAACACAGCTGAAAGGTCGGCAAACCAATTATCAAGAGCTCACAGATCACTAAGCTGTGAGCACACAACACACGATAAAGCCTGTTTGCCTGGGGCAGCCTCAGCCCCCATGCCCTGCTCTGCTTTATTTCCTGTAAGCCTGTGGAGCCTGTGGTATAGCCATTCACTTCAGGCTGTCAGTCACCTCTCACCTACCTTGGCCTTTCAGTACTTAAGACTCACAGGAAGTGAGGGAGGAAACTGCTCATCTCCCAGCCTTCAGGGGAAGCTCCAGAATTGGTGCTGTGAAGGCTCAGGGATAGGTCCATTCAGGTTATCACGGATGTTGCTGAGGTGCTGGGACCGGGAGCTCCACTGTGGGTTGGGGGTGGGATGGGCAGAGAGGGCATCGCTATCCCGGAGCAGGGAGTGGGTGCCTGAGCTTGGGCACACTGACATCCCTAGGTGGGCCCAAGGAGCCAGCAACAGGTTTTGTTCAAAGAGGATTTGGCAGTACAGCCACACCACTGATGGCTGAACTGTCTGATATCCAGGCTTCATGTTGGAGTGGCTGCTGAGTGACTGAAGACGGCCTCAGGTGAGGGAGAGGGACCTCCCAGATTCTCTTTGGCCTAGGAGGGGAAAAATGGTCCTAATATAGTCAGAGCTCTGAGACTCAGGGCTTTTGGGAGCAAAAGACTGGTAGACGAAGTGGAGGATATCCTGGGACCGTGGGTTTTGGGAGGACACTTTCAAATCTGGGAGCCATGGAGGTAGCTGAGAAGAGGAGAAAGGACGCCCCAGACTAAGAAGCTTTGGGGGGGTGGGGGCGGGGGGTGGGCAGGGCTGCCTGACCCGTGGGGTGGGCTCGTGTGCGTGAGCGCCACAAGGTGGCAGAATTCGCCTGAAAACCACTGTGGATGGAGGGAGAGAATGTCCCTGGCAACCTGTCCCTGCCTGGCCGATGGCCACTGTCATAGACTTTTCGCCTCAGGCCCAGCCAGGTCCCCAGTGGTGGGCTCTCTGGGGCTAAGGGACGGCCCAAAGCTGGCATGCAGGTGGCCTGTGCAGACGTGGGGCATTTCTAGCCATCTTTACTTCTCTAGGCAGCTCCAGTGAGTGCCACAGCCAGAGGCTGTCTCATCAGGGAAGGGTGAGGGGACCGGGACTGCCGTGTTGAGGCCCTCTCTGTGTAGCCTTGTGCTAGGCCTGCCCCTTCACATTGTCTGCCTCGGTTCTTTGGTCAGCCCTGTGTGGCCAGTTTTATTCTCGCCGTTTTTAAGATTGACAAACAAGCTTGGAGGGTGCGGAGGCTCCCTAAGGTCTCAGTCAGTGGGTGTGGAGTCAGATTTGAACCCCAGAGCTCTTTGCCTCTAAAGCCACTTACTGTCCCATGCTGCCTAGATGCTTACCTTTGTGCCATGGAATTCCCACACCGAGATGTAATCTCCTCGGTCCCCTGGGGAGGCCCCCCTGCAATCCAGCAGGACCCCCAGAGAAGCCCACACAGGGCTATTAGGGAGCGCGTGAAGAGGATTTGAAATAGAGAGCAATGAGACGGGAGAGCCTGATGTTACTGAACTTGGAGAAAAGAATGACGAGAGTCGCAGTCTTCAAGTGTGCCCGCTGCTTAGGTTGCTCAGTTCCCTTTGCCTGATTTAGAGGAGGGAAGCTGCAACTGCAGGAGGAGGAATATGGTGAAGTTACAACGTGGGGAGAATTCCTTGACATTTAGGGTTATGGAACATTAAAAAGTGAGTGTCCTGAGACGTTCCAGATACCATTCAACACATGTTTGTGGAGAGGTTGTTCTGCTGCCAGGCACTGGGGATTAAATGGTGATCAAAACACTCCTGGCCAATGTCCTCAGGATAGGTCAGCACTGGGGGTGGAGGTAGGGGTGGGAAACAGACCCGCGATCAAGCAGAGGGAGTGTCCTACAAGCCCCAGCTGGGGCGAGGGACTCAGAAGTCCTCCCAGACAAGCGTGGATAAGCTGCGACCTGAAGAATAAACAGCGTGAGCCAGGGTTGGAAGTGTGTGTGTAAACCTGTAGAGGACAAAAGTTCCATGGACCCGGAAGGTAGCACACGTAGCAATTATTTTATAGTGATGCAGATTCTTGACTGTCCAGGGCAGCATACGAGCAGTTTTGTCTGAAGGGAAGAGCATGAGTTCTGCAGTCTCTGGACTTATGTCTTGCCTGGGGGCTGGATTCTAAAGTTGGTGTGCAAGTCGCAAATCCTCAATAGTCAACGTTACTACTGAAATATCCCTTCAAAAGGTATCACCTGGTGGCTGGCATAGGTCTTCCCAGAAATCCAACACGGGCAGTGCTTTCTCCACTGATGAAACCGATCACGTCTTGTTTGGGCACTAGATTGACTAGTTGGTTGGCTTGTGTATGGGGACCATGCTGTACAAAACACAAGGATTTGTGTACCTGCCACTGACGGCCAATCAGCTGCAGGTCCAGGATCCTTGGAAAGGTAAGGACTGGGGCAGTTTGGAAGAACATGAAGAGGACTTGGAATCGCCTTCAGCATCGTGAGATGCTCCGACAAGGACAGGTCCTCGGAGCCCAAGATCTCACCCAGCTCAGGCTCACTCCAAGGCTGGAGCCCAGGCAGGGACAGTGGATGGAAACGCCTGCACTGTTAATTGCAATCTTTGTTTCTCCTTTAAAAACTCAAGTATATGTTGTTGGAATTCATGGGAGTGAGATATGCATATGATGTAATTCTACTGTGTTCATTTGGTTCCAAGTTGTTTCTGTAGCTCACACTACATTCCAGCGGCACATCAAGCGATGAAGCCTATGTTTTAACCCGGGATACCTGAAGGGGGCCCAGCCTCCAAGGTGACAAATTAGCAGGGTTTTTTGTTTTGTTTTTTAAGGAAAGAGAGTTGCCTTTTGGAAAAGTTTTTAAGTCAAACCAGACAAGGAAGTGATTCAGTAATGGTGTTGGATAATTCTAGCCTCAGTTCAAAAGAATAAGTGTTCTAAGTAACAGTTGTGGACTTTTGGTTTGGTACATAAACTAATTTTGAAAGCAGGTCTGCAAAATTCACTGGGCCATTGCACATCAGTAAAATGAGAAATTAACTTTTGAAGGTACTTACTTTGAAGCAGGTGATCCTCATTTCAATGAAAAAACAACATGTTCACACACACATAGCCAAGAAACTTAAACGTTTCCCATGGTCCCACCTTTTCTGAACACCATCTGTCTTGGGCATTTTGTGGGCAGATGCAAGAAGGAAGTAGAGCATTTTCCACCATGTATCACATAGAGGTCATTTTTGTATACTTCTTTCCCCAATCTCTCACAACAGATACACACACATCCTTAAGCATCATGTCACACAGCTCAGAGCTTTCACAGCACATATCCAGCAGCTTGAACATTCATAGCAGACACACATGCTCACCAAAGCTTTAAATATTCCCACCACACATTCACCTACCCTTGAATGTTCTCATCCCACACAAAACCTTGGCTGTTTGTTCGTATCACACATACACAGATCCTTGAAATTCATCTCCTACCTATTTTGCCTTTGAACAGACACCCCAAAATACACACATGCACGTTTCCACACACCCCTCTGAAACCCATCTCATCTTACACGTGCTTTCTTGAACATTCACGTCGTCTGTAGACTCCTGAATATTCAACACACATGCTACCTAGGGCCATTTGCCTCTTGCTCTCAGATCCATTCCCTGCCCTCCCCTGCCCTGCAGTGTGTGAGTGTGTGTGTGTGTATGTGTGTGTTGGGTGTTGGGAAATTACATTTCCCAAGCCCTCCTGCCAACTGGATTGCAGCTGGGTTTGTCTGATAACGGACACTGGTGAAAGACGGTAAAGGCAGAGGCCTTGCATATCCCCATGCCCTTCGCTAAGGGCACCCCCAGTGTCTCCTCTGGGGTCCCCTTCAGCAGGATTCCAACTCCACCCCTTTCCTGTGTCTCTCACCCTTAGGGGTGGGAGTGGTCTCTACTCTTGCTCATTCCTGGGTTGCCTCACCACTGCCCCACTTTCACTTCTCAGCCTTTCTAACACTTATAACTGGTTCCCTGTATTTAGTTCCTTCTTCTGTGCTACCAGGCCTGGGCTCCTTTTTCTTGACTGGACCCTGAGCCATGCTCAGCCAATACCCACACCGTAGAATATTCTCATCCCTTACCTACAGCTTTTCCTTCTGATTGGCCTGATCTTTGTTGGATCAAATCGTGGGTCAGAGTAAGTGTGCAGTATTTTTTTGAATGAATGAGACAGTAACCCCTTCCCCCTGTCCCGTTCTGGGATTTTTCTGGGATAGGGCTTCTTGCACCCTGAACTGGGGGGCTCAGGGACACCTTCAACCCTCTCCAGATGGATTACACATGACAGCAGGGGCAGCACCCAGCCTCGTGTGGGTCCTGGTCATCTCAGCCAGAGCCCATGAGACAGTGGAGGGTGAAGGCCCTCAGATGAGCCCTGCCCTTGTGGGAACTTTCAAGGGGACTCACGCATAACCAGATCGCACCCTAGAAGGCCAGGTACGATTTCTGAAGCAAGGGGACTGTCACTGCCTGGGAAGATGTGGGGACCAGGGAGAAGTTATTTTCCGTAAAGACTTGAGTGCACTTACGGTCCGAGTGCCTGCTCCCAAATCTAAATTCCTAGCTCCTGAAACTGACTTGGACAAATTATTTTTTGCCTCAGCATTCTTACTTTACAGAATCATGAAGGACAGTTATTCATCATTACTCCTGGTTGCAAAATGCCTACAGAGCTGTTTGATCTTGAACAAGTTCTATGCCCCCAGGTGGGCTTCCGATTCCCCATGTGCAACCCAAGGAAGTTGGGTTCACAGACCAGCCCGGCGGGGGCTGTCCTGGTCCCTGGTTGCTGGATCAGGGCGTGTTGCAGGCAGTACATGTGGTGTCCACAGGGAGGCGCCACACATGTGTACATACCCCAGGCCCCTCCAGGCTAGAAGCTGTGCTGGCCCTGGGGTCAGAAGGCCCTGGCACTCCCTCCGAGAGCCCTCCCTGCATGTCAGTGCTGTCGAGTGGCCATCTGCTTGTTAGAAATTGAGTTAAGGCTTTGAAGGTTGCTGCAAATATGCAACTATATTGTGAGTAAATATGCAACTATATTGCACGGCCGAAGTCCAAGACCAAGTCATTGGCACAAGAGAAGGAGCTAATAGGACTAAGTGGAATCAGGAGAGTGGGGGACTCAAGAAGTTAATTTGTAAAGGGAGACAGAGCCAGGGAAAAAAAGCAACGCCAACACCCACGCATTTTCACACGTATTTGATTCAACTGAATATAGTTGTACTTTAAGCAGCTGACTGCTAGATTCCCCCTGTACTCCAGTGCCCTACACCCGGGTGGTCCGCGCAGTGTAACTGAGGAAAGCAGGGCTGTCTGTGTGTCCTCAGCTCACAGATGGGAGACTGGTTGCTGGAGAAGTGAAGGGCATATCCTGCTGCATCCAGGAAGAGGCTGAGCTGGGAGGAGCATCTTGGCTTCAGGAGCCAGGAGGCCAGGCTCATAGAGGGCATCCAGGGGTACTGGAAGCAGCCAACGGGGTGGGCGCCAGCCTCAGGGTAGCCACGTGGGATCCTGCGTGGCGAGCTGCTGCAGGCACAGGGCAGGGAGCAGTGCCGGCTATGGAGTCACACGTGGAGGTGGTGAGGCCGCGTGGGCTGGTTCCATCTTTTCTCTATACATCTGGGGACTGAGAGGCCAGAGAGGGAGGGTCCCTTTTCTTGGGTGTCACACAGAGCAGGAGGCAAAGGTGAAGACCCCCAGAGTCCTGAGTTCCCTGCTGCCTCCTGGGCGCTCTGTGAGGGCTCTCCCCTCCTGCTCTCAAATGCCAGCCTTCGGAGGAGCCAGCATGGCCCTGGTGACAGCATCTCCTGTGTCCCCGGGCAGGGCTCCTTGGCCTTTGTAAGCCCCTTCCAAGAGAGCAAGGGATTGCCCAGGGGCCTGTGGAGGCAGGCAGAGCCAGCCTCTTTGCTCTGTACTGCTCCTTTCCCGGGGATTACAAGATAATGCATATGAAGAAGCATTAGCTCATTCAAGTTTATGGATTATGTGGAAATCAAATCAAAGTAATCTCCCCAGCCATCTGGTCTTGGCGCCGCCAGCCAGGGCCTCCTCGAGGCCTTCTCTAGCCCCTGTGCAGGGCTGGGGCCCGGGCTGGAGGTGCCTGGGGCCAAGCCAGGATTTTCCAAGGCATGGAAGGCCAGGAGGGTTCCTGGTCCCTGTATCAGGGCAGGACAGGGCAGCTGCAGCCAGGGCAGCGATGTGGAAATCAATTCACTACCAAGATTTTTGCATCTGAATAGTCCACCTATTTTTGTAATGAACACTCAATCTCACATTTTAGGAGGCATTACTAGGCACATTTCTGGGGTGCTAGTGCTACAAGGGGACTTTGTCTCAAGACTAGATGCAAACATCTCTCTTCCTCAAGAAGTGTACCCCGAGGGAAGCAGATGTGGCTCAAGCAGTTGGGTGCCTGCCTATCACATGGGAGGTCCTGAGTTTGATTCCTGGTGCCTTCTAAAGAAGACAAGTAAGACAGTGAACTGATGTGATGGGCTGGCGCAGTGAGCTGATGCAACAAGATGATGGAATGAGATGACACAAGGAGGAAACACAATGGGAGACACAACAGGTGGGGAGTGGAGATGGCTGAAGTGATTGGGCACCTGTCTCCCACATGGAAGACCAGGTTTGGTTCCTGGTGCCTCCAAAAAAAAAAGATGAGCATACAATGAACAGACAGCGGACAGTGAGTGCAAACGATGAGGGGCAGAATAAATAAAATCTTAAAAAAAAAAATGTGTAGCCTGAGCATGGAGTGAAGGGAAATATTCTGAAGGTAGTAATTTGGACTCCGCTTTCCTGGCCTACAGAAAGCCCGTAGCCCATTGAAGCATTTTATGGTGAAAAGAAGAGGAAAGGTACAGTGTCAGGGGTTAAGCACATGGACGCTGCAGCCAGACTGCCTGCCAGGTGTGAACTCAGCTCTGCCACTTAGTAGCTGTGTCATCTTGGACAAGTCACTTGACCTCTGTGAGCCTCAGTTCCTTATCTGTAGCATGCTGATACTAATAGGAAGTACCTTGTGGGGTTGCTGTGAGGATGAAATGAGGTCTATATAAAGCACTTAGAAGATTGCATGGCACCAGTGTTCCGGAGTCCAGGGACTGTCCTGGAGTATGGGATTTTAGCTAATATTTAGTGGGTCGCAGCGTGTGCTGGGAAATAGGCGCTCAGAGGGGGTGGGATGCTGTTTTGTAGCACTGGCTGATATCCATGGTATAAATACTCCCACATGGCTGATTTCAAGCTATCACCATGATGTTGCTGAATACAGAGTTGGGAAGAGAGGTGCACCATCGGTTCTCAAGATTAGGTATGAGCTGGCTCCAGCACAGTCTTGGGCCAGAACCTGCTGCTATGATAAGGCTGGTTAGTAAATATTGAAACATTTTCATGCTGATTGGTAAAGAGCCACTGCCCCAAGCGTTCTGCTCCTGCTCTGTTAACTCTGGCCCCTTCCCTAGTGATCCCCCAGGCCCCCCACTGATCCATTAACTAGAAGAGGTAGGAGGACTGAAAAGGGGCCTCCAGGATCCTGCTCCGGTGATTTGGGCAGTATCAGTTCTGATTGGGTAAGGCTGTGCCTAGTGACTACACTGAATATCATAGGTCAGCAGCCACGAGGGGTCAGGCTGGTAAGCTGAGGGACCTTGGCTTGTGAAATGTACCCAGCTCAGCTCTGTCAGCCACCTGGTGAGGCCCACTCCCGGTAGTGCTCCCCCGCACAGCTGTATGACAAAGGTGGGGCCTGAACCTGCAGGCTGACCTGGAGCAACGGCGTGTGTAGCTCTGTTAAAAGGGAATGTGCACAACATGACCTGTGTCACCAGTTTGGAATGCAAATACATCACATTTCTTTTATTTCCCTAATTGGTTGCTTGAGCAGTCTTCTTTTTTTTTTTTTTTTTTTTTTGGAGGCACTGGGGATTGAACCTGGGACCTCACACGTGGGAAACGGTGAGCTACATCCTCTCCCTGCTTGAACAGTCTTTTTCTTCAGAAGTTCAAGGTCACTGTTTGGAGACCTGCCTCATTGAATTGTCAGTTCAGTATGAAGGAAGCAGAATTTCCAAATGCCAGACAGAACAACCAGAACCTGCTCTGCCTGCTAGCTGGTGGTCTGGTTGTGGCTGCTGTAGTGCCCTGACTCAAGACTCCCAGCCCGACCCAGGAGCCACGGTGGTTGGGTGGGGTGTGGTTTCTTTCTTTAAATGATAATATATTTTTAAATTATTTTTAAAAGATGACACAGATCACATAAAATGTTACATTAATAACTATGGGAGGCTCCCATATACCCCACTCCCCACACCCCCATTCCTCCCACATCAACAACTTTCATTAGTGTAGTACATTCATTGCATTTGATGAGTACATTTCGGAGCACTGCTACATAGCATGGATTATAGTTTATGTTGTAGTTTCCACTCTCCCAGTCCATTCAGAGGGTTATGGCAGGGTATATAATGTCTTGCATCTGTCCCTGCCATATCACTCAGGACAGCTCCAAGTCCTGAAAATGCCCCCATATCACACCTCCTTTTCCCTCTCTCTGCATTCAGCAGCTCCTGTGGCCACTGTCTCCACATTAATGATATAATTTCTTACATTGCTAGAGTCACAATAATTCTATAGTAGAATACCAGTAAGTCCACTCTAACCCATATTTCATTCCTCCATCCTGAGGGCCCTGGGATGGCAGTGCCCACTCCAACTCTCAATTGAGAGGGAGCTTCGATCCTACATGGCTGGATCCTACATTGCTCGTGCCCACAGCTGTAGACTCTCTTGGTGTGGTGGTTGTCCATCCTCACTGCCCTGTCAGCTGACCTGGGTAAGTCCAACGAACTGGAGAGTAGGTGCTGCAACACTGCTGAGGCTCAGGGACCAGCTGGCACATGGACAGCCCAGAGATTCAAGTCTCCTGGGCATACACCAACCCCAGCGCCAACCATAGTTTCAATAAAAGGGACAGAGGAGGCATGTGTAGAGAAGTTACATCTGAGTCCAACTCCCCCGCACTCAGGAGCACAAATTCCAAAGTAGAGCCCACTGGCAAGGCAGTGAACTCCAGAGCCATCTGCCATGACCATAGGACCTGGGTGTCTTCATAGCCCTCAGGAGCACCACTACCTGGGGTAGTAATTTCTTTAGCTGTCTCTGAGATCCTGCTGACACGTGCATAAGTGCAACCCCTCTGATGACCTCCTGACTCCTTTTGGAGTCTCTTAGCCTGCTCCAGGTGTACTCTGTGCCAAATGTCCCCCATCCAACACCCCAAAACAGCAGTCCTTCCTTACTATAATGTCTAAAGAGTTTTCTTAACATAATAGTTTCAACCATGTATCCGTCTATCTCCCATGTTCACCTGCTCCCCACCAGTCTTCCCCCCAATTCCGTGGACCAACTGACCCCTCCTCCCAGCCCTAACCCTGTCAAGCCTGCACAGCCCAACCCAATAGTATCCTTATATCCCTGTCACATCCCTTCACTGCACAACTACTTACCTCCACTTTATCATAGATTTTGCCTGTGTGGACATTGGCTCACAACCTTCCTTTTGCCCACTATTTCCTGTAAGCCTATCTTCCAGACTATAGCTCTCTGAGATGGCTTGATTAGCTTAATTCATATCAGAGAAGTCATGTAGTGTTTGTCCTTCAATGCCTGGAGCCCTTGAGGACATAAGGTCCTCAATATTCATCCATATTATCCCATGTGTTAGTACTGTATTCCTTCTTACAGCTGAGTAATATTCCGTTATATGTGTATACCACATTTTGTTTATCCATTCATCTGTTGATGGGCATTTGGGTTGATTCCAACTTTTGGCAATGGTGAATAATGCAGCTATGAACACTGATGTGCATATCTTAGTTTGTGTCCTTGGTTTCAGTTCTTCTGGGTATATACCCAGCAGTGGAATTGGTGGGTCATATGGCAAATCTATAGCTATCTTTTTGAGGAACCGCCAAACTGTCCTCCACAATGGCTGGATCCTTCTACATTCCTACCAGCAGTGGATGAACATTCCCATATTTCCACATCCTCTCCAACATGTGTACTACTCTGTTTTTTTAATAGCCACCAGTCTAATGGGTATAAGATAGTATCTCATTGTAGTTTTGATTTGCATTTCCCTAATAACTAGTGATGTTGAGCATTTTTTCATGTGCTTTTTAGCTATTGTATTTCTTCTTTGGAGAAGTGTCTATTCAGATCTCTTGCCCATTTTTAAAAAGGTTTTTTTTTTTTTTATTTTGGAGATATAGGATTTCTTTATATATGCTGGATATTAGTTTCCTATCAGAAACCAAATATTTTCTCCCACTGGGTAGGCTGTCTTTTCACTTTCTTGACAAACTCCTTTGAGTTGTAAAAGGTTTTAATTTTGAGGAGGTCCCATTTATCTATTTATTTATTTATTTTATTTTTTTGCTGCTCACGCTTTGGGTGTGAAATTCATGAAGCCATTTCCTATTACAAGGTCCTGTAGATGCTTCCCTACATTGTCTTCCAAGGTCTTTATTGTCTTGGCTTTTATATTTAGATTTTCGATCCATCTTGAGTTGGTTTTTCTGTAAAGTGTGAGATGGTGGTTCCTCTCTCATTCTTTTGCATATGGATATCCAGTTCTCCAAGCACCATTTGTTGAAGAGACCATTCTCTCGCAGTTGAGTGGGCTTTGTGGCCTTGTTGAATATCAGATGACTGTATATACGAGGATCTATATCAGAGCACTCAATATGGTTCCATTGGTCAGTTTGTCTATCCTTGTACCAAAACTATGTAGTTTTGACCACTATAGCTTTGTAGTATGTTTTAAAGCTAGGTAGTGTGATTCCTCTAATTTGATTTTTCTCTTTCAATATGTCTTTGGCTATTTGGGGCCCCTTTCCCTTTCGAATAAATTTCATAGTTTTTCCTGTTCAATAAAAAATGCCGCATTGATTTTTATTAGGATTGCATTAAATCTGTCCATCAGTTTGGGTAGAAATATTAATGGTATTTAGTCTTCATATCCATGAACAGGGAATATTCTTCCATTTATTTAAGTCTTCTTTGATTTCCTTTAACAATGTTGTGTACTGTTTTTGTGTATAAGTCACATCTTCAGTTAAATTTATTCCTAGGTATTTGATTTTTAAATTTACTATTGTAAATGGTATTTTTTCTTGATTTCCTCCTCAGATTGCTCATTGTTGGTGTACAGAAACACTACTGATTTTTGCACATTGATCTTATAGCCTGCAACTTTACTGAACTCATTTATAAGTTCTAGAAGCTTTGTTGTAGATTTCTCCGGTCTTTCTATGTATAGTATCATGTCATCTACAAATAGTGAAATTTTGACTTCTTCCTTTCCAATGTGGATGCCTTTTATATCTGGTTCTTGCCTCAGTGCTTGAGCAAGTACTTCTAACACAATGTTAAATAGGAGGGGTGATAGTGGGCATCCTTCTCTTGTTCCTGAACTCAGAGGGAAAGATTTTAGGATTTCACCATTGTATATGATGTTAGCTGTGGATTTTTCATGTGTACCCTTTATCATGTTCAGAAAATTTCCTTCTATTCACATCTTTTGCAGTGTTTTTATCTGGAAAGGGTGCTTTTTTGTTGAATACTTTTCCTTCGTCTATAGATAAGATTGTGTGATTTTTTTCTCTTTTGATCTGTTTATGTGGTGTATTACATTTATTGATTTTGTTATGTTAAACCATCCTTGCATACCAGGAATGAAACCCACTTGGTCATGGTGTATAATTCATTTGGTGTGTTGTTGAATATGATTAGCAAGTATTTTGTTGAGGATTTTAGCATCTAGGTTCATTAGAGAGATTGGTCTTCAGAAAGCTGTCTGAGTCCCTTTCCCTCAGGCAGGATTGACTCTTTGCAGTTGGATAAACTACTGATTAGGAATCTGTCCTTCCCTGTTTTTATTCTAACTGCTTTTTCTCCCAGGGCAGCAGGACCAGCAATAGCCTGTGTGAGAGTTCCCTTTTGAAATTCAAATGGGACCCTGGTGACTTAACTCACTGCAATAGAAAAAAAAATTAATCTCAGTCACTTTGAGAGCACACACTCCTTGCAGGGAACCCTAAATATGCTCTGGGTAGCTTATTAAGCACTTCCTATTATCCACCTCTCTTAGGGTAGTTGCACAGGCCTAATTTATTGCCTGACTCCACCCCTCTCCCAGGCCAATTTTCCCTATTCAAGGGTGGTTAGGTAAATCATGCTGCCTCAGCAGATTCACCTCTCCCCTCTTGCTGGTTTCTTCTCAAGCAGGCTGGTATGTTCCTTAAAGCTCAAAAAAAAAAAAAAAAAAAAAAGGGTGTGGGGGGTGGTCCAGACAATAGAATCCTCACACGGGAGCTCTCTCTCCCCCCTTCACCAGAACCCTCCCACTCTCAGGGTATGCCTCCACAATCTGGGTGACTAGCCAGAGTTGGGGGATCACTGCAGCTTCCTGCCCTGAGGGTGGGGCTCAGCTGTCCCACAGCTCCAGCCTCAAGCCCCAGAAACTCACGGTTTTACCTTGACAGTCAATCTTTTTGTCTGTAATTTTCCTTTTTTGTGGCATCTTTGTTTGGCTTTGGTATTAGAATAATGTTGGCATCATAGAATGAATTATGCAATGTTCCTTCTACTTCAGTTTTTTGAAAGTGTTTAAGCAAGATTGGTGTTAGTTCTTTCTGGAATGTTTGGTAGAATTCACCTGTGAAGCCATCTGGTCCTGGACTGTTCTTTATTGGGAGGTTTTTGATGACTGATTCTAACTCTTTACTTGTGATTGGTCTCTCGAGATCATCAATTTTTTCTTTTGTCAATGTAGGCTTCTTATGTGTTTCTAGGAATTTGTCCATTTCCTCTAAATTGTCCTTGTTGGCATACAGTTTTTCAAAGTATCTCTTATGATACTCTCTATTTCTGTGGGGTCAGTGGTGATACTCCCTTCCTCATTTCTTATTTTGTGTAATTTGCATCCTCTCTCTTTTTCTCTTTGTTAGTCTGACCTAGGCTGTGTCAATTTTAGTGATATTCTCAAAAGAACTAGCTCTTGGTTTTGTTTATTTTTTCTAGTTCTTTTTTATTTTCCATTTCATTTAATTCTGCTCTGATCTTTGTTATTTCTTTCTTTCTCCTTCCCTTGGGGTTAATTTCTTGTTGGTTTTTTTTTTTTATTGATTCCTTCAAATGTGCAGTTAGATCTTTGATTTTAGCTCTTCTTTTTTGATATATAACTTTATGGCTATGAAATTTCCTCAGTACTACTTTTGCTGTATCCCATACATTTTGATATGTTGTATTGCCATTTTCATTAGTTTCAAGGTTGTTACTGATTTCTTTTGAGAATTCCTCCTTGACCCACTGTTTGCCTAAGAATGTGTTGCTTAACTTCCATATCTTTGTGCCAAATCTGGGTCTCTTGCAGATTTCCAGCTTCATTCCATTGTGGAGAAATCACTTTGTATGACTTCAGTCTTTTAATTTGTATTTCCATGATGAATAATGAAACTGGCCACCTTTATTTATATTTATTGACAATTCATTATCTTCCTGTTTCTTGGTGTGGATTGTAATTTTTGGTTTGGTGTCTTGGCATCTGGTTTACTAGAGTATTTATTCAGGGTGCAGATTTTCTTTTTAGTTTAGTGCTTCCTGCCCTTTTCTCCCTTTTTGGTTGTGCAGTAGGAACCAAGGATGTAGTTGGTGCTATAAGCTGTGGAGGCTCAAGCTGCCCTCATTACCCCAGACTGATGAAGCTTCTCCCAACTTTCTTCTTTGCCAGGGGTAGGGACAGTCACAGCTGTGTGGAATAATCCAAGTCATGTAGGCCTAGACTGTAGTTGTCCAGAGAGACTGATGATGTTTCACATCCCTTTCTCCCCTGCCTGGGGTGGGGATGGGTCTGCAGGTATGGGCAGCAATCTATGCAGTGCGGGTCCAAGATGACTGTGGTTGTCCCGATAGACTTCCTATTATTCCGTCTGTGCCAGCCAAAGTTACCTGCAGTTACCTGGATAGGCTGGTGCAGGGCCCACCAGCTTCCTCCCTACCAGAGGTTGGGCTGAAACCTAGACTAATGCTGCAGGCTGATCTGGGTGAAAGAAACCGTTTCTACTGTCACTGTGACAAATAGACAAACTCTGAGAAACATACTCATCAGATTGTCAAATGCCAAAGACAAAGAGAGAATTCTGACAATAGCAAGAGAAAAGCAATGCATAACATATAAGGGATACCCAATAAGATTTATTTATTTATTTATTTATTTATTTCCCTCCCCCCTGCCCAGTTGTTTGCTCTCTGTGTTCATTCTCTGTGCTCTTCTGTGACTGCTTCTATCCTTATCAAGGGCACCAGGAATCTGTGTTTCTTTTTGTTGTGTCATCTTGTTGTGTCAGTTCTCCGTGTGTGCAGTGCCATTCTTGGGCAGGCTGCAATTTCTTTTGCACTGAGTGGCTCTCCTTACGGGGCTCACTCCTTGCACTTGGGGCTCCCCTATGCGGGAGACACCCCTGCATGGCACGGCACTCCTTGCACGCATCAGCACTGCGCATGGGCCAGCTCCACACGGATCAAGGAGGCCTGGAGTTTGAACTGTGGACCTCCCATGTGGTAGGGGGATGCCCTATCCATTGGGCCAAGTCCGCTTCCCCCCCCAATAAGATTAAGTGCTGATTTCTCACCAGAAACCATGGAGGCAAGAAGATAGTGGTATAATATATTTAAGATACTATGAGAGAAAAACTTCCAGCCAAGAATCTTATATCTGGCAAGATTGTCTATGAAAATTGAGGGCAAGATTAGAATATTCACAGATAAACAGAAACTGAGAGAATTTCTAAACAGGAGACCAGATTTGCAGGAAAAACTAAAGGGTGTGCTAGAGCCTGAAAAGAAAAGACAGGAGAGAGAGCCCCAGAAGACAATCTAGAAATGAAGATTATATCAATAAAAGTAATTAAAAGTGTCAAAAGAGTGGTGAAAGTAAAATATGACATATAAAGCCCAAATAGTCAGTAATAAACTTAGCCAATGATGTAAAGCACTTGTATTCAGAAAACTGCAACGCAGTAATAAAAGAAATAAAAAAAAGACCTAAATAACGAGGAGAACATTCCATGCTCATGCATTGGAAGACTAAATATCATTAAGATGTACATTCTACTCAAATTGATAAATAGATTCAATGCAATTCCACCAGCATTTTTTAAAATTGAAAACATGATTACCAAATTTATTTGGAAAGGTAAGAGGTCCTGAATAGCCAGAAATATCTTAAAAAGGAAAAGCAAACTCTCATCTCCAGAGTTTAAATCATATTACCTAGCTATGGGGGTAAAAACAGCATGGTACTGGCATAAAGACAGACACATAGACAAATGGAACCAAATTGATGGTTCAAGAACAGACCCTCATACGTATGGTCAAGTGATTTTTGACTAGCCTGTCCAACCCGCACTGCTTAGGAAGAACAGTCCATTCAACAAATGGTGCTGAAAGAACTGGATATCCATAGCTAAAAGGGAAGAGGACCCCTATCTCACACCTTATCTAAAAATTAACTCAAAATGGATCAAAAACCTGAAAATAAAAGCAAGAACCATAGAGCTTATAGAATAAATTGTGGGAAAATATCTTCAGGGTCTGGTGGTAGGTGGTAGATTCTTAAAGAAGATAGCAGGGGGACTGAGATGGACTGCTGATGTTTAATGTATGTAGAAGTTTTAATTAACTTTACTGTAAAAGTGTGGAAATGTTGGAGTGGATGGTAACACGTAGTGAGTAACAGCTAATTTATAAATGAAGATGTGGCTGAAAATGGTAGTCTAGGTATATAAATGTCAGTTGACAGAATGCTAGAGAATAATCTAGGAACTGAATACCACAATAAACCAAGAGGTGGGTGAGAATTGTGGTTGATAGTACAGATGCAAGAGTGTCCTTTGTTAGCTAGAGCAAATGTACATTACTATTGCAGGGTGGTGGGAATGTGAAGAAGCATGGGAAAAATACAACTGGAATGACCTATGGACTGTGGTTAGCAGTAATAATATAATATTCTTGCATCTATGCCAAAGATGTACTGCATTGATAATGGGGCAGTATGGAAATGTGTGCCAAATGTACACAATGGATATGGTAACAATTGGATGATATTATTTTATAATCTGTAACAAATGTTCTGCCAGAGTGTGGTGTGTTGATAGAGGGGTGTTGTTTGGGAATTCTGCACATGTGCATGATTGTTATAAGTTTACAATGTTTGTCATAAAAATATATTTAAAAAATAATAATAGGGTGGGTTGGGGAAAAATACACCAAATGTAAGATAAGGACTATAAATTGTAGTAAGTTTTTGACAATATTCTTTCATAATCTGTAACATATGTCTCATGACAATGCAAGGTGTTAGTGGAGGGTTGATATATGGGACCCCTGTATGATGTCATGCATGCTTGCTTTATAAGTTCACAACTTTTACTATACATTTATGGTTTATATATGTTCATATATTGCGGCGGCTTGCTCGGTCGGTAGAGGTGGGGTCTGGCTGCGGACGAGGGGTCGGTCCAGCTCTGGACAAGGGGTCGGTCCAGCTCTGGACGAGCGGTCAGTCCCGCTCGGGACGAGGGGTCGGTCCCACTTGGGACGAGGGGTCGGTCTGGCAGCAGACGAGGGATCGGTCTCACAGGGGTTGCGTGGTTCGGCTGACGGGGTCGCCCGGCGAAGCCGGCGACGAAGGGGTCGCCCGGAGAAGCAGGCGACGAAGGGGTCGCCCAGAGAAGCAGGTGACAAACTGGGGACAAGGGAGGCCAGGCCCTTGTCGGGGGCTCTCAGGACTGGAGGGCGCACGGCAGAAGAACTACCGCGGAGACAAGGTAAACACACAAGTCCACTTTATTGAGGGAGAGGCAACAGTTTTATAGGGGCTGGGGAAGGCGGATTGGTCGAAGCCACGCCCTGTTCTGATTGGTTGCCGGCGAAAGGTCAGTGGGCGGTACTGGATGGGGGAGGGGTGGTGGTTAGGGATTGGCTGTCGCTGTTGCTGGGGGAAGGGGCAGGGTTTAGGGATTGGTGGCTGCTGTTGCTGGGGTGGAGGGCAGACTTGAGTTTCCCGCCCACGCCTGGCTGTTGCTGCTGTCGGGGGAGGGGAAAAGGGCAGACTGGATTTCTCCGCCCACGCCTGGCTGTTGCTGCTGTCGGGGGAGGGGAAAAGGGTAGACTGGATTTTTCCGCCCACACCTGGCTGTTGCTGCTGTCGGGGGAGGGGAAAAGGGCAGACTGGAATTTTCTGCCCTGTGCCTGCGCAGGGAGAAGGAAGAAGAAGGGTGCCGCCCCACAAGGCATCGGGTGGCGCCATCTGGGAGGAGGGGCGGCCGCGGAAGCATGGCTGCCGAGAAGGGGAGACCCGAGGGCACTCTGCGCCCATGCCGAGCTTCCTTCAGGGGTGGCGGTGGGCCCGACCAACCACCCTATTATGGGGGCAGCAGAATTAGGCCTACCGCGGCCGCTCCCCCGCCAGGCCAGCAAACCACACTTCAGCCCGAGGGGTGACCGCAATATATAAATGATATAAAGATAAAAATAATAATGGGGGGTTGGAAGAAAAAACTTTGGTTAGTAGTAATATTCTTTTTCTTTTTTTAAAAAAAGATTTATTTATTTATTTATTTCCCTCCCCTTCCCTCCCCCCCACCCCAGTTGTCTGTTTTCTGTGTCTATTTGCTGCATGTTCTTCTTTGTCCACTTCTGTTGTTGTCAGCAGCACAGGAATCTGTGTTTCTTTTTGTTGCGTCATCTTGTTGTGTCAGCTCTCCGTGTGGGCGGTGCCATTCCTGGGCAGGCTGCACTTTCTCTCGCGCTGGGCGGCTCTCCTTATGGGGTGCACTCCTTGCGTGTGGGCCTCCCCTACTCGGGGGACACCCCTGCATGGCACGGCACTACTTGTGGGCATCAGCACTGTGCGTGGGCCAGCTGCACATGGGTCAAGGAGGCCCGGGGTTTGAACCGTGGACCTCCCATATGGCAGATGGACACCCTAACCACTGGGCCAAGTCCGCTTCCCAGTAGTAATATTCTGACAGTACTCTTTAATCATTAGTTAAAAATGTTTAACCACAATGCAAAGTATTGGTGGTAGGCTGAGGTATGAGAGTCCTGTATGATATTATATATGTTTGTGTTTTCTAAGTTCACAACCATTATTATACACTTATTGTTTATGCATGTTTATGTATGAGTGATATACCTCAATAAATTTTTAAAAAATGGAAAAAAAATATATATGAGGGACTTCCAGGAAGATGGTGGGCTAGAAAGTCATGTGACTCTCTTCTCCTCCAGAAGAATAACTAGAGGACAGGCTAAAACAGCTTAGAAAAATATCTTCTAGGGTTTATGACACCAGGGGAAGGCTGGTGTCAGATGTTGGAGTGAAACAATTAGGACTTGGAGACCAGCGATTGCAGGCAAGGATTTATTGAGAAAATCCAACAGGAAGGGGACTGAAGATAGAAACTTCAGCCCACCCCTGGCAGAGGCAGTCATGAATTTATATAGTATATCTATAGGTGGGAACATGCTTAGCTAGTGGGAGTGGGTTTGGGCTTGGGTGAGACCTGAGGTCCTATAGGGATCGCTAGGGGGTGGTGGGCTAGAGGCGGTGAATTCTAGGGGTGTGTGTGTGGGGAGTTGGCAGGGTCATGTGGCTTCTTTGTCTATTCTTGTGAAGAAATGAACTGTATCTGGACATGTAGGCTCAGGATGGGAGGGCTGTCTATGTCATGGGATGTGGCTCCTTCTGAGTTAGCTGGTTGCTCTTCCACAATGGGGCAGGTTAATAATAAACTTGCAGCTTCTGCATGTTGTGGCTGCTATGGGGACTAGGGATGGGGCTGTCATTCCCAAGTTTTGATTATAATAATAAAAAATAAAGTAAGTCTGGGAGTGGACAGCCAGTCTCACACATGAAGAGTGAAGAAAACTGGGGGTCCACTCATTCTGGCTGCTTCCTGCTGTCAGGGCACATAGGGGGTTTCCTTCTTCTGTGGCTTGGCTGGTGGTTGTTTTGCATTCTGAGGTTGTTATTGATTGTTGTTCTCATAACAGGAAAGTCCCGTTCACATATTCTTGGGTGGGTGTTTGAACAACTCGGTGGATGAATCGGGTGAGGAGCTGCAGGAGACAAGGGTCACACATGAGAAGGAGAAAAATGATTATTAGTGGGGTTATTAGGGGTATTAGTATAGCTTTTAAAGGTGAAGAAAAATGAGAGGAAAGAGGAGAGCCAAGATTGGCTTCCATAATTTTCATCTCTTGCTCTCTGAATACTTTTCACCGTTTTCTTTTAGGACTTTTAGGTTTTCTTCTACTTGTCCAGTTTTATTTATGTAGAAGCAACAGGTTTCATTAATAATAGCACATGTGTCTCTGGCTACAGCAGTAAGAACGTCAAGGGCTCTTCGATTTTGAATGACCACTGAGGCTAGGCTATTGATTTCCATTTGTGGATTATTGATAGCTTGTACTGTGGCATTCCAGGATAGTTGTAGTTGTAAGGAGGTGTTTAAAATAGCTCTTCTAGGAGAGGAATCCCAGCGAACTAGAAAAGGCTCTGGAAGATAGTATGCCCTATTCTGGGTTTTTCTAGAATTGGATTATCATGGGCATGATAATTAAACTCTGGATCACCAAAAAGTGCCTTTTTCTGCATTTGTGTTTTGGGGAAATGAGGTGTCAAGGAAGGAGCCAAGATTGGGGATTGCCATGTTTTGGAGGTGGCCATGTTTTGTGATTGGAGGATTGTAGCATTAGGGGTTATAGATACAATGGTACAGTTCCTGTCCAGACTACTGGCAAAACTAAGTATGCTGAGTTACAACAAAGAAAATAAAATTCTGTTCCTGCCAGGGTTAAAGCAGTGGAGGGACCAGAAGGGATAAATAAGCATTGGGGTGACTAGGAACTTGGAACATTTGCGTATCATCATATACCACATTGACACACAGTAGATAAATAGTATGATTTGAATGGGTTATAAGTGAGACTGGTTTGGCATAAAAGGTTTCTGAATAGGAAGGGCAAGAGGTTTTTGGGTTCTTTTTAGCTTTTGACCAGACAGAGCTACATAGTTGTTGAGACTGAATGCCAATTCCAAATAGTTCTTTCTTTTGTTATGAGCTATAGAAACACAAGATGTCCTTGCTATAGGTTTTTTTTGCTAAACTTAGGTAGTATTTTTCGATTAATATTGCTGTCATTCTATTTTAGTTGTAGAACTGAGGAGTTTTCTAGTGATTTTTGAGTTTGCTAAGTTAAGGAGGTTGTATTGAAAATTATAGTGTGATTACAAAAGTGAGAAGAGATGCATCCCATGTTAGTTGCATAGGATTGAGATGAGATGTATTTAAAGCATAAGAAAGGTTTATCCATGAGAGTAGTGACTATTCCAATAGAATGTCAACGGTCTGCCTTTTGTGAATAGTTTAAAGCCTGTTGGAGAATGAGGATATCTTCATATTCAGGTAAAGATGAAATGGGGGTAGTAACTCAGTGGCCTCCAAAACCAGTGTCATGAGGGAGGATGCATACTAGGGTTTCAGGACTAAGAGGGAAGGCTGATAGGAAGATGGTTTCAGCATAAGTGTGTTCAGGACAAATCCAGCAATTGGAGTGGTTAGTGACTGAAGATTGGATAGTATATGTTAGGGGATGGTAGGGAGTGGTTTGTAAAGTAGATATGGTGAGGCAGTGTATGAGGAAGAAGTATAAAAGATTCATGATTCAGAGAAAAGGAGGGTAGTAGTGAAAAAAGAGAAGAGCAGGATTTCTTCAGGCTCAGAGTCAGAAAAATCTCTCTGCAGCCAGAGATCCCAGATAATATCTAAATATTGGGCAATGGTAATGATCTGTGCAGCATCTAAGTGAGTAAGATGTTCTAACAAAATTCTACAGAAGGTTTCAGTGTCATGTGACATGAGTTTTGGGTTAAGGATTTTTACTTGCAGGTCATCTAAGGGTTCACAGAAAAGCTTATCTGAAGAGTTCAGTTGGTTGGTCTGGTTTGCAACATCAGGGCTGAGGGTGGAGGAATCTGGCAGTGGTGGTGCTGATTTCAATCTCCAACTTTGATGATAACCCTCATTTGAGACTTGCTGATGGAGATGCAGGGCCTCTCTGAACCTGGGACCTGTCACTCTTCTGTTGTTATTCTGAGTTGGTCAGGAAGGGAAGATGATTTAGGTTCAAGGCCAGTAAGGTGTGTTGGAAGGGTTTTCCCAGAAACTGTTTTTTCAGGATAATCTGACTTCCAGTGGCCTTTACGTTGGCACCCTGAACAAGGCCCCAGTAGGGGTCTTGGCTTAGGGCATGCACTTGCCCAGTGTCCTTCCTTCCCACATTTAAACAGAGTCTGGGTGGTGGCTCAGGGAAGAAGAGAGATGGGGTCTTCAAGAATCGACCCTGAGGGTAGCAGTAAGGAGGGAGGCTCTATCTTGATCTCATTTGTGTTTTTCTAATTTGGTTTCCTCCTCTCTATTAAAAATCTTGAATGCTGTTTTAATTAGGTCTTTCTGAGGGGCTTGAGGGCCCTATTCTAATTTCTGCAGTTCTTTTCTGATATCTGGGTATGCTTGAGTGATAAAGTGGGTATGTAAGCATAGTTGTCCAGATTCAGAATCCGGGTCTAAATTAGTATATTTGAAGAGTGATTCAGTTACTCTATTCATAAAGGCAGTGGGTTTTTTTTTCTGATTTTTGGGAAATGTCTTTGATTTTGTCATAATTTACTGCTTTGAGGGCTGCCTTTTTCATGCCTTCTATTATGCAGGTCAGAAAGTGTTCCAGGCAATCTAAATCTCTAGAGCCTGCCTGATATTCCCATGGAGGGGAGGCTGCAGGAACTGCGTCAGTGCCAGGGGCATGTTGGTGAGGGTCCTGTGTGTGTAGGGAATCAGCAAAGGCAGTGGCTGCAACCCAAATGTGGCTTTTTTCCTCAGGGGTGGTAGAAGAAGTTACTGTGACATAGATATCCTGTCATGTGCGAGTGAGGTGTTGGAATTCTTTAATGTATGTAGCAGGATTTTCTGAGAAGGAGCCTAATCTTTCTTCTATCTGACTAAGATTTGAGAGTGAGAAAGGAACATGTACTTGGATGATTCCTTCAGCCCCTACCTCTTCCCTAAGGAGAAGTAGGGGGGCCAGGTGTGGTTCAGCTTGTGGAGTGGAGGGAGGCATTCCACGGGAATGAGTATGAGGGGGAGAAAAGGCGGTAGAAGCAGAGGGAGGGGATGGAGGTGGAGAGCCTGAGTTGGGTGAGGTTGGAGGCTCAGAAGGGGATGCTGAATGGATGATACGGGTGGATCAAAATTGGAAGAGTCTTTAGGTAAGGGCGTCTTATGAGAGGGTTTCTGATTGAGCAATAGGATTTGGTAAGAGGAACATGACTGACAGAGAGAAGGATGATTTTGGAGAAATAGGAAGGCCTGACCGTAAGGGACTGCTAGCCACTTGCCATTGCATTCGAGGAAGTTTACTAGATCTCTAAGAATCTGTATGTCAAAGGTACTGTGTTCCAGCCATTGACTTTCATGTTCCAATTTATTTTGAGGCCAAATTGTAGTGGAGTAATAGATAAATTTCTTGTGTCTGCTATCTCCTTCAGATATAAGGTTTTAAGGTTCTGAAGGAGGCAGCCCAGCAGTGTAGTTTTTGGAGGAGCTGAAGGAGTGTTTCCTATTTTGGAAGCTAGAATGAGGTCAAGGACTCTCTAAGGTTAACTGAGCAGGTCAGGCATCCCCAAGTTAGTCAGAGAACCTTATCAGCAGGAAGTCCACACTCAGGACCCGATGTCTCTGATTCCTGAGGGGCTTTTGGGGAGACAGGTCAGGCACCTGCCATGGTCCCTCAAAATGGAGAGGATCACTGACTTAGCTAGGATTTGTGGAGTTGTCTAAAACAATGGGAGAAAGAACAGGAACCTCCAGAGGAGAATTCCCTTAACTCACCCAGGTGGTAGTCAGAGTCCAGTGTTGGATGGAGCTACAGCAGTGGCAAGGGTTGGTCTCTTACCAATCTGCCAGTCTCAATGCAATCCAAAGTGTCTCTGGGGTTAACTCTGGGGAGTTCTGGGAGAAGGTGAAAAGGAGGGTAGGATGCAGAATTGCATGATCAGGATCGAGGAGTAAGCCTGGGCGAGCTGCCACTGCCCATTACTTCCTTTTTCCAAGATCTGGCAACAAGCTCATCAGCCAGGATCTGGGAGTAAGCCTGAGCAAGCTGCCACTGCTCACTGCTTCCCAGGTTGCAAGGTATGGTGGTGGGGTTCTCTTCTTCCCAGATCCTGGATTTCTGGCACCAAATGTTAGATGTCAGAGTGAGACAATTGGGACATGGAGACCAGTGATTGCAAGCAAGGATTTATTGAGAAAATCCAACAGGAAGGACTGAAGATAGAAGCTTCAGCCTACCCCTAGCAGAGGCAGTCATGAATTTATAAAGTACATCTGTAGGCGGGAACATGCTTAGTTAGTGGCAGTGGGTTTGGGCTTGGGTGAGACCCGAGGGCCTATAGGAATGGCTAAGGGGCAGTGGGCTAGGGGCAGTGAATTCTATGGGTGTGGGAGGGGTTGGTGGGTTCATGTGGCTTCTTTGTCTATTCTTGTGAAGAAATGAACTATATCTGGACATGTAGGCTCAAGATGGGGGGGTTGTTCTATGTCATGGGATGTGGCTCCTTCTGAGTTAGCTGGTTGCCCTTCCACAATGGAGTGGATTAATAATAAACTTGCAGCTTCTGCAAGTTGTGGCTGTTATGGGGCTAAGAATGGGACCTAGTTCTGTCAGCTGGACACTGCCCAGAGGAGAGGAGGACAAAGAAGGGAAATCATCAGGACAGAACTATGAATTGAATCCAGCAGCTGCTGCTGCCAAGACCAGCCCCCACACTAAAGACACTTCAGAATTCTTAGGCCTCTGGGCCTGTGACTAAAGACAAAGTGGGCTCCAGGGATCTACTACCCCAAGAAAGGGGAGAGAGGGGGACACAGCCTAAGACTGACTCAGCTCCTGACCTACAAATTTGGTTTGCTATGTCCCAACAGCCCTTCCAGGCTGGGTGGAACCACACCATGGTTTGCCCTGGAAGCCAGCACAGGAATGGAGAAACCCAACACTCGCAACCTTCCTCTTTTCTAGCTGGAACTGATTGGTGAGGGCGCACCTCCTCAGGAAAGGGGAGAGTGAAGGACACAGCCTAAGGCTGACTCAGCTTTTGACTCACAAATACAACCATCCCAATCTCCTTCTCTACTAACCTGTACTGATTGTTGAGGACTCAGACAGGAGTTGAAACATTTCCTAGCCAGGATAAGGGAGGGGGCTGCCAGAGAAGGCTGGAGAACTCTATCTGAGAAAGTTTGAATTACAAAAGTCTTAGCCTCCAGGCAGGAAGCTGTATCACATTGATCCAGTCTGTGTTGCAACAAATACACTCCAACTTGGCATGGAAGTGAGAGCTGCCCAAGAGCACCATTTGCTGGCAGACCAGGAAGTGTATGCAAAAAAATTAAAAATATGTAGGAGAGGCTTTTTCCCAGCCTCTATAGCCTCCCTCCCCAAGGCCCTAGGAAGTGAGTCCAAAAGCAATTACTGGGTCCAGTGCCCAGTTTATTATTATTATTATTTTTTCAGTTAGACCAGTAGTTTATTAAGAAAATGAGAGAAGAGAAAATATCAGATTATGGGTCCCAGGTATAATTGTAGGCTAGTCCAGGCAGAAAAAAAGAGCAGTGCCCAGTTTTGAACATCTAGCAGGGAAAATCCTAACAATCCATTTCAAGCGAAGAATCAAAGAGCAGTGGTAACACACAGCCTTCTGCCACTAAGTCCCTACAAAAGAGAAAGAAACTGAGTATCTGAGTAAACTATATCCCAGTCAGATGCCTAGACATCAGCAAAAAATTGAGCCATACTAAGAAAATAGAAGACATGACCCAAGAAAAGGAATATATCAAAGCTCCAGAAGAGACACAGGATTTGAGAGAACTAATCAGTGAGATGTGCCCAAATCTCTAAAATTGAATGAGTTAATAGACAATATGATTAAAGAGATAAATGACATCAAGAAGACACTGAACGAGTGCAAAGAAGAATTTGAAATCCTGAACAGAAAAGTAACAGAGCTCATGGGAATGAAAGACAAAATAGGTGAGGTCAAAAACACATTAGATACAAGCATACAACAGTAGGCTTGAAATCATAGAAGAAAGAATAAGTGATACTGAAGACAGAACAGGTAAACTTGAAGAGAGAAAGAAAAGAATGGAAAAAAAATTGAGCAGGGGCTCAGAGAGTTGAATGGCAATATGAAATGCAACAACATACATGGCATGGGAGTTCCAGAAGGAGAAGAGAAGGGAAAAGGAGCATAAAGAGTATTTGAGGAAATAAAAGCTGAAAATTTCCCAACTCTCATGAAAGAAATGAACTTAAATATTCAAGAAGTGCATCATACCCCAATCAGAATAAATCTAAATAGACCTACTCCAAGACACATAACAACTCAGAATGTCAAATGCCAAAGATAAAGAGAAAATTCTCAGCAGAATGGGAGAAGCAAACCATCACATACAAGGAACGTCCAGTAACACTTAGGGCAGATTTCTCTTCAGAAGCCATGAGGTGAGAAGACGGTGGTATGATATAATTAGGTTACTGAAAGAGAAAGACTGCCAGCTGAGAATTTTTTTAGAAGATTTTAAATTTATTTTTCTCCCCTCCCCCCCACCTCCTCCCCAGTTGTCTGCTCTCTGTGTCCATTCACTGTGTGTTCTTCTGTGACTACTTCTCTCCTTATCAGTGGCCCTGGGAATCTGTGTTTCTTTTTTAGTTGCATCATCTTGTTGTGTCAGCTCTCCATGTGTGCAGCGCCATTCTTGGGCAGGCTGCACTTTCTTTCACACTGGGCAGTTCTCCTTATGGGGCGCACTCCTTGCGCATGGGGTTCCCCTACGTGGGGGACACGCCTGCATGACATGGAACTACTTGCGTGCATCAGCACTGTGCATGGGCCAGCTCCACATGGGTCAAGGAGGCCCGGGGTTTGAACCATGGACCTCCCATGTGGTAGGGAGATGCGCTATCCATTGAGCCAAGTCTGCTTCCCTGAGAATTCTTTATCCAGAAAAATTGTCCTTCAAATATGATGGTGAGTATAAAATATTCACAAACAGACAGAAACTAAGAGAGTTTGCAAAAAAGAATCCACCTTTGCAGGAAATATAAAGGAAGCCTTAGAACCAGAAGGAAAAAGATAAGAGAGTGAGGCCTGGAGGAGAGTATGGAAGAAAGTAGCAGAAAGGATAACTAAAAGAATGAAAGACAGACAAAAATATGATATGACATATGAAAACCAAATAATAAAATGGTGGAAGTAAATAGTGCATTTACAGTAATATCATTGTGAATGGATTAAACTCCCCAATCAAAAGACACAGGCTGACAGAATAGATAAAAAAAAAAACATGAGCCCTCCATGGGCTGCTTACAAGAAACTCACCTTAGACCCAGGGATACAAAACAACCAAAGTGAAAGGTTGGAAAAAGATACTCCACGTGAACAGTAACCAAAAAAGAGCAGGTATAGCTATACTAATATCAGACAAAACAGACTTTAAATGCAAAAAAGTTATGAGATGCAGAAGGCCATTATATATTAATAAAAGGGAAATCCACCAGGAAGATATAACAGCCATAAATATCTATGTACCTAACCAGGTTCCCCAAAATACATGAGACAAACTCTGGGAAAACTGAAGGAGAAACAGACTTCTCTACAATAATGTCTGGAGATTTCAACACCCCACTCACATCATTAGATAGAACAACTAGACAGAAGATCAACACTGAAACAGAGAACTTGAACAATATGACAAATGAGTTAGACCTAACAGACATATACAGAACACTGCATCCAAGTTCAGCAGGTTATATATTCTTCTCAAATACCCATGGATCTTTCTCCAGGATAGACCACATGTCAGGGCACAATGCAGCTCTCAATAAATATAAGAAGATTGAAATTATACAAAGCACTTTCTCAGACCATAATGGAATGGAGCAGGAATCAATAAATTCTGAACAACAAAATCCTAAATAATCAGTGGGTGAAAGAAGAAATTGCAAGTGAAATCAGTAAATATATTGAGACAAATGAAAACAAGAACACAACTTATCAAAACTTATGGGATACAGTGAAGGCAGTCTTGAGAGGGAAATTTGTAGCTCTAAAGGTATTAAAAAAGAAGATAGAGCTAAACTCAAAGATTTAACTGAACAACTAGAAAAACTAGAGAAAGAACAGCAAACCAGTCCCAAAGTAAACAGAAGGAAAGAAATTATGAAGAATGGAGCAGAAAAATGAATTTGAGAACCAAAAACAAGAGAAAATTGTCAAAACCAAAAGCTGGTTCTTTGAGAAGATCAATAAAATTGACAAACTCCTAGCTAGACTAATAAAGAAAAAGAGAGAAATTGCAAATAAATACAATCAGAAATGAAAGGGGGGAAGTTAGAATGGACCTCACAGAAATAGAAAGAATCATAAGAGAATATTATGAGAAACTGTATGCCAACAAACTAGGTAACCTAGATGAAATGGACACATTCCTAGAAATGCACACCCAAGCTACAATGACGCTACAAGAAATACAAGAACTTAACAAAGCAATCACATTTAAAGAGATTGAATCTGTCATCAAAAATCTACCAGCAAAGAAAAGCCAGGGCCAGATGGCTTCACAGGTAAATTCTATGAAGCATTATAAAAAGAATTAACACCAATTCTGTTTAAACTGTTCTAAAAAATTGAAGGGGAGAGAAAATTACCTGACACACTTTATTAAACCAACATCACCCTAACACCAAAGCCAGATAAAGATATTACAAGTAAAGAAAATTACAGACCAATCTCTCTAATGAGCATAGATGCAAAAATTCTCAATAAAATACTTGCAAATTGAATTCAATGACAATCAAAAGACATATACATCACAACCAGTGGGATTTATTCCTGGTATGCAATGCTGGTTCAATATAAGAAAATCAATCAATGGATGCTGCGATCAGCTCAGTGATAGGTTGGCTTTAAGGAAAGGCAACACAGAACTTTATGAAATAAAAGAGTGAGACACACAAGAGAGGAAATAAAGACGGGACCAGGGGACTCACAGCTTCTGGAAGTAAGAGCCTCAACCTTAGTTCCTTGCATTTATTGGAAACTACCAAGCAGCTGTTTGCTATTAGAACTGCAACATATAATAGGGAACAACTGCAACATCTACAATAGAACAGGTGTAACATCTACAATAAGGAACAGATAAGCCAGTTTCCCCCAACAAATGTAATACATTACATTAACAAATTGAAGGAAAAAACCACACAGGATAATCTCAAAAATGCAGAAAAGGCAATTGACAAAATCCAGTATCCTTTCTTGATAAAAACACTTCAAAAGATAGGAATAGAAGGAAAATTCCTCAATATAAAAGACATATATGAAAAACTCATAGCCAACATTGTAGTCAGTGGGGAAAGGTTGAAAGCTTTCCCTCTAAGATCTGGAACAAGACAAGGATGCCCACTATCACCATTGTTATTCAATATTGTATTAGAAATTTTAGCTAAGGCATTTAGACAAGAAAAAAAATTAAAGGCATCCAAATTGAAACAGAGGAATTAAAATAACCACTGTTTGCAGATGACATGATCCTGTACTTAGAAAATGCTGAAGTATCCATGACAAAGCTACTTGAGCTAATAAATTCAGCAAAGTGGCAGGATACAAGATCAACAAACAAAAATCAGTAAAGTTTTTGTACACTAGTACTGAACGATCTAAGGAGGAAATCAGGAGAAAAAGTCCATTTTCAATAGCAACAAAAAGACTCAAATACCTAGGAATTAATTTAACCAAAGAAGTATAGGACCTTTATGCAGAAAACTACAAAATGATGCTAAAAGAAATTTAAAAAGACCTAAACAAATGGAAAGACGTTCTGTGATCATGAATTGGAGGAATAAATATCATGAAGATGTCAATCTTATGCAAATTGATTTATAGATTCAATGCAATACCAATCAAAATCCCAACACCTTACTTTATAGAACTAGGAAAGGCAATTACCAAATTGATTTGAAAGGGAAAGTGCACCCAAATAGCCAAAAGCATTCTAAAAAAGGGAAATGGACTTGGCCCAGAGGTTAGGGCATCCGTCTACCACATGGGAGGTCTGCAGTTCAAATCCCAGTCCTCCTTGACCCATGTGGAGCTGGTCCACACGCAGTGCTGATGTGTGCAAGGAGTGCCGTGCCACGCAGGGGTGTCCGTGTGTGGGGGAGCCCCACGTGCAAGGAGTGCGCCCCATAAGGAGAGCCGCCCAGCATGAAAGAAAGTGCAGCCTGCTCAGGAATGGTGCCGCACACATGGAGAGCTGACACAACAAGATGATGCAACAAAAAGAAACACAGATTCCTGTGCTGCTGACAACAACAGAAACGGACAAAGAAGACGCAGCAAATAGACACAGAGAACAGACAACCGGGGGGTGGGGAGAGAAATAAATAAATAAAATAAAATAAAAAAGCATTCTAAAAAAGAAGAGCAACCTAGGAGGAATTTTACTGCTTGACCTTAAAACATATTACAAAGCTACAGTGGTCAAAACAGGATGGTACTGGCATAAGGATAGACACACTGATCAGTGGAATAGAATTGAGAATTCAGAAATAAACCCTCACCTAAACAGTCAACTGATTTTTGACAAACCTATGAAGTTAATGTTAATGGGACAAAACAGTCTCTTTAACAAATTGTGCTGGGACAACTGGATACCTGTAACCAAAAGAATGAAAGAGGACCCCTAACTCACTCCCTATACAAGAATCAACTCAAGGGAAGTGGACTTAGCCCAGTGGTTAGGGTGTCCGCCTACCATATGGGAGGTCTGAGGTTCAAACCCTGGGCCTCCTTGACCCGTGTGGAGCTGGCCCACGCATAGCGCTGATGCACGCAAGGAGTGCCGTGCCATGCAGGGGTGTCCCCTGCATAGGGGAGCCCCAAGTGCAAGGAGTGCACCCCGTAAGGAGAGCCGCCCAGTGCGAAAGAAAGTGTGGCCTGCCCAGGAATGGTGCCACACACACGGAGAGCTGACACAAGATGACATGACAAAAAGAGACACAGATTCCCGTGCCACTGACAACAACAACAGCAGACAAAGAAAAATATGCAGCAAATAGACACAGAACAGACAACTGGGGCAGGGTGGGTCGGCAGGGGGGAAGGGAAGAGAATAAATAAATAAATCTTAAAAAAAAAGAATCAACTAAAAATGGATCAAAGGGCGGTGGACTTGGTCCAGTGGTTAGGGTGTCTGTCTACCACATGGGAGGTCTGCAGTTCAAACCCCGGGCCTCTTTGACCCGTGTGGAGCTGGTCCATGTGCAGTGCTGATGCGTGCAAGGAGTGCCGTGCCATGCAGGGGTGTCCCCCGTGTAGGGGAGCCCCACACACAAGGAGTGCGCCCCATAAGGAGAGCCTCCCAGCACAAAAGAAAGTGCAGCCTGCCCAGGAATGGTGCCACACACACAGAGAGCTGACACAACAAGATGACACAACAAAAAGAAACACAGATTCCCCTGCCGCTGACAACAACAGAAGCAGACAAAGAAGATGTAGCAAATAGACACAGAGAACAGACAACCGGGGTGGGGGTGGGGGACAGGAAGAGAAATAAATAAATAAATCTTAAAAAAAAAATGGATCAAAGACCTAAATCTAAAACTCAGGACCATAATTCTACTAGAAGGAAAAATAGGGAAACTTCTTCAAGTCCTTGTACAAGGTGGTGGTTTCTTGAACCTTATACACAAAGCACATGCAACAAAAGAAAAAATAGATAAATGAAATCCTCAAAATTAAACACTTTCCCCCCCCCATCTATTAATTTTTTTAATAGAGAAGTTGAGGATTTACAGAAAAATCATGCTTTAAATACAGGATTACCATATACCATCCTACTATTTTTCCCCCCTAGTCCTCAATATTTTTTTCCTCTCTTTATATATATTTTTTAATGTTACATTCAAAAAATATAAGAGGTGCCCATATACCCCTCACTCCCCTCACCCCACTCTTCCCACATCAATAACCTCTTTCATCATCATGGTACATTCATTGCATTTGGTGAATACATTTTGGAGCACTGCTGCATCACATGGATAATGGTTTACATTGTAGTTTACACTCTCTCCCAGTCCACCCAGTGGGCCATGGCAGGACATACAATGTTCAGCATCTGTCCCTGCAGTACTACCCAGGACAACTCCAAGTCCTGAAAATGCCCCCACATCATATCTCTTCTTCCCTCTCTCTACCCTCAGCAGCTACCATGGCCACTTTCTCCACAAAGTTAAACACTTCTGCATTTCACAGGACTTTGTCAAAAGGGTAAAAAGGCAGCCAACATAACAGGAGAAAATATTTGGAAATCACATATCAAATAAGGGTTTAAATATCCAGGATATATAAAGAGATGTTACAACTCAACAATAAAAAGACAAATGACTCAATTAAATAATGGGCAAAAGGCTTGAATACACATTTGTCCAAAGAAGAAGTACAAATGGCAAAAAAAAAACAACATGTCAAGAAATGCTCAATGTCACTAAAGATTAGGGAAATGCAAATCAAAACTACAATGTGATATCATTCCACACCTATCAGAATGGCCACTGGTAAAAAGACAGAGAACTGCCAAGTGTTGCAGAGGATGTGGAGAGATAGGAACACTTATTCACTGTTGGTGGGAATGCAGAATGATACAGCCACTGTGGAGGGCTTTTGGCAGTTCCTAAAGAAGTTTATTATAGACTTGCCCCATGACCCTGCAATACCACTACTGTGAATATACCCAGAAGAACTGAGAGCAGTGACACAAACAGACATCAGCACACCAATGTTCATAGTGCCATTATTCACAATTGCCAAAAGTTGGAAACAACCCAGGTGTCCATCAACAGATGAATGGGTAAACTGTGATGTATTCATGCAATGGAATATTATGCAGCTGTAAGAAGAAATGAAGTCGTAAAGCATATGACAACATGAATGAACCTGGAGGACATTATGTTGAGCAAAGCAAACCAGACAAAAGGATAAATACTGTATGATTGCGTTACTATGAACCAAATATATTGTGAAGCGTATGGTATGATTTAAAAAAATGTATATGTATCCAGTACATCTAATTGAGAAATATTAAAAAAAAAAAAACAATACATGAGGGTTCCTCTTCTCCACATCCTCTCTAATACTTATTTTGTTTTTACTGTTTAAGTAATAGTCAACCTAGTGGGAGTAAAATGGTATCTTATTGTTCTAATTTATATTTCTGTAATGACTAATGATGTTGAGCATCTTTACATATATTTAATGGCCATTTGAATATGTTCATTGGAGAAATGTCTATTCAGATCCTTGGCCCATTGTGAAAAATGTTTGTGTTTTTGTTGAGTTGTAGGAGTTCTTTATATAATCTGGCTATTAAACCCTTATCAGATATATGATTTCCAAATATTTTCTCCCATTCTGTAGGTTGTGTTTTCACTTTTTTTGGATAATGTCCTTTGATATATAAATGCTCGTTTTTTAAAAAAAATTTAATGAAGTCCATTTTATCTATTTTTTCTTTTGCTGCTTATGCTTTCCGTATAAAATCTATCTAAATATTAATTACCTACTTCAAGGTCCTGAAGATATTTATGTTTTCTTGTAAGAGTTTTATAGTATTAGCACTTATATTTAGTTTGTTGAAGCATTTTGAATTAATTTTTTGTGTATGGTGAGTGATAGGGGTCTACATTCATTCTTTTGCATGTGGATATCTGCTTGTACCAGCACCATTTGTTGAAGAGAATATTATTTCCCCATTCAGTGAAAATCATTTGGTTTCTTACAGGTATGGATTTATCTCTGGGTTCTCAATTTGATTCCATTGATCTGTATGTCTGTCCTGATGCCAGTACTACACTGTTTTAATTACTGTAGCTTTATAGTAAGTTTTGAAATCAGTAAGTGTGAGTTCTCCAACTTGGTTCTTTTTCATGAATTGTCTTGGCTATTTGGGGCCCCTCGCAATTCCATATAAATTTGAGGATCAGCATTTCCATTTTTGCAAAAATTGTGCTGGAATTTTGATAGAAATTGCAGTGGATTTGTGATCCCTTTACACAGTATGGACATCTTAATAATATTAAGTCTTCTAATCTAAGAACATGGGGTGTCTTTCCATTTATTTATGTCTTTTATTTCTTTCAGCAATGTTTTTGTACCTTTTCAGAGTACAAATTACTCACCTTCTTGGTTAAATTTATTCCTATGTATTTTATTATTTTAGATGTTATTGTAAATGGAATTTTTAATTTCATCTTTATATTGTTCATTATTTGTGTATAAAAACCCAGCTGACTTCTGTAGGTTTATCTTGTAACCTGTAAGTTTGCTGAATTTGTTTATTAGTTCTAATAGCTTTTTTGTAGATTCTTTGGGATTTTCTCTTTATAGGATAATGCCATCTGTGAATAGGGATAAGTTTACTTCTTCCTTTCCAATTTTGATGCCACTTATTTCTTTCGCTTCTCTGATTCCTGTGGCTAGAATTTCCAGCCCAAAGTTGAATGTGGTGATAGCAGACATCCTTGACTTGTTCCTGATCTTAGGAGGAAAGCTTTCAGTCTTTCATCATTGAATATGATATTTGTTGGGCATTTTTAATAAATGCCCTTTATCATGTTAAGAAAGTTCCCTTCTATTTCTTGTTTTCTGAGTGTTTTTTATAAATCATAAAAGGATGTTTAATTTTACCAAATGCCTTATCTGCATCAGTTGACATGATCATGTGCTTTTTTCCCTTCAGTCCATTAATGTGGTGTATTACATTGATTAGTTTTCTTATGTTGAACCATCCTTGCATTACTGGAATAAATTGGGCTTGTTCATGGTGTATAATCCATTTAATATACTGTTAGAATTAGTTTGCCAGTATTGAGGATTTTTTTGCAATGGTATTCATAGGAATTTTGGTCTGTAGTTTTCTTTTCTTGCAGTATCTTTATCTGATTTTGATATTAAGATGATGAAGGATTCATAGAATGAGTTAGGAGGTATTCCCTCTGTTTTAAATTTCTGAAGAGTGTAAACAGGATTGCTATTAATTCTTCTTGGGATGTTTGGTAAAATTCATCAGGAAAGTCATCTGGTCCAGGGATTTTCTTTGTTGTTGTTGTTTTTGTTTTTTGATTACTGACTCAATCTATTTATGTGTTATTGGTCTATTAAGATATTCTGTTTCTTCTTGAGTCAGTGTAGGTATTTTGTTTCCAGGAATTTTCTCATTTCATCTAGGTTTTCTAAAATTTTTTTTTTTTATTATTGTGCAGTTGTTCATAGTATCATTGTATAATCCTTTTTCTTTCTGAAAGGTTGCTAATAATTTCCCACTTTCATTTCTGATTTTTAATTATTTGTGTCCTGTCTTTGTTTACTGCAGTTTACCAGCCTCTTCCTCCAGCACCTCCCTGGATGCTGCACTGTTTCACTAGACCCCAGAGTTTCAAAATGGTTGATTCAGATAGTTCTTGCCAGTTCAATAGTTGTTTTGGTGGAGGGACTGATTCCTAGAGCTTCTTATCCTGGAGCTTCCTACTCTACCATCTTCCCACAATCCTCTTCTGTGGCGAAAATGCCTCCACATCTCATCTCTTCCTCCCATTCCCCGCACCCAGCAGCCACCATGGCCACTTTTCCCACACCAATGCCACATTTTCTCTGTGGACATTGGATTGGTTGTGTCCATTGCACTTCTATGTCAAGAGGGGGCTTAGATTCCACATAGATACTGGATGCAGTCCTCCTGCTTTCAGTTGTAGGCACTCTAGGCTCCATGGTGTGGTGGTTGACATTCTTCAACTCCATGTTAGCTGAGTGGGGTAAGTCCAATAAATCAGAATGTAGGAGTTGAAGTCTGTTGAGGTTCAGGGCGTCACTATCATATTGTCAGTCCAGAGATTCAAATCCCCTAGATATATCTTAAACCCCAGCACCAACTACAATTCCAGTAAAGTAGCATGAAAGTTGTGAAAAGAGATCCCATCTGAGTCCAGTTCCATCACACAGAAACGCCAGCTCCAAAGAAGGGCCAACTGACATGGCAGTGAATCCCATCTGCCATGACCATAGAACCTGTGGGTCTCTTTATCCCTCAAAAGAACCAATATCTGGGGTTGTATCTACTTTATCTGTCTCTGAGACTCTGCTCAGGTGTGCATAAGGGCAATCCTTCTGACAACCTCCAGACTCTTTTTTAGAGACTCATAGCCATATAAACTCATTTGTCCTTTCCATTTCCCCCTTACATTAGGTCAAACAGCATTTTAAAGTCATGTTATTATATGTAGACAGGGATATTCTGCTATCTGCGTTGAATCTTTAATTCAAGGTCATTTTCTAGTTGCATCATCAGCTGGTACTTGGTAGTGATCCCTCGGTGCCAGGGAGGCTCATCCCCAGGTGTCATGTCCCACGCTGGGGGGAATGCACTGCATCTACATGCTGAGTTTGGCTTCGAGACTGGCCACATTTGAGTAACATGAAGGTTGTCAGGAGGAAACGCCCAGGCACAGTGCTGCTCTAGACCTTGTTCTTATTTCAGGCGTATAGGCTCACAAGCATAGTCATTAGTATCAGGGGCTCACTGTTGGACCCTCATTCCTTCCTGGTTCTTACTGTTGCACCTGGGGGACTGCCGCTGCTCCCCTAGGGACCACGACAGAGCACCCCCGGCCAGGAACCCAGTACCCCCCCAGCTGTTGTTAAAATCACATGATTATATCTATAGATGCAGAAAAAGCATTTGACAAAATATAGCACCCTTTCTTGATAAAAACACTCCAAAAGATTGGAATACAAGGAAATTTTTTGAACGTGATAAAGAGTATATATGAAAAACCTACAGCCAACATCGTTTACAATGGAGAAATCCTAAAATCCTCCCCTCTAAAGTCAGGAACAAGACAAGGATGCCCACTGTCTCCCCTTCTATTTAACATTGTCTTAGAAGTACTTGCTCGAGCAATGAGGCAAGAACCAGATATAAAAGGCATTCAAATTGGAAAGGAAGAAGTAAAAATTTCATTATTTGCAGATGACATGATCCTATACATAAAAAACCCTGAGAGGTCTACAACAAAGCTTCTAGAACTCAAAAATGAGTTTCGTAAAGTCGCAGGTTATAAGATCAGTGCGCAAAAATCAGTAGCATTTCTGTACACCAATAATGAGCAAGATCAGAAGGAAATCAAGAAACAAATACCATTCACAATAGTAAATAAAAAAATCAAATATTTAAGAATAAATTTAACTAAAGATGTAAAAAACTTATACACCGAGAACTATACAAGACTGTTCAAGGAAATCAAAGAAGACCTAAATAAATGGAAGAATATTCCCTGTACATAGATAGGAAGATTAAATATTATTAAGATGTCTATCCTACCGAAACTGATCTACACATTCAATGCAATCCCAATAAAAATCAACACAGCCTTCTTTAAGGAACTAGAAAAACTAACTATGAAATTTATTTGGAAAGGAAAGAGGCCCCGAATAGCCAAAGACATATTGAAAAAGAAAAACTAAATTGGAGGAATCACACTACCTGACTTCAAAACATACTACAAAGCTACAGTAGTGACAACAGCATGGTATTGGCATAAGGAGAGACACACAGACCAATGGAATCGAATTGAAAGTTCTGATATAGAACCTCATGTATATAGCCATATAGTATTCGATAAAGCCACCAAACCCTCTCAACTGGGAGAGAATGGCCTATTGAACAAATGGTGCCTGGAGAACTGGATATCCATATGTAGAAGAATGAAAGAGGATTACCATCTCACACCTTATACAAAGATCAACTCAAGATGGATCAAAGACCTAAATATAAGAGCCAAGACCATAAAGACCTTGGAAAGCAGTGTAGGGAAACATCTACAGGACCTTGTAATAGGAAATGGCTTCATGAATATCACAGCAAAAGAACAAATAGATAAATGGGATTTCCTCAAAATTAAAGCCTTCTGCACCTCAAAGGAGTTTGTCAAGAAAGTAAAAAGGGAACCCACACAATGGGAGAAAATATTTGGCAACCATATATCTGATAAGAGACTTATAACTTGCATATATAAAGAACTCCTATATCTTGAAAATAAAAAGATAAACAACCCATTTAAAGAATGGGAAAAAGATTTAAACAGACACTTCTCTAAAGAAGAAATACAAATGGCTAAAAAGCACATGAAAAAATGCTCCAAATCTCTAGCTATCAGGGAAATGCAAATCAAAACTACAATGAGATACCATCTTACTCCCATGAGATTGGCATCTATGAAAAAAACAGATGAATACAAATGCTGGAGAGGATGTGAAGAAAGGGGAATATTCATCCACTGCTGGTGGGAATGCAGAAGGATCCAACCATTCTGGAGGACAGTTTGGCAGTTTCTCAAAAAACTAACCATAGATTTGCCATATGACCCAGCAATACCACTGCTGGGTATATACCCAGCAGAACTGAAAACAAGGACAAAAACCGATATATGTACACCAATTTTCATAGCAGCTTTGTTCACTATCGCCAAAAGTTGGAATCAACCCAAATGCCCATCAACAGATGAGTGGATCTATTATCTTTTCAATGTCTGTAGAATATGTGATGGTCTCCTTTTTATTACTGATATTAATAATAGATTTTATCTCTTTTATTCTTTATGAGTCTTATTAGACACTGACCAATTTTATTAATATTTTAATGAAAAATGAATTTTTGCTTTGTTGGATTTTTCTATTATTTATTTCTTTTCCATTTCATTGATTTTTGCTCTTACATTTATTTTTTTCTTTTATTTTGGGTTTGTAATGCAGGAAGGTCAAGCCCAGGAAGGTTGACCAAATATTTTGATATTCCAAAGGCCAGCAGGGGTAGAAATGCCATTAATACTTACAGGAGCTGATGACCACTGGTCAGGAGGTACTGCGCCACCTCTTGGGGGCTACAGGTTAATACAGGGAAATACAATGGAGGGGTGGGGTGCTTGTATAGAGAACAGCACATTTTTGTGGCATAGGTAATGGGTATATTGCGAACAGGTGCTGTTAATTATAAACTTGAGTATAACCTATGTGTGTAAATACAGGTTAGACATCTTGTTACCCATTTTACTGTGATTCCACATGAGAGGGCCACGTTGCTGGCTAGGTCAACCCCACCTTTCCCAGCAATATACACAGATAACTGGTGGAAGGGGGAAGCAGGCATTTCATCTCCCCAGAGGGTTCAATTTCTTTTTCTTTTTCAGTTCTTAAGGTGGAATCAGATCATAAATAGTTTTCTTTATTAGAGAAGTTGGGTGTAACATAGAGTTTTCATGTATCACTCTACATTAATACCTTGAATTATTATGGTACATTTGTTACAATTCATGAAAGAACATTTTATGATTGTACTATATTAACCTGTAGTTCATAATTTACAGTAGCATTCACTGTTTGTATTGTACAGTCCTGTATTTTTTTAAAAAAATTATTCTAGTAACGTATATACAACCCCAAATTCCCCTTCAACCACATTCACGTGTATAATCCAATACTGTTAATTATGTTCAGAATGTTGTGTTACTATCACCACCATTCATTACCAAAACTTTATAATTAACCCAAATAGAAACTCTTTACAATTAAAACTTCAACACCTCATTTTCAGCCCTCGTCCTGTCCCCTGTAAACTATATGCTAGATTCTAATTCTGTGAGTTTGCTTATTCTAATTATTTCATATCAGTGAGGTCATTAAAAATTTGTCTTTTTGTGTCTGGCTTCTTTCACCATGATGTCTTTAAGGTTCCTCCATGATGTTGCATATAGCAGAACTTCATTACTTTTTATAGCTGAATAGCATTCCATTATATGTATATACTACATTTTATTAATCCATTCATTGGTTGATGAACACTTAGGTTGTTTACATCTTTTGGCAATTGTGAATAATGCTGCTCTGAACATTGGTGTGCAAATATCTTTTGAGTCCCTGCTTTTCAATCATTGGTTATATAACTAGAAGTGGGATTACTGGATGTAGCAGTTTGATATTGTTTATGAATTCCAAAATAGATACTGGATTATGTTTATAAACTGATCTGTTCCTCTGGGCATATCAGATTGTATTAGGTTCAGAGATTTCACTTTTACTTGATTAGATTATGATTAAGGCTTTAATTGGGCCCTTGGTGGGTGGGGACTCACAGAGAAAACAACATGGCAGAGGAGAGAGTTGGTTTTGATGCTGGAGCCCTGGGAAGTAAACACACAGGAGAAGAACAAAGAGGAATAGAGACAGCTCCATAGGTATGCAGAGGCCCTGGGAAGAGAGAAAGCCTGATAGTTTACAGCTGACATTGTGGAGAGAACACAGCAGCTGAGCCTGGAAAGAATTGAGCCTTGGGGAGAGAGACATTTAGGAGGAAGAGGAAGGCTGAACCCTTGCAGAAACTGGCAGCCATCTTGCTTCAACCCATAGCAACAGACTTTGGTGAGAGAAGCAAGTTACACTTTATGACCTTGTGACTGCAAGTTTCTACCCCAAATAAATACTCTTTATAAAAGCTAACAGACTTCTGGTACTTTACATCAACTCCTTTTTGGCTAATATATACTGGGTCACATGGTAATTCTATACTTAAACTTTTTGAGGAACTGTCAAACTTCTTCCACAGCAGACACACCATTTTCCATTCTCACCAATAATTAATGAGTGTTCCTATGTCTCCCCATCCTCTCTCCAACACTTGTAATTTTCTTTTTTTAAAAGTACTAGTAGCCATTCTAGTGTGTATGAAATGGTATCTTTTTGTGGTTTTGATTTGTGTTTCCCTAATAGCTAATGATGTTGAGCATCTCTTCATTTGTTTTCAGCCATTTGTATATCTTTGACAAGTGTCTACTCAAGTACTTTGTCCATTTTTAAAAAGGGTTGTTTATATTTTTATTATTGGGTTGAAGGATTTTTAAAATAAATTCTGCGTATTAAATCCTTTTCAGATATGTGGTTTCCAAATATTTTCTCCCATTGAGTAGGTTGTCTTTTTACTTTTGTGATAAAGTCCTTGAAGGCACAGAAATTTTTATTTTGATGCAGTCCCACTTATCTATTTTTTCTTTTGTTGCTTGTGCTGTGGGCATAGAGTCTAAGAAACCGTTTCCCAACACAAGATCCTGAAGATCCTTACTTACATTTTCTTCTAGGAGTTTTGTAGTTCTGATTCCTACAATTAGGTCTTTCATCCATTTTGAATTAATTTTGGTGTGATGTTGGGGTCCACCTTCATTCTTTTTCACGTGGACATCTAGTTTTCCCAGTACCTTTTGTTGAAGACACTATTCTTTCCCCATTAATTTGACTTGGCACCCTTGTTGACCATTTATTTTTATGCTTTTATTCTTTTCTAATAGATGAATCTAAAATAATAAATTTTCCTCTAAGTACTGCTTTAGCTGCATCCCACACATTTTAATATGCTGTGTATTCAGTTCAAAATATCTTCTCATTTCCTTCAGATTTCTTCCTTGACACCCACATTTTTGGGGGAGAAGAATGGGCAGAAGTGTTGTTATGTAATTTCTACATATTTAGGGTTATTTTAGGTTTCTCTTTACTAATGATTTCTAGTTTAACCCTATTGTGGTCAGAAAACATATTCTGTGTGATTTTGGCCCTTTGAGCTTTATCTAAACCTCCTTTATGTCTCAGCATATGGACTATTTTGATGATTGTTCCATGTATGTTTGATGAAAATTATATTCTATAGTTGTTGAGTTTTGTTTTCTATGAATACCAATTAGGTCAAGGTATTTGATAATGTTGTTTAAATCTTCTCTATATTTCTTAATTTATGTAATCAAGAGGGATATCAAGAAGCTTCATCTATGATTGTGGATTTATTTATTTCTCCATTTATTTATGTTAGTTTTTGTTTCATTTATTTTGAATCTTTCTTATTAGATGCATATGCATTTATGATTGCTATGTCTTCCTAATGAATTGACCCTTTTATTATTATATCATGTCCCTTTTATCTCTAGTAATACTTCTAGTTTTGAAGTCTATATATTTGATTTGAATATAGCCACCAAACTCCCTGATGATTAATATTTATATTAGTCTTTTCCCATATTTTTATTTTTAAACTGTATCCTTGTATTTAAAGTATGTCTCTTGCAGACAGCATAATTGGAGCTTGTTTTTTGGTTTAGATTGACAATCTTTATTTTTAAATTGGAGTGTCTAGTGTATTTGCATTTAAAACAATTATGGATATAATTGGGCTTAAGTTTGGTCTCTCATTGTGTGACCCATCTATTTCTTATATATTCGTTCTTCAATTAGTGCCTTCTTTGAAGTAACAAGCATTTTTTTTGGTATTCTGTTTTATCCCTCTGTTGGCTTTTTAAATATACTTATTTATATATCTTTTTAATTTTTTTTTCTGGAAGTTGTAATGTGCATCCATAGTTTTTCATAATAAACTAACCATACAATTAGTGTTATTCCATTTAAGGAAAAATATCAGAATCTTACAAAGTATGGTTACTTTTCCTTTTCTTGTGCTACTTTTCATGTATTTTACATCTACACATTATAAACCCCACAGTTCAATGTTATTATTTTTGGTTTGAAATATTCAGTATGTGTGCCTGTAAATATATATTTATCTCTCCACACATTTAACTTTTATGTGTGGTCTTTAGTCCCTCCTAAAGATTTGGGTTTCCATTTGTTCCTCAGCCTAAAGAACTCTTTAGTACTTTTTTTAGTGAAGTTTTTTTGGTGAAGATTTTTCTCTTCTTTTTTTTTTTTTTCAAATGTCTTAATTTGTCTTTTTTTTTGCCTTCACTTTATAATAATATTTTTATTGTGTGTAGAATTAGAAATTGGCAGCTTTTTCTTTCAGCACTTTAAAAATGTCATTCCATTGTTTTTCAATATTGTTGTTTCTGTTGAGAAGTTTGCTGTCAACCTTATTGTCATTTTTCTAAATTTAATCCACCCCCTCCCCCAGGGCTGCTTTTAATATTTTCTTGTTATCTTCAGATTTAAATTGTTTGATTGCCTTGTACTTAAGTGTGGTTTTCTCTGCATTTATCCAATTTGTGATTCACTAAACTTCTTGAGTTAATATGTTTCACAAAACATTGAAAATTTTGTGCCCTTATCCCTTCTTTTGCTCTATTATATTTGCTCTCCTATTGGACTGCAATTATATGTATTTTTGCAATAGTCGATATTTTTCTCAGTACTCCAATACTATATTGTTTTTTTTAATTCTTTTTTTCTCTTTGTGCTTCAATTTTATAATTTTTTATTGACCTGTCTTTGAGTTTACTGGTCCTTTATTATGCTATGCCAATCTGCTTTTAATTAATTTTTTCATTTCAGTTTTTTAAATCTGAACTTTACATTTAATTCTTTTTTAGAAGTTCTGTTTCTTTAATGAAATTCTCCACCCTTCTCTCCATTATGTTCATGCTTTCCTCTAATTTATTTAAGGTATTTACAATTGTTATTTCAAAATTGTTGTCAGCAAATTTCGTTATCTGGGTCATCTATAGGTCTGCTTCTCTTGGCTATTTTCCCTCTTGATTATAGTTTTCATGTTTCTTTGCATTTATTGTAATTTTTGATGATATGATAGATGTTGTGTATAAAAGAACAATAGAAACCAAAGTGGGTAATTTACCCTCAAGGAAAGGATGTCCTTCCTTCTCTCAATGCTAAAATGATGGTTTTTCATTTAAGTTTGGCTTTACGTGTCTGAAGGATGGGATTAGGCTTCTCCCTTGGGATCTAAGTATTATGTGATTATAAACTCTCCCTCCAACTTCCTTTCCTGCCTCCAGATTTTAATTCTCCTGGAGATCTCTAACTCTGATTTTCTGCCCAGGTCTGTGTGCTGCTGCATACTCAGTAAAAGTGCTCTGGGGGAAAACTAGTAGGCAGTGAGGGCCATCTCTATTTGCATTTTTTGTTGTTAAATCAAGTCAATGTATTTAATGAATGTTGGGAACAGAACATTTGGATAGTAATATGCACTCATGTATGCACATGAAAGCAGCAATGGGGTCAAAAGTAATTTCTTACCCAATGTGAGAATTTTTTATTAAGCACATTTCTATTAGTTGGACAAACAATCTTATAAACCCTTATGTTAAGCCATGTAATGTGAAGAATCTCCATGGGAGAGATTTTTTTTTCATCCCTCAGGAAATCTTTTCTTCCCTCAAAACTTTACATTAATTTTCATTGTACAATTGCATCACACAATTCTCCATATCCTCTACTATATACTGCATTTGAAACTTAAACTTTTGCCTTTTTACTCAACTATCTCAATTACCTCTGTGTAAACTTCAAATCATTTCATCTTTTTTTTTTCTTCTTCCCCTCCCATTCCCCTGCCTGCCGTTTTTGCTGTCTGTGTCCATTTGCTGTGTGAGCGTCTGTATCTTTTTCTCTTTTTGTCTTCTCTTCTTGCCTTTCTTCTCTAGGATTCACTGGGATTTGATCCTGGGGACCTCTGATTTGGAGAGAGGTTCCCTGTCAATTGCACCACCTCAGTTCCTGGTCTCTATTGCTTTTCACCTTAAGTCACCCCTTCATCTCTTTTGTTGCATTATCATCTTGCTAAGTGACTCACTTGAGCAGGCATTGGCTCATTGTGTGGGCACATGGCATGCATGGGCATTCATCTCGCCACGTGGGCACTCACATGGGCACTCTGCTCACCATGCAGGCACTTGGCTCACCACACTGGCACTTGTGTAGGCACTTGGCTCACTGCATAGGCACTGGCTTGCCACACGGGCACTGGCTCACCACATGAGCACTCACATGGGCACTCTGCTTGCCATGTGGGCACTCGGCTTACCCTGTGTCATTTCATCTTAATAAAGTTTATTTGAAAAAAGATGTATATATACACTCTCTAATTCAGAATAATAGAACTTCCCAACTTCCCATAGTGTAACAAAATCTTTATATAGAATATTAATATTAATTCAATCTCCTTTTTTTTTTAAGATCTATTTTTATTTATTTCTCTCCTCTTCCCCTCTCCCCACCTCCCCAGTTGTCTGTTTTCTGTGTCTATTTGCTGCATGTTCTTGTTTTTGTCCGCTTCTGTTGTCAGCAGCACGGGAATCCATGTCTCTTTTTGTTGGGTCATCTTTTTTTTTTTTTTTTTTTATTGACTTTGTAATAATATTACATTAAAAATATATATGTGAGGTCCCATTCAACCCCACCCCCCACCCCCCCTCTCCCCCCCCCAACAACACTCGTTCCCATCATCATGACACATCCATTGGATTTGGTAAGTACATCTTTGGGCACCTCTGCACCTCATAGACAATGGTTCACATCATGGCCCATACTCTCCTCCATTCCATCCAGTGGGCCCTGTGAGGATTTACAATGTCCGGTGATTACCTCTGAAGCACCATCCAGGGCAGCTCCATGTCATGTTGGGTCATCTTGCTGCATCAACTCACCATGTGTGCGGTGCCATTCTTGGGCAGGCTGTACTTTCTTTCACGCTGGGCGGCTCTCCTTACAGGGCGCACTCCTTGCACGTGGGGCTCCCCTACCCGGGGACACCCCTGTGTGACACGGTGCCCCTTGCCCGCATCAGCACTGCACATGGGCCAGCTCCACTTGCGTCAAGGAGGCCCGGGGTTTGAACTGTGGACCTCCCATGTGGTTGATGGACACCCTATCCACTGGGCCAAGTCCCCTTCCCCAATCTCCTTTTAATAAGTCCAATGAGTGGAAATATTTATTCTTTATAAATTTTATATAGTTTTTATTTTTTAATCTTATGGTTTAAAAAAAAGTTGTGCCTCAAAACGAGAATGCAGGAGAACATACCTGCAAGGGAAATGGCATGCATATCTAGTTTTAGCACAGTCAGCATGAGAGTGCAGACTGAAAAATGTAAAAATAATAAAATTCAGTCTCAGTTTACCAGCAGGCCAAAATGCATATTTTTGATTAAGCAGAGAAATGCTAAATAACAATGCAATTCTTATGAATATTTTTATGCTCTGTCCTAAAAGAAAAAAGAAGTGACATACTTAATGAGCACTTTGTAGAAATTCAAGGGTTAATCTATAAGATTAAATAAATATTCAGAAATGCACACAATTCTTACAACCTTTTTATATACTGTTCAAAATAGGTGGCACATATTTAATAGTGTAAAAATTTTATAATTTAAAAAGCAAATGCTCAGAAGACTATCAATTTCTTCAGTCAGTAACCAATTAAGCAGGCATGTTTTCCTTAGAATCAGTGGCTAGAGTCATCATTAAAAAAATGCATGCTCAGTGAAATTTTGGAGAAACAAACTTTTGGATTTTATATGTCAATAGAGGAAGTTCAGAATTCAGACCAGCCCTAGCCGCAGGTTCAGTTGAGGCCTGAGTGATACCAGGGGATTGGGGCTCTGGCAGAAGACCAACGAGGTGGCCTGGTACCACCGTACTCAACAATGCATTTATTCCTGCCCCCAAGATTCTGTGACATTGGAGCAGGTCTCTCTCCAGGCTCATTGGGAAGGAGATGCTGCTGGCCTGTTGAGTGGATGAGTAGTAATTTTTTTAGTGGCTGAGTATATCTGGTCTGGGACAACAGGGACCCAAACCCTGGTGCTGGTGTCTTCCTTTTGCTCTGCTGTGACTGCACAATGGAGAAGAAAAAGCCCATACTTTAAGTTGAGAAGTCCTGGGTTTGAGATGCTTTTTCAACACTTTACAGTTGACAGGTTTCTTGGGTTCACTGATCTTCAGTTTTATCATAAAAAGCAGGCAAACAATGACTTTTTCATTGGATTTTGGGGGGAATGAATTTAGATAACGGATATGAGAATGCTTGGTAAACTATATCAAGTGCTGCACAGTGTTGATTGTGATCAGTTCCATTGCAGATATTCAGTTTAACCCAACAAGCATGCACAAAGCACCTACTATGTATGAGGCAGGCATTGCATGAGGCCTTTTGGAGGGGTTGAAAGATGAATAAGCATCAGCGCTTGGTAGGAGAATAAGATATGTTAACAAATAAATGGCTGAGATGGAGTTCTTTTTCACATTAATTCACCTGCAGTGGAAATGGTGTTTTAAAAATTACCCAGGTTAGGATAATCTGCTATTAGGAGATATGAATTATTTGTCTCCTAAGCATCCATTTCTCCTTTTTCTTATAATAGCATCTCCCATTTTCATCTGTGGATCCACCCCTCCTTCTCTCTCAACCCATGCATTGCAGAAGAGTGGCTCAGACTTTTATTAGCGAATTTCAGTCTCCTGCTGACAGTGATTGGTTCAGGAATTAGCACATAACTCAAGTCAGGCCAGTCAGAGTCAATGAGAGTCAATTCTGGGATTTTTCCTCATTTGTTTGAGTACTGGGGAAGCAGATTCACTTTTTCTTGCAGGATTTGAACCAGGACTTATGTGATATTGTAATTGCTGTCATCTTCTTGTGGTTATGCCTGGGGAGCCTTTCTTAGAATGGATCTTATCTGGAGGAAGCAGACCTTTGTGATGAAGAAGGAGGTTCTGGTGATACTTTTTGGGCACCTGCATCTAGCCATGTCTGAAGGCAGCCATATCTCTGACATTTTCAACTAAATGTGTCACTGAATTCTCTTTTGGTTTAAGGTAATTTGGGTGGAGTTCTGCCTTGTCACAGAAATGCCCCTAACTCAGACTAGGATGCCCTGAGGCATCCTCCAATAGGCATCTTGAAGACCCTGTAGAGAAGTCCACACAAACCAAATATTTCACCTCCTAGCTTTCCCTACTACTCCAGCTCTTCCATATACAGACCCACATCTACTGAAAACCATGACCCCACATCAGGACTGAAATCTTTCAACAGGATTCTAGTTGGATTTTCAGCCAGATATACTTGTTCTATGACAGTGACACAGCCCTTTCTCCCAAGTAGTCCCCCAGCCTGAAAAAACCCTTCCTATCTTAGTACACTGCACCCTCATTTCTCTCTTTTAACCAGTTCTGGGAACACTACCTCATATCGGAAATTTTTCTTGACTACATAGCTCAAATCTTCCCTTTTACATTTCAACTCACTAACTTGCTCAAGATGTCCCTCAACCAAGGAAGGGAAGTACTGGAAGAGTAAACTTTAGAAGTCATTTAGGTGCAGAAAGAAGTGACTTGTCCAGTTTTACTTAGTTTAAGGGATAGCACAAGCAACGAGGTCTCTGGATTTCTTGTCCACCGCTTTTTCACCACTTTGTGACTAGTTTTGTTTACATTCTGTATTTTGCCTTGTGATATCTTAGGTAATTTTAGGTCAGCGTGGTCTGTCTTGGCATTTATGCTTCTAGGGGGCAGTGATGCTGTCGTTTGAGCTGGGCCATAAAACCATCTCTACTTTGGCATTCTGCTCAAATGAGAGTGCAGCAGGAGGTTCTGATGATGAAGATTTGGAATGGAGAGGTTATTTTGGACCACAAACCCAGGAGGCCCAAATCTTAGGCTAGCCAGTGGAGGACACAGTCTGGTTCTGTGTGAAGTATGGGGTGGGGCATTCCCAAAGGAGCCAATTTGATTTCTTGTCCTGACATGGAGGCCTTACCCTTTGGACTCATTGCTCTTCTATGAGAAATAGGACTGATGTTTCACTCTGATTTCACTGCATGGAGCGTATACTAGAGGGTAAACTTTCCAAGTGGCTGTGAGCTTTTTGGGAGCTGGATCCCATGTGCAGGGGACATGTGAGTGAATTTGTATGTCTGTCTATATATTCCCCTTATTCATCTGGTAGGACTCCCAGTCCTGGGACCATGTCATCCCTCTCCTCATGACCTTAGCTTATTAGATCAGGGGTGGACATGGGATCTACCTGGTCAGTTCCTCTCCCAAAAATTTACAATCAAGACCCTGAGAGAATGAGTGGGGTGCTGAACTGGGAGGTCATGTGGACTTAGAGCCTGTGTCAATTATGGCATGTGGAAGTCCATGGAAAGCCTGTTATGGATGAGCCAAAGCTACAGCACTTAGAAAAGAAATTCTTTGACAGAGAACTGAAGCATGATTGTGCACCCAGAGCTAGAGGAAGAAGAGGAGGAGAGAAACCCCAAATGATTTCTCAGCTCCTGTGGGCATTGATTTCACTTCTTGTTCTACACTTCCTAGCTTTCCCTTTAGCTCTTCAGTAAAGCCCTCTATTAGTCGAACTAGTTTGAGGGAGTTTCTGTTCCTTGTAACCAAATGATCCCTGATTAAGACAGTATCTCATTTATGCTGCATCTCTGGCTCATTGCAGCAAACCCCATGTGTTTGCTGAAAATACACATATGCCTTGGGGGCTGTGCAGCTGTCATGGAAGAGCATTCAACAGTCCAGGGGGCCCTAAGTCCACAACCCAGAGCTTCAGACACAAATACTTCTTAACCTAAAAAGGGACATTGGGGAGGGAGGGCTGTATCTCAAGATGCTATTACCTGGGTGTTTCTGGTATGTCCATAAGGAAGGATTGATTCTAGATACCAAAGGCTAATAGCTCTGGTGTCCCCTTTAAAACCACCTGGACCTGACGTTGCTTGTTTCCAGTGTTCTTACTTAACCCCTCTATTTTTTAAAATTTAAACAACAAGCATTTATTATCTTCTTGTTTTGAATGTCAGAAGTCCCACATCAAGGTCTCAACAGGCCATGCTTTCTCCTTGAAGTCTATAGCATTTTGGCATTGGCTTGCTGAAATCCTTGGTTTTCCTTAACTTGCATCTCTGCCTCCATCACATGGTCTCTTCTGTGGCTTTCTCTGACTTCTGGCTTCTCTCCTTAGAACCCTATGCCTCCCCTTTGCCTGTAGTCTTGCCCCAGTTCTTTGAGTCCCAGTTAAATGCAATCTCATTTAATCTTTCTCCCTCTTTCCTCCCTTCCTCCTTCCTCCTTCCCTCCTCCTTTTCCTTCCTCCATTCCTCTCTCTTTCCCTCCCTCTTTCCTCCTCACTATCCTTCCCTCTCACCTCCTTTCTCCCTTTTTTTCTTCACCTCCACTTCTTTTCCTTTTATGTTGAAACATTCATACCTAGAATTGAAGGGTCTGTAATTTAAGAGAAGAAATATTCTCTAATTTATTCCTTTGTCTCCTGGACCCAGCCTAGCTCCTGACCCCCAGTAGCTGGTGCCCATTTCTCCCACAGGACTGTGATGGTACTGCCTGTGCAGGAGGCCCTCAATACAAAGGATCCTAGGGATTACACTCAAGAGAGTGCTCCACCCCCAGGGGAGAGCTGTGCTCAGGGGCCAGGGGTCAGGGGCTGTAGCTGGGGCTGGTAATGGGGCATCATAAGAAAGGGAAAGACAAGAGAGCTCAAGGGAAGGGCCTGGATCTGTCATTGACGGTGGAAGAGTGAAGCTTGGGGCAAGGATGCTTTGAGAACAAGATGGAGAATTGTGTGCCTCTGAAGAGACTCTCCTTGGCCCTCTCAGACATCTGAGAGCTTTTCTTGGCTGGGAAGGAGGGGGTGTGGGAACCACATACCTCTCATACCCTCTGCCTGAGCGTGGGCCCAGGGTTACTCTGGTCTTGACTAGTAGGACATCTATACAGAAAGGAACATGTTTTAGATAGACTTTGGGCCCACTATTCTGATCCACTCCCTCCCACTTTTCACCAGATATCTCTGGAGGCTCCCTGGTGCCAACTCTTCTCACTCTTCTCACTGTGAAGAAAGCAAGGTTCCCAGGGGCTCAGCATACAACCAGTGTAGGGAGTATTGAGAGTGGAAGTCAGATAGATGTGATAGATGCTCATGGCTCTAAGGCCTCTGGGATTGGAATTATAGCAATAACAGTGCCTGCTATGTGCTGATTGTTAGTTTTGAGGACAGCCCCGAATCCCAAATTCAGCAAAGAACAAATACAATTTTATTTAATCATCAGGTCACCCTTATGAGGTAGATATTGTTATTCCCTTTCTAGAGGGAATGAAACAGGCTCAGAAAGATTAAACTCCTTCTTGATCCTCAAGCTTTCATAGGGCTTGGCAGTGCTGGTAGGGCAGAGATGTGAGCCTCACCTGAATGGTCTCCTGTGGTTAGCAGGTGTGAAGGGTAGAATAGCCCAATGAAAACCTCCCAGTCCTTCTTGTTGGAAACAATGGATCCTGTCTTTGTGCTCTTAGAGCCCTTCATGGAGGCTCTCTCATACCAGGATTCACATTTTGCCTTCTTTATGGTCTATTTGTAGACATATCTGCCCATGGATTCTGGACTCCTGGCTGGGATCTTTGTCTCACATCCTGTTCTGTGACTGGCATACAGTAGGTGCTTAGGAGACATTTGAGGAATAGAATTTGTGGGAATAGATTTGAATGGGCTACTCTTTTTAGGGGTATTTAGATAACCTGAGGGGAGCTGTAGAACCTCAGTGCCCTGGGATAAATGGAGAAGAGGAGGGACAGGCATTTGGGAGACAAGCAGAGGTATGGTAAAAGGTAGAAGTAACCAAAGATGTGTTTTGGAAACCAGATTAGGATAAGCCAACTGCTGCAGCAAAGATGCTCCAGATTGCAATGTCTTAGCATAACAGAAGTTTATTTTTTGCTCATATAACAGTATGGCATAGGTGTTTGGCAGGTTGCCTTCCATTTGATGATTCAGGGATCCAGGATTTTTCTATTCAATAAGTCTACCATCTCCTAGGACCCCAGAATACTCAGCTGGATGCTCTCCATCTAGTCAGTAGACCGAGAGGGGGTGGTGGTAGGGGGGGAGAGAGACAGAGACAGAGAGACAGAGACAGAGAGACAGAGAGAGAGACACACACATGCAGACTCAGAGAGAACCGCATGGGAGACTTTTATGGGCCAGCTGTGGAATTGGCATCTGTCACTTTTGCTCACTCCATTGGCTAGAAAAAATTCAACCTCATAGCCACACTTGAAGAGAGGGAAGTCATAGATTGAATTCCTGATTCTGTGACTTCTAGCTCTGTGACCTTCGATGAGTCACTTTCTCTTTCAGAATATCAGTTTCATTCGTTTTCAGAAGGGGAACGTAATTAGAGCTACATCTCAGGTCGTTGTGGGAATCAAATAAAATATTGCATAAGAAGCTTTTGGCAAACTCCATAGCACTGTTCAAATGTTGACTGTTTTTTGTGATCTTTCCCAGTTTGTCTGGGGCCTACTGTGCCTCCTCCCCTTCTCTTGGAGATAGAGCTCTGCTGTCATTTCTGCAGGGGTCCTGCCCCCAACCTGCTTGGAGTGGGACCAGGGAGCCAGCTGGAATGACTGGGTTCCCTGAAGCAATGTGCAGAGGCTTGGAGGGCCTTCGCAAGGAAAGCTTGGGATTAACAGATGTGGCTGGGGGATTTCCAGCTGGGAACACATGCAGCTCAACAGGAAGGATGGTGATTAGTGACTCTGCCAATACTTTAAAAAAAATGATTCTTTTTTTTTTTTTTTAAATCAGTACATGCTCATTAAAGAAATATGGTTAAATATAGAAAAATACACAGAAAAAATAAAAGGCACTCCCAGCACCAACAGATAACCACTGGTAACATTTTGTTTCTGCTTTTTCCTCTCTTTTGATATTTTCCCTCTGTGAATGGACTTTTAATTCATTTATTTTTAATCAGAAATTCATTTTGATACATAGTGCATACAAAATTCAAATGTTACAAAGGGTTTATAGTGAAAAATAAGTAGTCCTCCTCTTCTCCCTACCTCCCAGTTCCCTTCCTGGAAGGCAGCCCCAGTTACTAGTCCCTTGTGTTTCTCTCCAGAGCTAATCAATGCACATATAATATATGCGTGCCTATTTTTTACTTTTTAAACACACATTTTAGCATGGCATATACCCTTTTCAATCACTTACTTTTTCACATAATATATCTTAAAGATTATTCTACATCATTCATTTTAAAGGCTTCCTCATTCATTTTAAAGGCTGTATAATATTCAATTGTATGGACTATATCATAATTACTTAACCAGACTACTATTGGAGAATATTCATTTTCCAGCCTTTTGAATTTTTAACAAAGCTGCAGTGAATATTCTTATATATATGCCATTTCGTATGCATGCTAGCATATCCGTGGAATAAATTTATCAAACTGCAATTGCTGGATTTGAAAATCTGCACATTTTAAATATTATGGTATATTGCCTTAAAGTTCACATGAATTGAGAGTGCATATGAATGAGTGTCGGTTTCCCCACACTCTTGCCAACAATATGTTATTTTTTTAGGAGGTACCAGGGATCGAACTTGCACGTTCCCAGCAGGTGCTTAACCTGTTGAGCTGTGTCTTCTCCCCAGAGTTGCTTTTCTCATTTGTTTGTTTTGTTCTTAGGGGGTACTGGGGATTGAACCTGGGGTACATGGGAAGCAGGCACTCAACCACTTGAGCTATATCCGTTCCCCAACAATGTTATTAAGCTTTAATTTGGCCAGATAGGTTAAAAAAAAAGGAATCTCATTTTAATCTGCAAATTATACATTTAAAAGCCATTTTATTTCAGTTACTGTTAACTACCTGTTAGATGTTATCTATGTTTTCCGTCTGGACTATTGAGTTTCTTGATTTGTAGAAATTCTTTATATATTAAGGAAATTAGCCTTTTGTTTGTGACATGTGTTGCAAATATTTCCCTCTGTTACTCTTCTTATGACCCCATTTATCTTTTTTTTTTCCATTAAGGAGATCCTTTATGGTAGGCAATGGGTAAAGGGTTTATTAAGAAACAAGAATACACAATCTGAGACATAGATTGTGGGCATGTCATAGGGTGAGACATGTGCGTGGGGCCCCAGATTTTAAGTTTTGTGAAGTTAGTGTCATCAATACTTTTAATTACAGTTTCTTGGTTTGTATCATACTTTTAAAAAGGCCTTTCTCACTCCAAGAATGTAAACTTTTTTTCAGTACTTTCACTGTTTTATTCTACTTTAAATCTTTCTTCCATTAGAAATTTATTTTGATTTGAGGAAAAAGGTTGAGAACAAACTTTTATTTTTCAGCTAGAGGCCCAGTCTATCCCAGTAAAATGTTATGTTGATCACACACTATGTTTTCACTTGTGTGTTTCTGGAATCTGAAATCTGTTTCACTGGTTGTTCTCTAAAGGAAAGGAAGAAATGGAGGGAGGAGGCCCATGTGAGGAGGCGACATTTTGGCGAAAGCCTGGGGGACGAGGCAAGAGTGGGACAGTGGGAGGGAGGGAACAGCATGTGTGAGGACTTTGAGGCAGGAAAAGACCTGCCTGTCAGAGGAGCCAACAGAAAAGCTGGCGCGACTGGTACCCCAGGCAGGGAGCAGGTGGTGCTATGAGATGGGCTGGAGTGGTGGGGAAGGGCTCAGTTTGGACTCAGGAGCCATAGCAAAGATTTTGAACCTTATCCTCTGCGATCAGGAGACTGTGAAGGGTCTTAAGCAGGGGAGTGACATGGGCTGGTGTACACAGATATTTTGAATCCCTCTTTTAAAATGCTTAAGATGCTTGTTGATGAATGAAGAGAGTAGGTGTAAGCTTCATTTTGGCAGAAACTCTGAAGGATGGGGGAGAAGTGCCTTTATTTTCTTCACTTTTTGGCTGTCCAGCACAGCCGCCCAGGCTTTCCCCACTCCCTTGCCTCATTGTGCTGAAAGCTGCAGTGAGATCTGCATAAAAGCCAGGAATTAGCTCTTAATTAGAAACGCATGGCTTTGCTTTCATGAAAGGACACATACCTTTAAAAATGGAATCATTTTAATTGGATAAATTTTTTACCAGATAGTTCTGAAAATTCCAGTCATTTCATTATGAGCCCCACCGAGCAAAGCCATTTAAAAATGCCGTTAATGTAGCAGTCACTGGAGCACCATTTTGAATCCAGTTGCCTGATCATGGAGGGTAGTGCAGCCCTTGGCTAGAACAACACTTGCTCAGGGCCACCCCGGAAGGTTCTCTCCAGCCCTGTTTCTCCAAGTGTGGTCCAGCAGCAGCAGCAGCAGCAGCAGCAGCAGCAGCAGCAGCACCTGGGAGCTTGCTGGAGATGCTGAACCAGGGGCTCCACCCCCGACCTCCAGAATCAGAATCTCTGGGGCTGGGAATGGACCGCTTGTGTTTTCACAAGCTCTCCAGGGTATTCCTAGGCACATGCAAGTTAATGTTTGGGATGTAGAAGGAAACCAAAAAGTTTTGTCCCGTCCACCTGTTGGATGAAGATCGTCAGGTAAGCCATCCTCACATGGCACTTCTAATCATATGTTCACTCTGTAAGCAATTATTGAGCAACCATGAAATGCCAGGTATTTCCTAAGGTTTGGGAATACAAGATAGTCTCTGTTCTCCAGGAATTTAGTCTAATAGGAAAGACAGGCATAGAAGTTATTTATTTAGTTTTTCAGTAGGGTAAATGAAGTCATGAAAGAGGGAAATCTAGGATTCTAAGGGAACGTGGAGGGTTACATCTGAAATGGGTATGTTATTTTTATTTTTTGTTTTTTTTAGGAGGTACCAGGGATTGAACCCAGGACCTCGTACATGTGAAGCAGGAACTCAACCACTGAGCTATACCCGTTCCCGAAGAATCTGTTATTTTGGTCACTGAGCATCAGCTCTCCCTTTTTCCTTTTTTTTTTTTTTTAACTTTTTATTATGGTAACATATATACAATTTCTAATTTCTCATTTTAACCACTTTCAAGCATGCGGTTCAGTGATATTTATTATATACATTCACAATGTTGAACTATCATCACCACCATCTCGTACCAAAACTTTTTCATCACCCAAACAGAAACTTTATACCCATTAAGCAGTAACCACCCACCTGCCTCCCCTGGCCACTAGTAACCTGTAATTTACTACCTCCTATCTCTGTGCATTTGAATATTCCAGGTATTGCATGTAAGTAGAATTATGCAATATTTGGCTTTTTGTGTCTGGCTTATTTCACTCAACATGACATCTTCAAGGTTCATCTGTCTTGTAGCATGTATCAGAACAAACTTCATTCCTTTTTATGGTGGAATAGTATTCCGTTGTATGTATACCACATTTTGTTTATTCATTCATTGGTTAATGGACATTTGGGTTCCTTTCATCTTTTGACTATTGTGAGTAATGTGACCATGAGCATTGGTGTACTGTTCAAGTCTTTCTTTTAATTATCTTGGTATATACCTAAAAGTGGGATTGCTGATTCATATGTAATTCTGTGTTCAACTTTCTGAGGAATCGCCTATTTTGTTTGCCCCATTTACATTTCCATCAAGAATGTTTGAGGGTTCTTATTTCTCCTCACCCTCTCCAATATTTGATATTCAGTTCTCATTTCTTGGGGTAGTCCCTTATGCTTTGGGGTAGCCACCTCTCTCCTACCCTCAACCTTTATATTTCAGCAAAAACTCAAATACCTTTCTAGCACTCCCAAGCTCCAAGGGTGCTTGACGCACACGACCCAGGTTAGCCATAGACACAACAGCCCACAGCGCCGATAAGAGAATCCCCACCGTGGATTTCTGGGAACAAGCCTTCTTCTCCTTGGATGTGCAGTTAAATGGGTAGGAGGTTTGGAGTTGCTGTGTTCTGCTGGTGAACACGAGGGAGCGCCTCTCTGAGAATGAAGGCAGCCTGTGGAAGAGGACAGAGCCAGGCTGAAGGGCTGGGTCCCCAGCTCCTGGTCACGCTGCTTAGGCCCTTGCACCAAGCTGTCCTATCTCCTAGAGTTTTCAGACGTGGGAGATATTGACTTTTCTTTTTGTTTAAGCCTGTTTGGGCTGGGTTTTCTGTCCCTTGCAACCAGAAGAGTACCAATTTGCAATATCAGAACAAAATGACAATGCCGTATTTTTGTATTTGTTTTATGTGATACTGAAATACTAGTATTAATTAATATGGGTATTCCTAAAATAAGAAGGATTCTTTTTTTTTGTATGCGGGAAACTGGCGCTCAACCACTGAGCCACATTGGCTCTCCTGAGTTGGGTTTTTTGTTTGTTTGTTTGCTTGTTGTCTTTTTTTTTTTTTAAGAGGCACTGGGAACCGAACATAGGACCTCTCATGTGGGAAGCAGGTGCCAACTTCTTAAGCCACATCTGCTCTCCTGCATTCATTTTTAAATAATCAGTGAAACAAAAACCTTACTACCTTTCAAACAAAAAATGTATACAAAATATCAACTAAAATGTTAATTAAAATATTAACATTAAACATTATTATTCTAATATATGTTAGTATGAGGATACTAATTATTAATTATTATTATTAGTAATTATTAATATATAATAATATCTAGTATCTAATAAAACTGGTCTCAAGTCATTTTCTCTCCCCCTTCACCTGCCATGTGCCAACTTGCTCAGATTGTCCAAGCTCCTGAGGATCTGTTTGTGGAATGCTCTAGATTCTTGGCTATGTCACATAAAGGAATTTAAGGACAAACCATAGGGTAGGCAAGGAAGTAAAGAGTAATTAAGAAACAAGAAAAAGGTGAAGGACATACCCAAGGCACAGGTGCGGGCTGTGCTACAGGGTGAGATGTGCGGAGACACCCCAGTTAGGCCTTTTAAGACCTTTCCTCCTGCCCTTTCCTAATGCTGGGGAGGGGTTCCAGCTGTTTGTTGTTCTGATTGGTTGTCTTATGATCCCCACCTGTTAGGTTTTGGGGGACCAATGAGGAGGCCTTTTTTTTGGAGTTATCTGGGACCAATGGGAGGCCTGTTTAGAGTTATCTGGAGCTTCCTTTTTTTTTAAGATTTATTTTATTAATTTACTCCCCCCCCCCCCTTGCTGCTTGCATCCCCTCTCTTCTCTCTCTGTCCGTTCGCTGCACTTTCTTCTGTGTCTGCTTGTCTTTTCTTCTCGTCTTCTCTTTGGGAGGCAGCGGAAACCAATCCTGGGACCTCTGATGTGGGAGAGAGGCCCTCAATTGCTTGAGCCACCTCAGCTCCCTGGTTTGTTGTATCTCTCATTGTCATTCTTCTTTGTTTTTTGTTATGCCAGCTTGCTGCATGGGCCAGCTTTCCTTCACCAGGAGGCCCTGGGAAATGAACCTGGGACCTCCCGTATGGCAAACTGGAGCTCAATCGCTGAGTCACATCTGCTTCCCTGGGGCTTTTGACCCCAGAAAAGTTCCAAATGGGATCTCATGACCAGGGTCTCAGCACGTCTTTCTGGCTTTGTTCTTGGTAGCACCCTTCCCTCAAGGGTTTCAGGGCTGGCTGTTACTGCCATTTTCTCTGCTGGGTCCCAGCCATGTCTTCCTTTTTTCCCTATACTAACCTGCCTTGGATCCCATTTATGACTGCAAATTCAGTCTTCCTTCTTTCCTAAACTACGTTTTGGGGGCTTCCTCTACCTTCCCTGCTCTAGACTCCCCATCCTACTTGGTTCTTGGAACCCTCTGCATGGACCTGCATGGCTTTTACCTCCATTTGGCTCATTTTGGTTCAGTGGGCAGGACAAGGAAAAAGTTAAGGCTTCCTTTGTCATGGCAGAGGCATGGTCTTGCTGCAGGACAAGAAATAGGAACAGGATTGGATGTGTCTGAGCTCAGGTCTAATTTACTAGGGTCAGCAGTCCACTTTGGGAAAACTGGTGGGTACATTGGGTAAGACTGTTGCCTTTGAGAAAAGTTCTCGAACACTGAATCTTAAAAGGACCTGGGGGACTTACTCCAATGTACTCCATTCACAGATGGGCAAACTGAGGGTGAGTTTGATTAGATGTCTTGCCACTGGCACATGACTCATTTTTTGCAGAACTAGGGTCAGATTCCAGACATTAGGTTCCCAGCTTGATACTTTTCCCCCTACACTGCAGAGATGAGCAAGTTTTTCTTTGAATTTAGGATTTTTTTTTCCAAGTGTGAGAGTCATTTCTTAAGGTCAGTCCCAAGCAGAAAAATTGGTGGATCAGAGTATTGAAGACAGGAAGTCAACTATGTGCAAGGCAATTTGTTAGGTGCTATTGTACCTCAGTTCCATCCTATCAGTAGCTTATGAGAAGATTTTTTTTTTTTCTTGTCCACTTTAATGATATTGAAAACTGAGGCTTAGAGAGGACCGATGACTTTTCCTGGTAGAATAGAAGGGGGATTCAGACCATGGCTTTGTTTTTATTCTAATAGCTAAGGTCTTCCCCTAACACCACACTGTTTTTTAAAGTGTGTGTGTTTGTATATGGGTGTGAACGTGTAAGAGTATATGTGCGTGTATGCATGTGTGCATAATTCCCGACACTGGTGGACAGGACAGAAGCTCTTTAGCCTGGAGAAGAGCAGGATGGATGGGGCCCTAGTGCCTTTTTTCTCATCTCAGCAGGGCTGGAGTGTGGAAGAGGTAGAAGATGGTAATCATGGACATTCTAGGGTGGCAGACTGCAGGTCCCTTCCCTTTAGAGCAGTGCAGCCTGCCTTGGTAGGAGTGGTCTGAAAGAGCTCGAGTCGCAGCAGTGGCCACCTTTCCAGGGGTTCTGTCCTGAGATGGGCTGCGTCCCATGGCACTAGAGGCTCTGAGACATTGTCATGACTGTCTAGAGGTAACCGAGGTTGCTAGCAGCTAGCAGCACTCTGCTTTCTCCTGGCAGGTGTGGGTGGGTGCTGTGGGCATTTGTGTGTGTGGGCGCAGGCCCCCTCCAAGTGGGTGTGCATTCAGGGGCTGACAGAAGCCATTTGGCTGGGCCTCACGCTCACAGAGGGCTTCAGCTGTGGACTCGTGACATTATCCCCAAATGAGGTTACTGTGCATTGAAGAGATATGCTGCCAGGACAGAGAGGAGAAGACATCCATCACACAGCTTTAAACCGGAGCATGCTGCCTGCAGTGCCCTATGAATTAATAGTTTGTAAATCCTATAATTATTTTGTAAATAACACAGTTATAGTGCATTTAAAACAGATGATGGTAATTTGTTAAATGTAAACATTTCGAACAGCCACAAATTTTGGAGCCTGGTTTCAGTGATTCCTCATTCTTCCACATGCTGGAAACCTCCAAACTGCCAGTGGTCCTGATTGCTCCTGACCTCTGAGGACCCCTGAGGCTGGGTGGTTCTGTCACTGTGCTTGGGGGATGCTTGTTCATGCGAGCGTGGGTAGACGAGTGCACTTGTGAGCCTGCGAGTGTGTGCTTTCACGTATGTGAGTGTGTGTGGGGGAGGGTGTGGCTGGAACCATCCCAAGCTGTGGGGACTGGGGGTGGGGGACTGTCAGAGCGCTGTAAACCTACGACGTCAGGGGCATAACTTGATTTGGTGATTTGGCCCGAGTAACCTTCTCAAAATAGAAAACTCAAGGACCCAGCGTGGAGGCAGCCTGTCTGGGCTCGGCTTGGTAATGAGGACTAACAAGGGTTGATGGAGCCCGGGAGCGATGGGCCGAGATGGCCCCAAGCTGCCTGGCACCCTGGGCCCTGTAGCCACCCGACACTGCCCAGCCTGACCTAATGTCATAACCCACGGAGATCCTCTTGATAAGGGACAGGAGAAAGGGAGAGCAGCCTCGCCAGCCCAGCAGAAGGGCAGAGGGCTCTACGGAGCCCTGCCAGGAGGCTGCCCTCATGGACTGGCAAAGCTGGAGTCCCATCCAGAACCCTTCTGGAAGGTACTCCATCAAGTCCTCAATACAATTGGGGGGGGGGATGGTTTCCCTGCCCTAAAGACTTTACTACACAAATACATGTTCATTGTTAAGAGACTGGAAAATACAGATGATCATAAAGCAAAAATAGACGGTTGCACCAAGGGATCGCTGCTCTACATATTTTGTTGGGCAGGAACTTCTTATCAACCAAGAGAGTCAGGATCTAAATTCAGTCCATAAGGAGAAAATTGCCCTGGAAAATTCCTCAGGAATATGCCACATTGGAAATTGACATTTCTCTCCATACACATAACCCTGTCATTCATTTCCTCTGGGGTTGTTCTAGATCACTGTTTTGTTGGTTGAGCCCCAGATAAAGTAGTTGGCTTGCATTTAGGGGACAGGTTGTATGAAAAACACACATCTTGAAACAGCATCACACAGCATGGAGGATGCTCACATTCTGAAAGGCAAATGTGAACTGAGAGGGACTGAAATTTCAGCAACCTCATGTCCCCATCTCACTTGGGTGCTTAATAAGTAGAATGTCAGGTTGAACCTCCTTTATGTTTTAAATTTCTCTCTCTCTCTCTTTTGTTTTCTCTCTACCCTGCCCTTGCTCCCTCCCACCATGCTTGGTGAAGAGCATAGAGTTGAATACAGAAATATCAAATGCATGTATAATATCTCTCCACTATTTATCTTACCAATCTTTGTTATGCAATGAATACTTCTATATGATAGGCTGATAAAAATGAGATCAAACTATAAATGTTATTTTCATTTATTATATCCTGGATCTCCTTCCACATAGCATCTGCGTTGTCATTTTACATGACCTTCTGGTATGCCATTTGAAGACAATACCATAATTTGTGTAATTATGCCATCATTTCAGGGCACTTTCAAACTTTTGTTATCCTAAAAAATGCTGTGATAAAATTTCCATCTACAAGAGTCTTTGTTTTCCTATCCAATTACTTTCCTATAAGAATTTTTTTTTCATTTGAAATCTGTGTCAAACTTATTTACAGTTTTAAGCCTTTGGTGCAGAGTTGAACTGCCATTTTTACGCTTAACCAAGGAGAGCTCAGAGCTCAGAAAATTTTGATCAGTAACCTAGAAAGAGGTGGATTGGTCCTATCTGTGTTGTGAAGGCATGTGAGAGTGGTTCCAATTCGAACTCCTTCACTTGTCTTACCAACTTCACAAGGCAGGAGTTACTAGTTCTTCATTTAACAAAGTAGATAGAAGCCAGAAAAGGGAATTTCTCAAGTTCACAGCTACAGAAAGCATTATAGTCAGAACTGGAAACCAGGTCTTCTGAAGTTTAGTCCAGCAAACCAGAAGTGCTGCCGGAAGCAAGGCAAGGCAAGAATGGTCAGGAATTCAACAGCAGGCTATGCCAGTTGTTATGGCATCTGTATAGCCCAAGAGAGAGGAGCCAGGACTTTCTGAGGAGTGGACAGCTGTTGCTTTGGGCTGTGCAGTATCCATTCTCTTTTCCTTTGGCAATATCCTGATTTGGTTTTGAGAACTGCCCTATCCTCACAGTCCATGTGGTTGGGGCGGGCTCTCACCTCCAGACTTCATCTTGCTCTCATTTTTTGCAACACACATATTACCTAGGCCTGACACATTCTGTCCTTTTGGCCATAGCAACTGATTCAGTGGAAAACATGTGGCCCAAACCGGGTAATGAGATTCAGCCTGGGGACACATTTTTGGGATTATTGGAAAGAGAAACTCTCTTTCCACCAGATTCAGAGCTACTATGAATCATCATAAGAGGGAAAACCTGCTTGAAAATGAACCCAATATAGAGGAAAGCAGAGATTGGAGATGAAAATGGCTGTAACAAAATCCTGGTGACATCATTTTTTCACCTGGAAATCCTGCTGTTGCTGTCAGCTGCTGTTCGACCCCTACAAAGTCAGGAACTGGACCTCCTCTGTGTCAGAACTTCTGTTAGAGCTCCTGCAAAATTGCCTAAGGCTTCATACTTGCTTTTAACTTCCCTGTGCTCCCTTCTGCTATCTAAGTCTAATGCTGCTGCATCTGCTCAAAGAAAGCTAGTGTTTGTCTATAGCCTAGTGACAGTGAAGGCCAGGAAATATAGTTTTTGGAGGATATGTTGGACAAGCAGAATTGTCAATGGGGAAATGTTCAAAAGTTACGGATGTTACTACAGTCCACCTAACGTCAACAGCATATGCCTTATAGAGTGATGGGCTACATGTGAGTGTAATGCACATCAGCCCATCATGATAATTATTCTGATGTACATGAATTCCCAGGTCAGAAACAGTATTGAGAGAGATGTCAAGATTTTGAATAAGGCATTCAGGAATTCTGTGAATTATATGGTTTTCAGAAGCATGGTGGGCAAGAAAGACAAATCTGTATCTAGAATAAGTGTCTGTTTCAGTGACAACAGTTTATTGTCCCCTCTATGGAGAAGGATCCCAATGTAAACAACATGCCCATTGGTTTTAGATGATTCCTCCAGAGATATGGTCTCTTATTCAGGGATCCTGGGTCGTTATTACCCCTGGAAAGCTGTGTGCTTAGCAGTGGTAGTAACCAGTCAGGGGAAATCCATGCTGTTGAGCCCATGCATAACGTCCATCTCTGTCACTATGATCATGGTTTCATGAGCCCATTGAGCAAACATCAGAGTGGCTGAGGAAAGAGGCCCTAACACCCACAGAGCATGTTTATCCACCAGAATACTGTGAGCTTCCTCAGTAGAAACCTGATGATGGAAATTCACTTGTGACACAAGTGTTCTCATACTCTGAGCCTATTCTTTTTTTTTTTTTTCAATTAATTAAAAAAAATATTTTTAAAGGACCTTTAGATTACATAAATATTACATAAAAAATTTAAGGGATTCCCATATGCCCCACTCCCTCCACCTCCCACACCCCTCCACATCAATAACATCTCTCAATAATGTGGTACATTTGCTACAATTATGAGCACACACTGAAGCCTTGCTGCCAGCCACGGACCACAGTTTATACTCTAGTTTACATTCTGTCCCGCACAACCCTGCAGGTTATGACAAAATATACAATGGCCTGTATCTGTCACTGCAATGTCATTCAGGACAACTCTAAAATCCTCAAAATGCCCCCATAGTTCACCTATTCTTCCCTCTCCCAACCCTCAGAACCTCTGGTGGCTACTGACTTTATATCAATGGTAAGAGCTCTTTCATTGCTAGAATAATAATGTCTGTAGTAGAATAATAATAATTCTACTTTAGTCCATTGTTCATTTCCCAATCTTGAGGATTTGGGGATTTTGCCCACTCTGCTTCTAATTAAGAGGGAGCATAGACCCCATGGGGCAGATGGATGGAGCTCTTTTGCTTGCAGTTGCACACTCTCCTTGTTCCTTAGGATGGGTGTTGTCTATCATTGTTAGTTGTTCTGGGTGAGTCCAATGAACTGAAGAGTAGGTGTTGCAACGCTGCTGAAATTCAGGGTCTTAGCCAATTCTGAGCAATCCATCCACATGCCTCTTTTCCAGTCCTCCTCATCAGTCTTCCAATCTTAATGCTTTTAAGTCTGATCATATCATTAGCCACTGCCCCTGAGTCATAGAACAGCTACATCCCAGGACATTTCTCTTTACACATAAATGGAAGGTGGGCAATATATGAGGTATGCTCTCAAAAAGAAAGAGAGCAATTTCCTTTCTTCGCTGCCTTCTAGGACTACCTCTGTGTGGGGTTGTAGTCCATTTGTGTCTGATGTCTGCATATTGTGCACAGTCATTCAGACAACAGGCTCTATTTTTACCTTTTCAGTCAGCAGGTCATATGGATTCTATGACTGCTGAAGGCATAGGTTGAAGGGGGATGGTAGTGGGAGGCTGAGCCATGTACTCATGCAATTTTCTTTACCTATTGGATCTACTAAGTTTATCTCACATACATTGCTTCTATATGATGATGAAGTGCTTTCAGATGCACCCTTTTCTGGTTTACTAGTTGGCAATTCCAAGTTCATGCTGGGCAGCTCAAAAGAAAGATCATGAATTTTACCATTACTGGACATTCAATCCCTGCCAGGACCAGTAACAAGTCATGAGCTGTTTCTTAAGAGAACAGTTACCCACTGAAAGGACATAGCTTTGCTTCAAAGCCTCAGATGCCTCAACTGTGGTTC